>NW_005187412.1:3841545-3861445 GCF_000239375.1 Pundamilia nyererei | reverse complement strand
AGAAATGTTCACCACAAGGCTTCAGAATCTAGCGAAAGCAATGGGTGGCGTCCCGATAGCTACATTTATCTTTTATGCTGTCTGTGGATTTTAATGGCACATTTTGCATACTCCAGACTTGCACCTAGTTCTATTAAACTTTTTGAAAATATATTTTATTACTGGCTGATTGACTGAAGTGATTTAGAAAATGGAATAATATAATGACTGTAATGATTTTAAATGATTGTAGCGAGGCTGAGGCTTTTTCAACTTTGATAATACTATAGTCTATATATTTTTTTTTAATCCAAAAAAAGCTATATGCAGGCCTACATACTCATATGTTCAGTTTTATATCTTCAGCTGTATCTTTAATTGTTTAAATATTAGGATTGATTTTTAGTTTTCCCTCCTTATGAGTATAATTCCCCACTTTGTTTACCTTCTCAAGGAACTCAATGAAATTTTAATGTAACTTTAATTTAGCTAATGTTGGCACCCTTGTGGGGACTCTGTTGAGTTAAAAGCCCTTTTGGTCAAGAGGGCTTTTAATTCAGAGCCCCTGCAGTGTATGTTTGAATATCATTCACACTACTGTCAAAAATAAAACCAGATGTTAGGCTACATGAATACCTTCTGAACAATAGCAAGCCATTTGAATGAATGTTGAAAACTGCCACGGCTCTACTCTTTTTTCTCTTTCTTTTTTTTAACAGCTAATGTTTTGTAGAGTAGGTTTCAATAAGAAGTGGTGCATCCATTAGTCACATGTAAAGAGAGTTTTATTATGTGATAGGCTTGTAATTATGTGGCATACGTATTTTGATTCATTACAGGAGAGGTGACAAGCACAGCGATAACAGTCTGCATCTCTGGGCTCTGCTTTATTTATCAAAACAGTAAATCATGCCCACGTCGGATCACTCTGCAATCACAGACTATAATGTGTCACAGATATAATATGGCTGAATATGCTGATCGGGGTGAGACAGGATGTTATACGACTGAAAAAGGTTTCATATATTTTGATTCACACTGAATACTGAATCTAAGCGGGAACATTAACAGATATGCAATCATCCATTTCCTGGGGATGTATCCAGTTCAGGATCCAACCTCAACCTAGGATAGGTTATTTCTTAAAAAACACTGCTCTTTTTTTTTTTTCAAGGGTTTGGGCTTTTCCAGTGCCAGTATACCCAATGATTGTCAAAGTATGTACACACGTACTTAAATCTGAGACAGTCCAATCATATGTCTGTGTGAACCACGCCTGCAAGCGCACTGTACATATTAGGGTATGCTTTGCATATGTCCAACTCCGCCTGTGTGTATATTGCTGCTTGTCTATTTTAGGGTCATATTTGATAAGCCCTTGAGTGATGTGGCAAGATAAAGTGACAGTTTGTCAGAAAGCGGGTCATGGGGCAGTCACTGTGGAGGCGGCCCTCTGCGCCCGTGTACCGGGTATAATTAGGCACTCATTACCATATCAGTCAATTACCAACAACCACTCTGGCTGCTTTCTCTCAGGAATCTGTCCTTCTGGACACCAGCTCCGAGAGAAGGACAGATTTTTCCTGGCTGCAGAAGTAATTATTTTTCCTGTCTTCCTCCCTCCTTCCCCTCATTATGATTGCTACTGGTAAAACAATGGCTTAGGTTTTGTTGTGTTGTGTTCCTGCGGGCACCATCTGTGGTGGTGAGGGGGAGGCACAACAATACCCGTCCATATGGTCAGGGCATCAGCAACGGGCTATCTCTGCTCATCAAGTCCTGTCATTGTCATCAGCCACTGTGCTCATACACTAGTCCATGTTCATCTGTCAGACATGCACACACACACACACATGCACATGCACACACACAGACATGGAACAAGCACAGCAAAAATACAGTGGTATACTTTTTATGAAAGAAAGATGAGGCTGGATGAGCAGCTGTCTCGTTAAAGCAAAAACAAAAAAAATTTCTGAATATTCCAATCATAGTCCTCATTATACATGATCTTGGTCTTCATGCTGTCTTTCCTTAGATTTTAAATTTAAAATTTTTTTTTACTAAATTTTACTTCTGTGGTTTGATTTTGATAAGCTTGTAATCAGTTTTTATGTGCACTAATTAAATAATTTGCCACCCTAACATCAATCCCAACCTGCAACTGCTGATTGGTGTGGGGAGCTTGGGGCTTTTGTAGACATATCCATCTGCTGTCTCGCACCTCCTAATCTGCTGCACACACACACACACACACACACACACACACACACACACACACACACACACACACACACACACACACACACACAGTGTGTGAGTGTTTCCATCCATCCATCCATTGATTTTCTTCAGCTTATCCACGTCCAGGTCAGCGTTTCCTACTACAAATAATGTAACTAATTACACATGCTTGATAATAAATCAAATATCCTTGTCAATATATATATATTTGCTCCCCCCTTTGTCTCTCTCTAACTTCAAGAAGCAATTGAGGAAGACACGACCAGAGGACAGGAAACAACTAAAGCTACATTATTTATACCCAGCTATACCCTGCAAAAATAGGTGTGTTAAAATGTTTAGATGGTGAGATATGGTTATTCGACGCAACATACCAATAAGCATGTTATAGTGAAAGACACGAGGACATGGGTTTGGAGAAAATGAATCAGATTACTTGAGAAAGATCGAAAAGTGATAGAAATGCAGAGATAGAAAGTGCGGGAAGGAGGGTAAAGGAAGGACAAAGCTGAAGGCGTGTGAAAGCTGAGATAACTGGTTATCCCTGCGTCATCTCACTCTACGCTTATCTCCGTCTGCCTCTAGCTGTATCTCTCCTCATCTTGCTGTCTTCCCAAATAATAGAAACCTTGAAACAAAGCCCAGTGTGACTGCGGTTTTTAATTGGTCTTCAGAATCCATAATTAACACAGTTCCTTAATGTGCAGAACAACACACTGGCTGCTATTACTTGCGGAGTGCTCTCACATGTAACACTTTGCTGAAATTTATGAAAGTTGCATTTTGTTCTGCTCAAACGTAGGCTTAAAGATTATTTATTCAGTGCCTTTACTGATCAGACAACTATTTTAACATCCATTCTTTAAGGGGAAAATGAATTAATTAAAGTAAAGAAAGCATTTAAAAAAGAATGTAGTGGTTTCAGCAAGGAGAACAAAATGTCCAGAAGGTTTTATAAATCTTTAACTTTGGCTGGTTTGTCTTGGTGTTAAGGAGCGAGGCCCGTATGGACAGGCTAATACGCAGCAGATAACAAGGATTGGGATATCGGTTAAAGGATCAGCTGAACAATAGGCAGGGGAGCTTGCCTCTTCTCTCTGAATCTCTATTTTGCCTCTGGCATTGTGGAAGACAGGCCTATCTGCTTCAGTCCTTCTGCTCCTTCAAACTAACACTGCTCCCCATCTTGACATCTCCCTTCCTGCCTTTTCACCCTCTGTTCCTGTCCTTTTGCACTCTTTCCAATCTGTCCCCTTCACCTCCGTAGTCAATTTCAAGTCCCGCTTGCTGTTTTGGACCAATTGTCCCCCAGCTCTGTTTGCCCTCTGGTCACCTGGCTCAACACCACAGCAGAAGAGATTTCAGGCTGACAGTTTAGCCTCTGGCGAAGGGAAGACAGACTCATGGACAAAGTGGAGGGAAGAGGGGTGGGGGGGGTTACATGGCCGCCTCAGTCAGTTCCAGCCCTGGGAGACAGCTGGACTCCCTCTCACCTCCTGGCTTGTGGGGGTCAGCCCTGTTACCACAGCCATAAGGACCAAGTCCTTAGAACATGACTAAAACCTATAGGACTTGGCCAAGAGAGAGGCCTTCTACCAAAAGCCCAGTTTGATCAGGGATTACAGTCCCGTAGGTCACTGGAGTATGTACAAAGACTGCCATGGTGCTGTTTATAGTGGCAATAACTGATGCGACTTAATGAATACAAATGTGTAAAATCTGAAAGGAAAGCTTTGATGGTCACAAAAGATTAGAGAAATCAGAATTTAGATAGGAAAAATTGACAAAACCCAGGCAGTCAGGACCCCGTAAAACTTCTCCGCTTGATAGTATCTACTTTTTAAGACTGTAGCACAAGCTTGGCATCTCAGATTGTCTTACACATATTTCCTTTTTATCAGATTTCCTGAAAGGTGTAATTATGTCGACCCCCTTGAAATATCCCCGGTGTGTTCGCTCGTGTTCGTGTGGTGCTCAGCACATATAATTTAATTTGAATTCATTACTCCCCCTCCTGTCAGTTAATATATTCATGACTTCCAATTCCCTCAGAGCTGTCCAACCACCTGGAGTGTCCTCCCTCATCTGTGTCACTACTTCCCCCTCCTCTTTCCCTCACCCTTCCTCCTCCTCCTCACCCCTCCTGGCCCTGCGGGATCCCTGGGGGCCCATGAAGGGGTGTTAGGGCCAGGGTCACAGAAGCTGGGGGGCCTGCTGTCATTAGGGTGCAGTGGAATGTGTTAGCAGGGACCAGCTGGGACCAGCCGGCTCTGTCCCGTGCCTTTTCCGTGCTGGTGCTGCTGGTGTGGGTGTGTGCGTTTACGTTATGTGTGTGGTGGCAGGGAGACAGTGACACCTGCAAATAACAATGATGAAGCGCCGTTGGTGGATACTGATGCTGCAGAAGTGGAGAAACAGACTGTGTCTCTGTTCAGTATGTGAAAAGTTGCTGTTGGGAATTCTGATTTGTGAGCTAATGTTCCTTTCTCAGATGCACAGTTGAAGTCTTAGGATTCAAAATTTTATATTAACACCCACATTTGATGCTTAAATTCAACAACAAGGCCTGAAGCATTGTTTGAGCATCATTATACTGTTGGGCTTTGTTCTAAATTTTCCATAGCGTGGAGTAGATTTTAATCAAAAATATAGATGATTATAAAGTAATAGAGTATGGGTCTTGTTTGGATGACAGTGAGGACCCTTTCATATTTCATCTGCGCCTTCTTCCTCCTCTTCTTGTCTTTCCTCCCGCTCTTTGGGAAAATGATGCATTATTTATCCCTTGCCAAAATATTACATCATTAAATAAAATGCTAACAGAGTAGTCATGTTCCTTTTCGGTTTGATGATTTCAGCTTCAAACTGCTCCGCTCCTCCTTTCATATTCTCTCTATCTTTCATGTTGCACCTTTGTACCAAGCTCTCGACCAACACTGACTGAATATGTCCCTTCTGTGCGGTAAATATTTCATGGCAGGGAGCAGCTCGAAGTTTGATCGTTGCAGGGTGCTGCTGTAGGAGTTCAAAGGAGACGGTGGGCCTTCTGACAGCCAGCCAGAACAGAGCGGAGGAGGAGGAGGAGAGACTGGGGTAAGACAAGAGGTGGGGTGAGAGAAGTGAGGGGAAGAGGGGAGTAAGGAAAGGAGGCACTGTTGTGTGCTCAGTTTAGATTCAGTACCACCAGTTTCCTGGACAGCTCCCTCGGTCTTCAGCAGAAATCTGTTTTTTTTTGTCTGGATATTCTGAACCGTTTAAGAAAGAGAGAGACCTAAAGAAAGACTTTAGTGCCCGTCATGAGATAAGCACGTGTGTGTGTCTGTGCATGCACGTGTTACTATATCTGCGTGTGTGTTAGAAGAAATAGAGGGGGGCTTCATTATTAATCAGAGCCCTTCCCTAAGTGTGAGAGCTGCTCACACTCCATGGCTTAATGACTGAAAATGAGCCGTAATTATGGGCTGTCAGTCCAGACCCTGACACCCTTTATGCTCTCCCATCTCATGGGTCCATGTCCTCCCCTCTGCTTCACCACACCCAGACTGCCATCACTTACTACCATCACTTTCACATATATCAGTGTGACTTACACCTACATGATCCCCAATCGACTATTAGGCTAACCTTCAAATCTTTGCCATTCAAACTAATTTTAGGGTAAGATCTAGAGGTAAATGTAAACAGTGCTGTCTTTCTGGCCCCCGTGCACGCTCCGCGCCTTATATTAAAATGGATCAGTTGCGTTTGTGGTTAAGAAAATGGATGGTTGGATGTATTCAAAACAGGACACATGCATAACATATGTGAACTGTTTTCAGGAGGCAGGGGTTAGTAACACATCAAGGATAAATGCATGGTGGTTACCACTGCTCTCTATACATATACCTTGTGTTTTTCCTTAAATCCTTCCCCGTTCCTCCCTCTCTCTCTCTCTCTCTCTCACACACACATCCTCCCCTCCTCTTGCTCTGTGCACTTAAGCTCATCGTTATGCGGCGTGTGGTTTGTCAGAGCTGATGATGAATTTGTTTATGAGTGGAGAGAGCTGATTTCCCCTGAGTGGTCTTTCTCCCTCTTCCCCCCTCTCTCCCTCTCACTCTGCTTCTTTCTCTCCTTTTCTCTCTGCATCAGTCCACCCAATCAAAGAGAATCTCTTCCTCCCTCACTTCCTCTTCCAGCTCTTTCCACCTCTGCAGGGGGCTTCAGCTGTCTGACATTCAGATTTAATTTCAGACAGTCTTGAGTTGGATGGGTTACTGACCAAACAGACACGTGAAAATAATTGAGATCTCTTCTTTATTTAATAATATATATATTTTTAAAGTTTATAGTAAGAAAACCACTGGTCGAATGCTCTCAATCATTCACAGTAGTTCAGTAAATGGCATCTTTTGCCTCCTGTTGTAACAACCATAGGAGAAAACACCAAGTTGTTAGATGAATAAATTGCATGCTACATGAAGAAAAACAGACACAGTGAAAAAAAAGAAAGGAAAAACCACACACACGCGCGCACACACACACACACACACATACACACACACACACAGTGCCCCAAAAGCTCTCATACATGAGTAATGTGTTGCTTGTTTAAGTCTTCAGCATCTCTTACAAGATGGCAAGTTTAAAAATGTAGGCATGTTGACGCTACAGACAATACAAACCATCTTGTCTGACAGGTCCCCCTCCTGGGCCTTTCAATAAAAGCATGCTGTTTGCGATCAGGATGCGTACACACATGTGCTGCAATGCATATACACATTCACTTTCACACACACGCGTACACACACTAATGTCCCTGTTGGAGGTGGTGGAATTGCCAGCTATTATCAATTAATCTTTGCTGTGTTTTTCTCTTGCAGAGAGCGCTACCATATGGTTCGCTGTCAGCCACTGCTTTTAATTTACTTCTTGCGTCTGCTGTGAAAGCAGACCAACATTCTATCTAAATTGCTGATTCGATACAGAGAGCATGCACTGTACCGAAATGTACACATAATATGAATAATACATATTTTGCATGGAATAAATTGATGAAAGTCTGAGGTTACACAACTAAAATGTATTCATATAATCCAGATATTCATAAATTTGTTGTTTTTGTTGTTGTAAATAATTGGTTTATAATCATTAAGAGATTATTCCAGGAATTTTTAAATACAGAGGCAAGGAGCAAATGTAGAAACAGCTATAAAATTCAAAACCAAGATATGGTTACATGTAAATGTACATGTCTTCATCACGCTGTAGGAAACTTTTTGCTGGTATCGTCTCGGTCTAAGAGGTTGCTCTAAAGGGAAGAGTGACCATAATGATCATTCTCAGTGGTTAAATCTTTATATTACACTGGTGATGCTCTCTTATGAGATGACAATGTTCCCATAATAGGAATAGATAGACCCCTGAATGGTCTGATGAACATTAAAAAATAATGTTTTCTATGTACCAGAGCCTTCACAGCCACTAAGTGAACACCTATGGGACAGTTGTGACCAACATGTTATACAGAACCACCCACCATCAAGGGAATATATTTGAGAATGTATGGGGGAATATAATTGGAAGAATGAGGTTTCATTCATTTGCACTTGGAGAATTAATGCGAAGGTAGGCTACTCTACTGTCCTGAACAGAATGGAGAATTTAGACTTGCTAATACCTTAAAAGACAGCAAGGGTAGAAATTTGAGACTAAAATTTCTTGCATTATTATTACTATTATTCTTTTCCATTTAATTATCTATGTGTGATTGTGTTTCTCTGGTTTTATAGTTATCGTCTTTTGGATTTCTTTAACAGTCCCTTGCACCACTTATTCTGTATTGTATTTCTGTACACTTGAATCCTTAGTTGAGGAAAGCGAAATGGACTGAATGCACTATATAAATAAAAAGTGACTTCACTTATTGTGGCAAAAGTTCAGTACACAGACAAGACTGCATGTCTTTGGGTTGTGTTACAAAAACAGATGAAGGTTTGCGCACTGCTGGGCTACAATCCAGTCATTTCAATCTCTTTTATAACATTCTTACAAAAGGCAAGAGCAATGTGCCCAAAGAAGATTCCACATACTGAAAAGTTGCCTTTGTAAGTATGCATCTGAATAAATACTGCACTGTATTCTCTTGCCTCTACTTGACTGCTAACCAAAAGCGATTTGATCACTCGCTGCACGCTATGTTTGTAGAACTTTGGCTTCGATGAACTATGAAGAGCAACATTCACGGTAAAGTATTGAATAGTTTCTATGAAAATCCTTTCATTTAATGTGGCTTTGTGGAAAATTTAATCAAATTTACAGTTTTGTTGTTTACAGTTATACGACTCAAAATAGTTTTGACTTCGTTCTGAATAGCTCAAGGTTACACCCAACTACACTCGAGTGCCATGCACCACTCACATTTTATGAAGCACTGACAAAACCACGGGGGTCGGGGGAGCAGACCTGATCCTGCTGTGTGTGGGTGTTTAAAGGGGAGAGGTGAAGACAGAGGGATCACCTCTGTTGTGGAGGAAGGGTTAGGGGCAGATGTTTGTCTGTGCGAAGGTCTCAGGTGGAGAAGTAAATATGTGAGTTGGAGTGGCAAGGTGAATATGGTGTGTGATGGATGGGGTGCGCTAATGTGGTCGCTCACCGCAGATATTATGGTCAAACAGGCAATCCATCAGTGAATACTGGACCAGAGGATTCCTCCACTCCCATCAGTCCTGCATGCTGTAGAGCAGACATGTAGTGTGCTCTCTATATGCTCTCTGAAAACCGTAATACGTCAAATGCTTTTCATGATGCATGCTACATTACATGCATCATGAAAATGTATCTAATGAAAATCCAATAGATCTGACAGTAAACTTCAGAAAAGCTTAGCGCCAATTTGTCAATGTAAGAGGAACAGGAAAGAAGTAAATAAGGCCAAATCAGAGTGTTTTATCCTCACTTGGTTGCGAGGCCGACAGCATCTAACCATGCTGATTTCATTAGTCTTCCTTTGAAAGACTGTAGCTCAGGAGGTAGAGCAGGTCATCCACAAATCCCCAGCTCCTGCAGTCTGTGCCACATAACCCGCCGAACGTGCTGGAAAAGGTTCAAAGATTTTAATGAACAAATTCAGATTAATCACAGGTGAATGTTTGTAATACTGTTCTCTATTTCGTCGTAGAGATGGGTCCATAAATCACAAGATGGTTTGGAAGGTAAGTGGTCACAGCTTTCACAGTGGGTGAAAGCTCTAATAAGTTGATACTGATTTTACTGGTGTAGTCTCAGGTAAGTTCTTACTGTGTAGTATCTCGCAGGTAAGGACATATGTGAAACATTTCAATATGTGAAAGACATATTTTTTTATCAAAAAAAAAAGAAGACTTGAAAACAAATAAAACTAAAAATTTTGTGAACTTGGATATGATACAGTAGCTTCAGTGTTCTCTTATTGGTAAATTTTTTATCACAATTTCTCTGACGAGGGTTTGATGAACATGTTTCTTGGGGCTTTAGATGTCTACAAGACAGCTGGTTTCAAAAAGTTGTCTACATTTTTGTAATACTGTACTGATTTTCCTAGATCTTGCCATTGGCATATGCCGTGTATACAATAATACTTAAAATACTGCAGCTTGCCTCCACCAGTGTGTGAATGTGAGAGTGAATGAATAGTGGAATTGTTAAGCTCTTTGGGCGCCTATAAGAGCGCTATATAAATGCAATCCATTATTAAAATAACTAAAACTAACATCAACTAATTATTTTCTAAACAATTAAAATGAACTGAAGTGAGCAAACCCACTCAGGAAACTGACTGAAACTAAACTGAGTTCAAAAGTAAAAGTGAAAAAAAGAAAATACAAAGCCTATATTAAGTCTAGTACTGAATGCTTACTTGAGTGTCCTCTGGTTTAACAGGTTTGAATCCAGGTGAGTTTCTCTTCATGGGCAAGATTGGGTCAGCCAGGCTGTCACAACAAGACAAAATCAGTCAATGCAGTTCAACAATCCAGTGAGGAATGGAGAGGAAATCAGAGGTTATACACTGCAGGTGAGTGTAAGTGCAATCACTGTGGAAATCACACTCATACCTGCGACGTGGTAAGCATAGTTACCCAACACACATGCGCACACATGCTAGAGAGAGAGAGACGGTGGGTCAGGATCTGACAACACAAAAGGAACCAAGACAGCCTGCATGTTCGTGTCATTATGCAAGATACAAAACCTAAAAACTGCCCTCTGTGCATTCATGCAATAGAAAATGCCTTGTGTGAAAGGATGAACGCATCTTGTAAGCTAAAGTGGTTTCAGTCAATAGGAGAAGACGTGCTATATAAAAGCAGTGTATTCATTTGTCAGTCACTGGTCACATGTATGTGACCCAGCAAAAAGTGGAAAGTTAAAGACAAATCAAAATCTAACAAAACAATATTTAAACAAGGAGACAGAGCCTATAAGCTCCTCTCATATAGGCCAACTAGACATATGGCTACTGTAAAATATTTTCGGACATAGAAAAAGAATATTTAGTATCTGTGTGTTACTTTAAAAATGCTTTTTTTAAAGGCAGTATTTACTGTAATATACAATATATGTGCAAAATTGCTGTCTACACCTCTTAATCTTTGACTTCAGGTCTTTTTCACTGGTGTCTAAAATCAAGCACATGCCATGCAGTCTGCCTTTTCAAACATTTTTGAAAGAGTATTTCTAAAGAACTCAGTGACTTCGACTGTGGTGCTGTAATAGGAACCCACTGTTGCAACAAGTCAGTTTGTGAAATTTCTTCCCTTCTCTAAATATTCCACAATCAACTGTAAGTGGTATTATTACAAAGTGGAAGTGTTTAGAAAATACAGAAACTCAACCACAAAGAGGCAGAGGACATAAAGTTAGAATGTTGCATAAAGTTGTAAAGTGCTGAGGTGTATAGTGTGTAAACGTTGCCAGAGCTTTGCAGACTCAATGGTAAATGGTAAATGGCCTGTATTTATATAGCGCTTTACTAGTCCCTAAGGACCCCAAAGCGCTTTACATATCCAGTCATCCACCCATTCACACACACAATCACACACTGATGATGGCAAGCTACATTGTAGCCACAGCTGCCCTGGGGCGCACTGACAGAGGCGAGGCTGCCGAACACTGGCGCCACCGGGCCCTCTGACCACCACCAGTAGGCAACGGGTGAAGTGTCTTGCCCAAGGACACAACGACCGAGACTGTCCGAGCCGGGGCTCGAACCGGCAACCTTCCGATTACAAGGCGAACTCCCAACTCTTGAGCCACGATTGCCCCTCAATAATTTCATAATTCCAAAGCTCCTCCGGCATCAACACCAAAACAAAAACTGTGAGATTCATGACATGGTTTTCCACAACCAAACAGCTCCTGAAGGTAAAATGAGGCGAGTCAGTACTCTGTACCACATAAACTTCATCAGTATTGGACAGGTGACACACAGTGTACAATAAAATATGTATATCCATAGAAATGTTCCACAGTAAAAATGCTTTATTTGATTTCCGAATGATACGCCTACCTGAAATAAACACACTTGGAAGTACTGTCCAGCTGCCATAATAATGAAACCTTATGAGAGGCAGCATAGCAGGCAACAGCAGCAGTGTTATTGTTAGGAAAGAGCCAAGGCAGTGAGTAGTGCTCAGGTGCTTGGTCTTGAGGGCCAATCTTCACAGGGTTGGGTCTATCTAATGAAGGGATCTCCATGATCCGGTATCCAGGACAGGGTACCCTGACCCACATTCACCAGTCCAGTGCTGACCTCTTCTCATACAGTCTTTTAGGACTAAAATCAATTACTTGGCAGGGATTTAAATACTTGCATTCTCACATCTCACATCTGGAAAACCTAATGTGGTGCAAATTACTCTTCCAATAAAAACAGCTTTATTAGCTCAAGAAACTGCACAGACAGTTCATATACCTGACCTATAATACCCCTGGTTTTAGAATAAAATGCTAAAAAAAAAAAAAAAAGTGGCAGAAGATAAATAAAAAGCTAACTGTTACATTGGGTGTAGGTTTTAATTCAACTGTCCATCTGCTGCCCATACCCACAGACAAGGAGCCAATGGAGGCAGCAGACAACACACTCTGTGGACCAGGTAGCAGAAATAGATATAAATGAGACTTCATATCACTTTTAGCATTTGTTAGTTTTACAATAAACATCATGTCGCACTTCTTCATATTTTATTTCCAAGGATCCAGACTTTCTTGTCATTTTTAAAAATGGTCTTAAGCAATAGTTCTTCAGGCTTTCTGAAGGTCTTTCAATCCAGTGAATGTCTTTGGACATTAGCTGCTTTCATTGATTTTCAGCTCAGTACTTTTTTCTTTGTTTGTTAACCCACTTAACACTGACCGATGAATCATTCAAGCATAAAAAAGGCATCTAACTTAAGGAGTGAACTAGCGTTGTGCCAACCTATAACAGGCAATTTAGATTGCCTGTTTTTATTGCTTTAAATTGTATCTTTTCGCAGCCTGTTGGGTTTGTTCCCATTTCTTTAGTTGAATCTATGAACAAGACACCCAAAGATAACACAGCTTCACAGGCACAACATGGAATTTTTACACAGACAACTTGATTCAGGAAGATGTGTTAGCCAATGTTTGGTTGACCAGTAAGTTTCATCATACTTTTCTGATGAAAACAAGATGATAAGTCAATTAAAAAAGTATTGCAAAAGGACAAAAAAGATTATGAAATGCACTGGCACTTTTGACAATGAACGAAAAAAAAATCTGGAGGGACGGGATCCAATCAAAACCCCTTAAGCTGTGTAGAAGGGCGGGACGATTTCCAGTCAAATCCAATCAGAAGGAATTTCTAATACACACGTTTCACATTTAATGTCATGGATATTAAGTTGCCTTGCTAACTGTGAGGAGCAATCCTCACCAGTTAGTCAACTAAATCAACTTTCAAATGTAGTCTTCTATATTCTGCAATATAGAAGGATTTAAAAGGATTTAGATCTTATGTTCAAAAGTAAACAAGGTTTTTAGACAAACAGCTCTGATGAAAACAAAAGTTTCTGTTAAAATACAGTTCATTTCAATTGTATAATTGTATAACAATTGTATAACAGCCATCATCTCAAAGTACTTCATATTGTAATGTGAAGACCCTACAATAACACAGAGAAAACCTCAACAATCAAACAACCCCCTTTGAGTGAGCTCGTAGTGACAATGGGAAGGAAAAACACTCTTTTAACAAGTAGAAACTAATTCACTAATACTGTTAGTGAAGGTTACTAATGACTTATTTGATCAGTCTTGTAGGAATGAGATTTTAACAGTGATAAATATTAACTTTGAAACTCATTAGAACTGTACAAACTCTGTTTTTTCCTTATTTACTCTACTTTCATTATATTTTTCACACGTTAAAACAAATTGCTAAACCTATTTCCTATTTTCCCACCAAAATATAAAAAATGAGGGATGTCTGAGGCCTTTTGCACTGCTCTGTAGCTTAAAAGTGTAACTGATGGTGATTTGCATATATGGATTTTAGTCATACAGAGCAGCGACTTGGAAAACGGCTTGTAAAGGATAGCTAGTTATCATGTTGCCGATGTCCCACCTTTGAGTCACTGTTTCACACTTATTGTCTGAGAACAGAAACGTGTAAATGAGAACAGCTGTACTGGAATTCTGTTTGTATTAAAATACAGTAAATATGTGAGCACCTAAGAGTTGGAGAGAAGCAAACAGATGTAAGGGTTGACAAAAGCCAGCTGAGTTTTTGGTGATGTACAAAAAGCAATATGCAAACACGACAAATCAGTCTTTCGCCACTTTCCTCAGCATTAATGTGCAAACTGCTAATGCTAATGCTAACTAGTGCTATTTGCTGACATTGATGACATTGTTGACTTCAAATGGATACCCATAGGCTCTTTAGTGCCTCAGATGCTGGGACTGTAAAGGCTATCGTTGTAGATCTTGAGGCTAACAACAGAATATCTTGTGTACTTTACCAGAAACACTTTAGAGTTAGTGGTAGCAGAAACAGCTTTAGCAAAGAAATACTTGTAAATAGCAATGGCAGACTGCAGCTTCTCACCAGGAAGTTGGGAGGGTGGGTCTGTGCTATTTAGTAGTTGAATTCATCACAAGAAAACCCCCTAAAAACAAGCCACCAGTTATTCGTTCACTAGGACTGAATATCACATTAGCTTTTATTAAAAACAACAAAATAATGCCAACATACTGACAAAATTAGTAAATAATAATACAAAACAAGTGAGGTAATATAATCTAGATGCAGATGGCAGTAGCTCTGACAGCACCCGCTGGAACAGTACCTGAATGCTGCTTCTGCTTCTTCTTGATTCCTGAATGGCAGACTGATTAAAAGGAAAACACGAGAGCATTCACATAAACTCACAGATTTACAAGACCTGAAAACAAACAACACATTTTTTTTTTCACTTTGACTGAAAGTCACAAGTGGAATCACAATGACTCAGACAACTTAATTAATTTCAACCTGCTCTCTTTTGCTTTTTGGACAGTTGCTTTCAATGCAAAGACATTCTGTGCAAGGTTTTATAACTAACCTTGCAACGACTGCATTGCAAAAAAAAAAAAAGGGGGGGGGGGGGAAGGCTGGCATTCTTATGCTTAAATAGGAACGTCAAATGCTTTCTAAAGCAAAAAACCTTGAGGTGTTTCATTGTGGAGAACTTCATCATAACATTCAGAGCAATCTCTCACTCTCAGAAAATTAGGGTTTGTTCACTGTAATCTCTTTGAATCAGAAAAGGCTGGAATGACTGCAAGAAGGAGAACCTTTCACTGGATTCACAGTGCATGCATAAACTTGGATGTGTGGATGTGTTTGTAAGCAATTTTGTTGGTGTGACTTTGTGTTTGTGACCAATTTTAATTATTTACATTTCAACAAGTTGCTTAATGACAAAACAGGTTGTTTTTCAGTTCTCTGAACACTCAGATAAATCAAAAATATATTTTCTTTCTCCAAGGTTAAAGAAGAATTAAACCAATACTGTGTGCTTTAAGAGGCAAATAGAAAGTTACTACAGCACTGAGTCTGTCTTCACTCCAGCATTTGGCCTCTCCTCTATAATGCTCTTTTCACTGAAGATGGGTCAGATATAGCGTGCATGTCATCATCATCCAGTGAGAAACACACTTGTGTATTTGTGTTCATAGAGTAAGAGCGTGGTAAACAAAATATATGCTGGATCTTCATGAGCTTTAGACCTACAGTGTCAATGTCACTCCTTATAATCTGGTGAGTGAGGTCAACCTGTAGTTTAAGATACATGTATTATACGCGTGTTACAGCTATTTGGAATGTACAATAAGACAGCCATAAAATTTTTATTATAGTGCCTAGTAGCAGCAAAATTGCACAAAAAATAAAAATCTTATGTGTTGTGTATGTAATTCATATATACTTGGCTTTTAGCTTAGCGAGACAGAAAGCATTTTCACAACAACAGTTGTCTCATGCCTTTCACCGAAAGGGAAATACCTGCAGAAAGGGTCCGGCTCAAACTATCACCTTCGTGCTTAACCTGGTTCCTCAGTGAAAGACCCTGATAACTGGCAGCTCTGTCTCCCATTTTACTTTCAGAAACTCTAAAAAACAAACAAACAAACAAACAAACATAAGGGAGCCTGCACCCTGAGACTGACGCGCTCATTCGTGTAATAGGATACTACGGTCTCTAAGGAGGCAGGAGGAATATACGAGTGATTGCAATCGTTAATTTTTTTTTGTCACTGCAATAAATGATACCAAGCTGTCATGCACAGATAAAGTAAAAAGCAATAGAAAAAATGGCATTAAACATGAATTAGGCTCCTACTGAATGTACGTCAAGGTCTGCGTTGACATTCATTCCCGTCAATAGGGTGATCTTTCTGCTAAGGCCAGTCAATCACATTCATTATGTAGCTAAAGTGTTCTCACAAGGTTACGGCCATTGTGCCACATTTTGCACCCTGCCACATGTATTATGCTCATGACATGGCTCTTTACCATCTTCACATTTTCATCCCGATAGCCACTGAGCAACACTGAATACAGCTTTGCATGTTCAACCTCAAGCTATGGAAACGCAATATACAAAAGTGCAACTTGGAGAGTTCTGAAACATGCAGTGCACTCAAGGCAGCACAAAATTAAATAACTCAGTCTCACTGGACAGCTAACTATCCTTAGCTTCTTAGTTTTCAGTGTGCAAACATGCCCCTCACATACAAATGCAGCGTGAAATACGTATTTGATCAGACACAAAAAAAGACGGGATGACCCTGATGTTTTGCGGTGCAGGATTTATTTTGTGTACTGTGAATTTATTCATTTAGTTTGTTTTGTTCTTGCTGGGACCGCTGGTCTTAAAATGAAATTAGCAAAACAAATCAACCATATGATGAGCAGGCTTGCTGATTGCTGCTGTTTTTCCCCCTTATTTTTATTGGCATTTTTGCCCTCCTTCCCTTCTTTCCTCCTGAAGTTGCAGCTTTCTCGCCACAAGGGTCCCTGTGGACTAGACCAGATGTTCCAGGCAGCACACTTCCCCACTCTCTGCCTCATGGAATATTCATGGGCAACCAGGCACCACAGCACAGCACAGACCAGAGACCATTTATTTATTTATTTCATCACCCCGCTGCCTGCCTGTATAATGCACAACAACAGTTCACCATACAAGAGCGTCCTCTCACCTTCCCGTTTCTCCTCAGCCCCTTCCTATCATTTTCAGTGTTTTCCTTTCCTTGACAGGATAAATAAACATGTCTTGGTCTGTATTCACTTTGTTTTTCTTACCTTCCCTTACCCTGCTCTTGATTTCTCTGTCTTTCTACTGAGCTTCTCCTGTCTCTCTCTGTCAGTTTTATTAGGCAGATGGGTGGGGCGTGAAGAGAGTGTTGAATAACTGATGTTTGTGAATCCTAATGGTGGTGCTTAAATACAATGCCATTATTTACAACCCTGCCTAATGCATTTGGACACTTAAATTCTTTGTTTGGTGGTGATAATTGGGCTAAATGCTCTACAGTAATGCATCCTGTTAGCGGCATGTTTTTCATGATGGATCAGCTTGTTGTTTGGACAAAGGTTTGGAGGCAATTATTTATCGATAGAAGCCCAAGTAACATTTATAATCTGCCTCACTTGCAGAGTGATGGTACTCCAAATTATTACCCAAGAAACCAAGAAAATGCACCGATATGATGTGCTTCTTAACCAGGAAAAACAAAAGTGTGTGGAGGGGGGTGTAGAACTGTTTTCAAGGAAGCCTATTCCAGGATTAGAAAACAAGCGCTAAAGGAGAGAAAAAGAGCCTTTTTTTTTTTAGATGTGCAAAGACAGACCAGCTTTCTGGGTACAAAAGGAGGCAGGAAGGCAGGGAGCCAGGCGGTACCTCTGCTCCACTTGACTGCGGTCCAAAATGACAGCTGACGGCTGCCGCGCAGACATCATGGACGAGCAGATGTGGCGGCAGCTTTCCAAGTGCAGCAACACTTCATCCCTCGTTTCTTTCTCTCTATTCCCCTGTTCTTTTTCTTGTTTGCATTGTTTCCCTCCCTCTTCTCTGGTTTAAAATAAGAAAAAAAAAAACAGGCAAGTCTATCTGGTTGCTCCATTACCATCTCTCCCTGCATGCCTCATTCATCTTTTCCTTCTGCAACAGTTTATCTACGTGTTTAATTACACACTTCGATTTTTCCTTTTCCCTATACAGTAAAAATTGTGAAAGACGTAACAAGACGATGCCTGTGTTTAAGTAAGAGATTCTTCTGAAGCCGAGCATTTGTTTAGTTTCAGAGACAGATCCCCCTGCACTCTCCCAGCATGCACCTGTGGTAAAGAGGTTATTCAGCTCTCTGCCAGCTGAGGCACAGCTGACTACTCTCTGGCCCACATCCGGCACCATTTCCACTCTAGCTAATCAAAATTGCTTTTACATTCTCAGCTAATTAGCTGCTAATATAATTTTTCAATTATTAGCTACTCTAAACATTTTATTGCAAACATTTGGCTGTGAATGCTACATTGAATGTCCTTCTCTATCCCCTGTTTTTTTACTTTGATTTTCTCTGCCTGCGTGAGCGTGCGTATCTCTATCGCCAATCTCTTCACAGTTAGACTTTCTTGTGATCATTCAGTGTTTGCGGTTTCCTCGGCTCCGTAAGATATAAACCTCACACGGCAGCGGGGAAAGAAAGCAGGGATCCTCAGCGGGATGAGTTTATCGGGAGTGTAGGTCAACTAGGCCAGTTAATAATGCTGTTATCTGGGAGGCAAGGAGGAGAAGGAGGGAGGCAAGACGATGTGGGATAAGAGGGGGAGAGGGACCGAAGAGTGCAGGGAGGAAATAAAAGCAAATAAAAGAGGATGATGAAGGATTGAAAAGGAGGGAGGTACAGTGAAGAGAGGACAAGAAGAGGGGGATGCAGGAAAGGAAGGAGGGAGGGAATTAGCCCATGGTTCAAAAAGAGCTATGCCCACAGAGAGAGAGAGGGAGCACTGCTGGGTCTATGCAGGGGGCGGTGGGGCAGGTGAAAGTCTGGAGGGCTGTGTATATGTGTCTGTGCGAGTGTATGCACGCATGTGGCTGTGTTTTCTTTGTGTGCAGTATGCAAAGGTAGGTCTGCCATATTCAATATTCCCGTCAGCCAGGACTTAGAATACCAAAACAACCTGTCTGGGAGTATACAGATGCTCCTGCCTCTCTGCACCTTCCTCTCCCCACCACTCCTCCTCTACCTCCTTTGCTTTGTTTTCTCCCTTTGCACCGCTCACGCATATGGCTCACCATTTCAGCTGCTATCCCTCTGACAAAACAGATATTTGCTTCTAATGGGAGGGGGTTTAAGATTGAATCAAACATTTGTTTCAAGAGATCATAACGTGGCGCGCTAATGGATAAATAGTGCTAGTGCAACAAAGGCGACATAGATCTCAGCAGTTGCACAGATGTTGACTGTTGTAGCAGAGACAATTCACACATTTTGATCTATGTCACTGCTGGCGAGTAAAAGTAAAAGAGCGTTTGTCGCTGAAGGCACAACTTTGCGGAGATAAGAAAGCAACAAGGTTTGAGATCTCTTGTGTACAAATGTGAAAAAACAACAAAACAGGATTTGTTTTGCACTCGCACCTACTGTGGGTTTGAATATGGGGAAAAACAACATTGTATCATTTCTGTGGATTTCTCATTTCTGCTCCCTCTCACATTTAGAAAACCTCATAAGATATGCTTGTAGTGTTGAGAAGAAGGCATGCTCCGCAGAACAAATGGTGTTAATTTGCCGCGCCTCTCTGAAGCTGCACATTAGAGAGAAGCCTTCAGGGAGAGAGTGAGGGAGGAGGAGATATGGGGTTGAGGGTGGCGGAGGAAGGTGGGGAGAGGATGGAGGGAGGAGGAGGAGGAGGCAGCAGCTGTGCTGGAATTAATGTCTGCATGCCAAATTAGAAACACCATGCATCTCCGTCAGAGACTCGGGGAAGAAAAAAAGGAAGAAGGGGAGGGAAGGGAGAGAAAGAAGGAGAAATAGAAAGGGAGTGAGCAACAGACACAAACATGATAGATAGATAGATAGATAGATAGATAGATAGATAGATAGATAGATAGATAGATAGATAGATAGATAGATAGATAGATAGATAGATAGA
>NW_005187412.1:3836913-3841138 GCF_000239375.1 Pundamilia nyererei | reverse complement strand
TGTGTGTGTGTGTGTGTGTGTGTGTGTGTGCGTGTGTGTGTATGGGCCAATATGGTTGAGAAGTATGTCAGATGAAGGACACAGAGAGCAGATGGCTGGTTGGAGCAGTATGAACACCTCACCTCATCGCTGCCTGTGCATCATTCAATGTGAAATTTTTCCTCTGCAGCATGACTCAATGCACCTCACTGCTCACTCCCTTCTCGACTCCACAGAACCGCTGAATCCCAGAGTAAACTCATGTTGAGCCTCTGCATTGGTGATGTGTGCACAACGCTTTCACTACCCTAAAGTTGTCTCTAAAGTTTTAGATTTATACCTTTTTCACCGAGTGATGGATCCCTGCTATAAAAGCACAAATGCATGCCTGCTTAGCGCTTTAATGCATTATTTGAGTGCAGGTGTCTAGTCAGAACTTCACAGATCCTCACAGATACGTGCTGCAGCAGGTCACATAGCAGAGGAAGCATATAGAGAGACAAGAACAACATACTCATTAGCTCATTTCTGTTTTTTTCCCTGTTTCTCCACTGAGCTAAATTAACCATCCCATTTCTCTTCTTTGTGTGTCCTCTGCAGAAACAAAGCCATGTTGCCCCCCCCCACACACACACACGCCCCTCCTCCCATCACCCTTCCCTCCCACCCTGCCTCGCTTTCCCTCTTTACTCCCCACCCATCCTGTCATTGTGAGGTGTGCGTCTCCTGTCTGACCGTGTACTCCTCCTCTCCTTACCCCCAACATCACACCCCCCTCTACACCCCCACCCCACGCCTCCAACTATTCCATTTCTACCTTACCCCAACCCCCTTTGCTCCCCAAGCACCCCCCCCTCTCTCTCATCCTCTCTCTCTCTCCCCACCCTGCCTTCCAATCACCCCCCGGGAGGTGACATCTGCCGGGATGCGCTCGGCTGGTTCCAGATGCACCGCTGCCTCTTCCACCACCGCCGCAGCCACCGCCACCCGAGCGAGTGAGTGAGCGAACGACACCCCAGCACTCATTTCAATTCCATCACCCTCTCCCAATCATCTTGCCTCTCCCCAGTGCAACATTAACGAGCCTCTTTCATTTGAATACATAATTAGCCGCCCGAGCACTCTGCTTCACTAATTTTGAGACAAAAGGATGGAGGAGACGAGGGGGTGGGGGGGTTGGGTGGGATTTGAGGGCGAAAGGGTGGGGGTGGCATGTGGGATGAAGAGGATGAGGCAAATAATGATAACAAAAAAAAAAAAAGAAAAACATTTGCATTTTAATTTGAAAGCAGAGGGGGGACTGATTTTTTTTCTTTGTCTTTGTCTCCTTTCTTTTGCCCTTGCTCTCTTTATTATATCTGCTTTTGGGATTTTAAAATCAGTTTTCTTCTGCATACTATTTCACACTATTTTAATGTGACTACACACGCCTTTAAGTTGTTCCTAGTGCTCTCTGTATGTATCTGTAAATGACAATACATGCGTGTGTGTGGGTTTGTGTGTGTCTGAATCCATCACCAGCCCTTAGGGCATGCAGCACTCCCAAGCCAAAATAAACCTCACTTACTCCTGCACAATAAATCATTCTTCTCAATGAGCTGAAGCCAGCTGAGACACCCCTTAGTGCATTACAATATCATCTAGCTACATTCAATAAACATTGCTCCTATTGCCCTCACTGTGGGTGATTTCTGTTTGCTAGAAATAGGGGCCTTGAGGCTTTTCCAGTAGACTGACGGCACATTCAAATACAGAGGAATATGCGTCAGGGCTATATCGTAGTAATCCTGACTTACAATTGAGTTACAATTATGAACTGGAGCTCCATTTGCTCTTTTGTATACTGGCATATGTTTATGTAGAGAGAGTATATTAGACGTGCCTATAAAGGAGATCGAAGGGAGGAGATAAAGAAATGAAAGAATGTGAGTTAAAAGCAAAAAATACAGGGGGTGGGGCAAAGAAAGAGACAGCAAATAGAGAAGATGATCAGTTTTACTCTGTGTAGATGTGTCCTGTGAAAGTGTTGTCGTCTCTCGCTCTTCCTTCTTGGTGGTGTGCCAGGGTTGGCCTCCTGTCAGCCATCGGGAGAGCCAAATGACAGCTTTGATCCTATTAGGATCAGCGCCAAATCAACACTTTGCTCATTAAGAGGCTGCACACGCCAGCTAGCAACGCACCCGCCTTCAATGTGGCTCTGTAGCCGACCCTCTGTGCCAACCATCCATGCCCTGTGAGTGCCAGACTCACCTGTCATCACTGGGTGAACCCGACAGCATGGAGGGAAACACTTTGCTGAGTCAGTGCTGATTCAGCAGACTTTAAATTACACAATCTGCCTCCTTTCTTTGTGTGTTCTGTGTAGAAAATGTGAGGCCAGTAAGCTAATAACAATAAAAACCTTTTCTTGTTCCCCATTTCTCAGTGTATGTAGTATATTTCTCATTTCTCCATTCCTGCTCCTTTCCCCCTACAACAGAAATGTGTTCCTAGCTGTACAAACCTCACCCATCCCAAGCTTTTCCCAACACTCCCCAAGTCTTGTAATGTGTATATGTCCAAAGTACAGTGGTGAGTTCAAATGGACTGCATCTTAAGAAAACACCAGTAAATACAAAAAAAATTAAAAAATGCTGCAAAAGGACACAAGTCAAGATCAAAATAGAAAGAAAAAATTCAAAATTTTTAAAAAGGTCATGAAACAAAACGGAAGTGTTTTTGTGGAGACAGTAATGTGACAGAAGGGCAGCTGAGAGCTTACAGAGATCTACAGCATTATATGAATCGTGTGATTAAAAGACATTACCTTGTATCTTTTTCTCCCTGACTACTCCAATAAACCCTCTGCTCCTTTTAAGTGGGTCTCATTATAATCCTTTGTATGTTTTCCTCTCTGCCACACACACAGCTGTCATAGTCCGTCATGTTATTGTGTCCCCAGAAACACTTCCGCTGCGTTTTCTGAGATTTTCTTTCTTCTTTTGTTGTTTTTTATCCTTTTCCTGCTGTGTTTTATTCAACTTCTGATATGTTTTTTTTTGCGCTTTCGCAGACGTTTTTCTATTTGCTGGTGTTTTCATTCGTACTCCATTTGACCTTTCAGGGCCACTGTAGTAAAGCTGCTACTCCCGTGTGAAAATAGAGCAGATTTTTGGTTATTTGAGATCACACTGACACAGCTACAAACAGTGGTGAAAGAGCTAAATCTCTTCTTTGTCCTGTTGTTGATTTGAAAGGAACAGACCCATCGCAACAACCGCTTTAGTGTTAATTAGCCATCAACACAGATTAAAAGCAAGAAGGGATCCATCGCTCGTTACGCCATTTTATCTAGTAAAGGCTCGAATCTGTTTACAATCACTGCACTCTTTGACTCATCCATATCGGTGCTCACAGATGTTTGCACAAGCTTCCCTATGACTCATCAACCAATCTGTCCGCTAATGGAAAACTGCAGGTGACTGTGCCTTTTTATTGATCAGTATTGGCTATTGACAGGCTGAAGGCTAGATCAAGAAGGTCAGGGCACGGAGTTCCCATTAAGATGAGAGACAAACAAGTGTAGAAGAAATGAAAGCTCAGCTCCACCTTATTCACTTCCTGACCCCAATCTTTATTTGACACACCTGACCTCTACCTGAGCAATAGACAAATAGATTGTTGCCATTTCACTGCCCGACTGAGCGTTAAACGCTGCTGTCACATAGACCATCACTCAAGAAAAAAGTATATAGACACTTAGCCCAGTGATTCAGATTCAGACTGAAAAATGTTTTTAAAAAGAATCCAGCACAGACTTTATATGTGAGACCGGGTTTTGCTATTTTTTTAGCAATTCATACTGTGCTGCCTTGTCAGTATTACTGAGGTAACCATCCATCTATCCTAATTTATATTTTTATACATAAAAAACACACTCTGTCACTCTATCTCTGTTATTCACTGTCAGGTTAGCTATGTTTTGGAGTTGTCTTTGTTAATAATTTTCACTTAAGGATTCCCCATATTGTTATGAAAGGGTTAAGTCCATTTTCAGTGTGTTGTCTGCTCCGCATCAATGTACATTATGTACTCCTAATTTGCATACTGCAGCGCGAGCTCAATTAAAATGAACTTTTAATTTCTTACAAGTAAATTAGTTTTGCATGCGATGCGTGCAAATGTCGGGATAATGGGTGCTTTTTAATGAGCTCACAAGCTGAGTGCACCCGATCAACTCCCGGGGTGGAGGAGAATGACGCGAGGG
>NW_005187412.1:3827747-3836005 GCF_000239375.1 Pundamilia nyererei | reverse complement strand
TCAACTCCTTCATTCACTTTTCCATTCTCACTTTCTCTGCCCTCCTCTTCTTTGTTATGTCTCTTTCATCCTCTCTCCTAGCGTCAGTTTCTTTTCTCAAAGTCTTCTCTTTGTCTCACTAACATCCTCTCTTCTTATCGCCCTCTGGCTCTCCCTCTTACCCTCCTTCCCTCCCCTCCATCTTTTTCTCCATCCCTTTCAGCCCTTCTCCATCATCCCATTCTGCCCTTACTCTCATGCTTGTTTTCCTCCCTTCCCTCCTCCACTGTGCTGCACAGCTGTGCAGAGGCAGATTAGTGTGTTAGTACCTGTGAGGCAGAGGCACGGCAAGCTGCATGCTAAAACCCAATCAGCTAATGTTGATAAAGGAGGCGGGGTACGGACATCTGTTCACACAAAACACAAAACTCATTTGAATCACAAGATGAAATGACTCACATCTGCTGAATTGGAAAATATCTTTTTTCCCTCCTTGTTTTAATTTGGGTGGAGGCGGGTGTACTCCAGATGCCAGGGTGACATGCTGAGTGACAGGCGCCCAGCACACAGGAGGAATATATCTGTGTGTTTATGTCTGTGTAAAAGTATGTTTGTGATTTTCATGAACATATTTGTATGTTATTCTCAAGATTTTTTTTATAGAACTGGTGCAGCTACTCACAACAAGACGAACATATTTTCACGTTGAGGAATGTTTTGTATCATGTGTAGCCTGTGTGGGTTTATGTCAATGCTGAGTGCAAATCAAACAGTGATGGTGGAAAAAAAAAAAAAAAAGAAATATTCAATTAATCTTTCTCTGGAGTTGAAGGCTACAGCACTTTTGGACTTATGTGGACACTTTCTAAGAATTGATGCAGGAAATCACAGATATCACCTGTTATAGCTTTTAAAATCATAATAATAATCAGAGATTGGCAGTAACGTGTTACTGTAATCTGATTACTTTTTCAAGTAACGAGTAAAGTAAGGGATTACTATTGCAAAAACGGTAATTAGATTACCGTTACTTTCCCGTAGGAACGCTGCGTTACTGCATTACTAAAACCGTGAGTTTTTTGCGAGAATGTCTCATGACAGTGACTAAGCGAGTGCGACATTCGTGACAACAGCTGTGTGCAGATCAACAATGGATAATATATCGAGTGCGGGAGAGAGTATGAGCGTGCAGCCTTTAAAGCGTGGAAGTACTGACCTTACTTTGAGTTTGATTCCATAAAAAGTGACAAAAACATTAGTGTCCGTTGTGCGTGGGAAGAAAACTTCTTCTTACAGGGAAAAAAAACCCCTAAACTTCAAAGCAAGCACCGAGTGCGCAACGACGTAATGGGAAACCCACAGAGAAACTCGCGGATTCTTCAACTGACCGCGGCACACCTGCACCAGGGTAAACCTCTGCCTACCCTACTCCTGCTTTACAGGTGAAAATAGAGCAACAGGACCGCTGAGTCTTTGACTTTATTTATTTTCTGCTGTGTTTTACTTGCATCTATTTGAAAGACTGAGTGTAAACACAAAAAATATTTTATTTTATGTGCTGGAATGTGCAGAAAATAGGTTTAAATGTTAAACTAATTTATTCAAGTCAGAGAGTGTTGCATATAATTTAATTTTTGCTTGATGCATAAAGTTAAAAGATTAAAACTAATAAAACAAGTTTTAAAAAGAGACTTTTCCATTGGATTACATTTTGTATGATGGGTTATGTAGAAAAAGTAGAATTGGGCTGAAAGATCTATCGCTTTATCACCTATTCAGGTTGTAAATCGTGTTTTTAAAAAGTAACTAAGTAACTAAGTAATTAATTACTTTTGAAAATAAGTAATCAGCAAAGCAACGGGATTACTTTTTGGGGGGAGTAATCAGTAATTAGTTACTGATTACTTTTTTCAAGTAACTTGACCAACACTGATAATAATACAAAAAACGAGAACCTCAACGCATGTCACGGTTTGACTTGACTGGATTTGGGTGTGGTAAGGTACAAGCAGCTAATGTAGCCTCACGACTACTCCAGAGATGACGGGAAGGCTACAAGAGGCTGAAAGATGAGACTGGCTCCAAAAGCCAATCCCCATAGATCCCCATTAATGTGACAGCTGCTTAGTTCTATTATGAGAGCAATAAATCACAAGAGCATGAAATATGAATTAAAAAATAAAAGAACCTGTCAAAAAATAGATGACCCTTTAGATATGCAGTGTGATGTTTCTGTCCTTTGATTTATCTGATTGTAAAACATCATATTCACAACGCTTTTGTCAAATCAAAGGTCTTCCCAGAGTATTTTTGTGAATGTTTTCCAACCATAAAAATGATCAACAGTTGTCATAACAGTTGTGAGGAATGCTTTTTTAATACTATCGTCTAAACAAGGATGATTTTGTTTGATGTGTGCAATGAGTCGGACCTGCTCAAGACGGCAGAGTCTGCGAGTTGGTGGGTGTTTCACTGCAGTCCTAGCAGATGTTAGCATAAAGTGCGTCTGCAGATGTTTTGAAAATATTTCAAAGACATTTGTTCATTAGACGTTTTTATTGGCATTTTTATTGTCAATTAAATCAAACACTTAAAAATAAAGACCAGAGGGAACAACAAGAACTAAGAAACTTCTGAAATTAAACTTTCAGTTTTTGTGTAATTAACTATTAAAGATCTGCAGCATAGTTATTATTTTGTGTTGTACTCTTTGGATTATGGATATTTATCCATAATATAAGACAAAGACAGCCAATTATTAAGCGAACGATAAATAATGATGACAGAGTCACCCGAAGGAGCAGAGCAAATATTAAATAACAACCCTGCAAAAACATCTCTGAGCAGCTAAACAAGACACAGATCATGAAAAGGGGATTTAATGTAATTACAAGTTGCCTTTTATTTGACAACTGTGAGTCATTCTTAACTGGATTCTAGTATATAAATACATCATTAATGAAAATGTAGCCTCACACAGCTTTATTAATACAAATAAAGTTATAACCATTGAAAATATTGTGTGTTCAAAAAGGTCCTTATATCTGCGACTACTTGCTGCAGTATGGCTGTCAGATTTTTTCCTCTTGCTCAAGGTCTTCTTGTTTGTTCATGCATTTTGCATTCATGTCTGTATCTGATGGTTTTCTGATGGCTTGTATGAGCCGTTCCCAGTGGACGCACGCGAGCTCGAAGCACGCATATTTCCTTCGTACATGAATGGCGATTGCCGCAGCTCTTCCAATAACTATAATTTACATTAAATTTGAAATTAGTTTTGCAAATTTTTTTCCCTCTCTGTAATTATGACAGCAGTTGGTGCGAAGTCAAGCTGCACACATTAATTTTAAAAGCTTTTTACTTTTAAATCCGTCTGAACTTTATTGCAGTTTTTCTGTTGTTAAGCATACATGAATTTATTGCCCCAGAGGGGGAAAAAAGACACTGACCGTGATGTGCTACAGTGTCAAAAAGCAATGACTGGTCTCTCAACCCATCTGTTCATCCAACAGCAGTCTTTTTCATGCACTTAAAGATTTTCATGGCAGTGTGTTTTTGGCACCAATAGACATTTTGATGCATCTTCTACAATCCAGGTAAGAAAATCCCAGAAAGATCATTCAGTTCATTTAGATTCATCGTTTTCAGTGGAAGAAACGTTTCATCACTCATCCAAGTGACGACAAATCTACGCCATAGCTTATGGTGTGACCCCTTTTATGCCTTAGCCTTTCATGCCATTCAATCATTGCAGGCTGTATCGAACCGACGCGTAGAAACGTTTCATAGGAGGTGCACGTCAGGTTACGTGGAATTTTTTGGTTTAAAGTTAAAAGGTGTTTCTGGTTAAATCATAATTTAATAATGCCCAAGTCTAAATTAGGGATTAACCTGTGGCTTAACCTAACCTAACTTGCATCACCCTAGAAATGCAACTACATGTCACGTCCACATTACTACTGCAGCTGGGCTGGTCAATACCATCCACTCCCCTTGTTAATTTCAAGTAAATTTCAGTTTCAGTGACATAATACAAGGAATAATAATCAATGTAATGAACAATAATCATAGCATCAAGAACTGAAAAATGTCCTGGAAGGCGATTGCTGAAACTTTCGGAATAGAAATGAAGGAATGTGCAAAGAACCTGGAAAAACTAGAGGGACACATTTGTTTGCCTCCCAAAAAACTGACCACAACCTATTAGGGAAACAATTTTCCAGCCTGTTACTTCTTTCTATTTTTGTGCAAAGCTACCTGAAGCTTGTGCTATATTAACATAGTGATAAAATAATATCAGTAGATATTATTCTCTACTACAAACTGTAGTTTAACGTTTTCTTAAAAAATAATTATACACAGCTTGAATCTGAAGAAAAAGAAAAAAAAAATCTCTATTTTCTGTTGTCTACATTTTCGAGGGCGACTTTGCCTCCAAACAGGAAAATGTGTACAGTTGGGGGTTAAAGTGGATTCAGCAGGTGGGGAAACCCTTAAAATTGGTTGTAATGGCTCAGGGTGGGGAAAAGAATCATAAGTCAAAATAATTTCTATTGAGAGCTCCAATAGATTTTCTTAGCGTACAGGCTGTGATCAGCTGACCTGCTGCTCTTTGTGGATTTACACAACTTAATTAAACCAGATGGCAGCAGATGTTTCATGAATTGTCCTGGCCGATTTCCATCCTCTACACTGACAATACACTGTTTCTACTTTCTTTTTTCTAGTAGAAAGTTAAAATTTACTGAATGGATCTCAGCATCATCAGCTACAATTCATGAGTCTCAGCTACACTTGATGTAATCTAATTCTGATCATGAAACCACAGCCACTCTGCATGAGTCACGCACACCGTTCTTTACTTTAAATCCATCACAGTACAGCAAACTAACCTGTTTATCTTGCACTAACATGCAACCTTTAAATAACAGTTGGCGTACCTCAGTTTGCTTTGGTGCTTATTTCACAATATGAAAAAACATAATGTTTTATGTACAGACCCAGTGTCTGATTTAAAAACATGAGGACTTACCTGTAAGCTTTAAATTTGCAGTTTATTAAATACCACTGAGCAGTTCTTACCTTTAAATCTAACCTCTCTTCTTCCTCTCCAATTCTGTGTTTCTTATCTTTCTCCATCTCTGAGTGAAGTTAGCTCTCTTTCTTTTCTCTCCCTGTGAAATACAGCAGCTGGACCTTTAGCTAGCAACACACTGTGAGACAAAACGCACACAAACAGTTTGTGTTTGCTGATGTTTGTTGAGCTCACAGAAACGCTGCATTTCAAATAATCTGCTACTTTAAAAAGTCACTCCCTTTATGCTCGCTCCTCTTCAGTAGGGCTAGCTAGATGCAGAAGTACCACAGCTGCAACTTATGGAGACCTGCAGTCATTCCACTGTTGTGCCAAAAAAACAAAACAAAACCCCACTACTGTCCCACTTTTAACCCCTGACTTCGGCAAACGTCATCTCTATTTATGTGATATTCTCTGGTGATTAATACACGAACCGTGTTACTGTTTAGGCTCAAATCGGTTTGATGTTTGGAGGTGTAAGAATACTTTCCTCAAATGCATTAGTGCAAAAGTAATGAGTAAGTAGTCAGAAAATAATACTCAAGTACAGATACCTGAAAACTCTACTTAAGTACAGTAACAAAGTATTGTACTTAAGTAGAGTTACTTCCCACCTCTGCACAAGGTCATACACATTTAAATACCGGCAACGGTAACCACCACTTTTGTAGATTATGTATAAGCTCTACAAAGATTCATTGCAGATGTTTATCAATCATAATGGTCATATGCACTACACACAGATAATACAATTACAAGATGTTTTTTTGTTTTTTTTGGGGGGGGGCATCTTCATCATTGAAGGAATGGCTGCAGGCCTGTAGGTGTAAATAGACTGCAGAGTCTGGGACTGATGAGGTAGCTCTTCTGTGTTGTGCCATCCATTTAGCCAGAGGTGCTTTGGTTTCCTCAATGTATAATTCATTGCAATCCTCTTTGCACTTAACATACGACATACACTATATTGCCCTGTTTCTGCCAGGGGACTCTGCTTGTGTTGGGAGGACCAATTTTTGGCATAGCCAATTTTTGTTGTTTGAAAGCCAAATGGGCATGGTGTTTTGAAAATATGCATCTCAGCTGTACTTACACTTAAGCAGCGGTTGTCCGTCCTCCCTTTTGGGTTTATTTGTGCCACTCCAAAAAAATAATTTGTGTCCACTATAAAGGAGAACATCACAGCCTGATACCTGCAGGTCTGACAGCAGCAGGTGTGTCACTCCTTTTGCTACCAGCAGTCACCTCACTGTTCTGACACACAACACAAAACTATCCACAACACTACACACTAACTACACAAGACAACACATTAACTACACACTCCAAACACGCTAAACGTCACAAATCTCTCACATCTCAAAACTTTCTCTCTCTCTTTTTCTGTCTGTCTGTCTGTCTGTCTGTCTCTCTCACTCCTAAAACTTCCCTTTTTTTTTTTTGTTTGCTTATGCGGAGAGTGGTTGCTGCGCTGTCCTTAGACAGTAAACGTGACGAAACGATTGAGGAAAAAATGCCGTGTATATATTGTTTATCATGACTCTGGTTTTACGTGGCCTATCAACTCAATTTATAAACGATATCACCTTGTTGCTTTGTCTTTAAGTGGTCATGTGATTGGCTTACCACGACTACTTTATTCTTCCTCAGCCAAACAGCAGCACTCATGCTATTGTTTTGCCCCCTGAGCTCCAGGTGTTGTGCCAAAAACAGCTTTAAGCGCTCAGCTGCTTAAAGTAGCGCCCAGATTACTTACAGCTACTTCCGTGCAACTGATATAAGATGCGGTAAGCTGAACACAGCTTCAACCGTCTGTTTGTTGAAAAATAGGACCGTATTTTCTTGTTAGTAACTGCAATGGCGTTGTAACGATAGGAATAGTAATTAGTTAGATTACTCGTTACTGAAAAAAGTAACGCCGTCAGTAACGCCGTTACTTGTAACGCTGTTATTCCCATCACTGCAGAGAACCCAGAATAACCTTTAAGCATGTTGTAACTTTAGTGGGAACTAGACTCTTGCATTTCCTCTGGAGCCTCTGGTAGAAGACGTAGTAGATTCAATCTTTCATAGAAAGCAGTGCAGAGCTGTCAGGTGGGAGATTGGAGTTTAGATCTTGCATGAAACTTGAGGTTAATGTAATCGTTTTGTTGTTTGCACAACCTTTGTGCTAGTTCATAGTTCATAAATGTATGATGTTATATTCATTAAAAGTGTATATATATATATATATAAATTTGTTAGAAATAGAGGTTTAAATGTCAAATATGCCAGTTAAACCCTTTTCATCTCCCAAAATACACTTTTTTTAATAACACAAAGCCATTGGATCTTTCACAATATAATAATACAATACAACAATACAATAATAAACACAATAATATTTACTAATGGATGATCCCCATGCAGTCTGCTATCTGCTTTTCTCCTTATCTCAGTCTCACTGTTTTAAAGGCTTTAAAAATTGCACCTGGTAGGCCTCCAAACCCCTGTGCACTAACAAACCTCCCTGACCAGCAGCAGCCCTGCATGGGTTCATCTCCCTGCTGTGCTGAACATTTGACTATTTACCACAGACAGAAATGTATCTGTGTGGTCATTGTGCTTGTTTCACTGTGTTTATGTGTAAGAGAGACACGAGGAGAATGGCAGAGAGAAAGGGACGAATTAAGAGGCAAGAGCCAGAAAAAGCTGGGGAGCGATTGAAAAAGATGGAAAGAGAGGCGGGATCACGGGGTCAGGATTGAAGTAGTCAAGCTCTCATCTCCACACAGCAGGGGGTCCATGACCAGCAGCCCTGCAATTACATAGCCATTTAGGACAAACACAGAGAGAGAGAGGGGGGGCAGCCCCAACCTCTTAAAACTCTCAAACCAGAGGCTTCAGCTTTACAGCACATAGCTTAAAACCAAGAGCCCTCCTCAGAACACATGTTAGAGGACCAGAGAAGGGCTTACATCATGTTTACACTAATGCTTGTAAGTCTGAGAACTTTAGTTTTCACTAATGCAAATCTTTTCTATCACCTAAATCAGACACTGTTGACAGCCATCATAAAAATAGATCAGTTTTGACACACTGGTCTCACATTTTAGTGTGAATATGGAAAATTACTTTATATATAGTGGATGGATCCATTAATGTATTCAGTTTAAATGTATTAAAATTCAATTTTTAACCCCATGCCTGCCTGGTTGTATTAAAT
>NW_005187412.1:3813549-3825867 GCF_000239375.1 Pundamilia nyererei | reverse complement strand
GTGGCTCCCTTCACCTCTGGTGTCCACCATTTGGTTCGGGGATTACCACCACGGCAGGCACCAACCACCTTGTGGCCGCAGCTCAATGCAGCAGCTTCGGCAATGAACATGGTCCATTCGGACTCAATGTCCCCAGTCTCCCTCGGAATGCTGTTGAAGCTCTGCCGGAGGTGTGCGTTGAAGATCTCGCGGACTGGGGCATCTGCACACAGGTGCATTATGATCATATTATATTATGTATATTAAACAGGTGAAGCAGGTGGGCATGCCTTTCATTTACAAAGGAAGGGAACATTATTGGCTTTCTTGAGCCATCCAGGCAGCTTTTATACCTGATGACTGATATCAGTCATTGAAATTCGAAGTTGCTTACTGTTTTCCTTCCATCTGCTTTCATGTTGTGGGGTTTACAGCATGTGTCCCTAAGATCATCACTTCTTTCCTCATTTATTAAAAAAAAAATTTCCTGTGTTTTTTCTTCCTCTGATACTTTCTGCATCTGTTTCTTCAGCGTTTTCCCCTTTTGACTGTATTTTCTTAGCCTTTGTCTTCTGTTTGTCTGCATGTTCGTTATTTGTCACTATCACTTGTCTATTCTTGTTTTGGTTTGTTCAGTTCTTACATTGTGTGCCATTTAATCTTATTTCCAGTCTTTCTTTTTTCTCTTTTTGTCAGGAAAGAATTACTTAGTTTTGTATTCAATCACTCAGTGATCCCTCTGTGTATTCACAGTCCTCTCCTCCTTCTTGTCAGCTTGCTTTCTAACCTCTTTGGCCTATATTTGTGTTTCTTTCCATGATTCTCATCAGTTCCAATTGTGACATATAGTTTTTGCTCCCTTTACTTTATTATTATTATTTTTGGTGAACCTGTCTCTTAGTTGATCTTCTCATTGCACTTTGACTGACAGCTTTTTATTAAGGCCTCAGTCACACTGGCCTAGATACCAGTTGGGAACCCTCTGGAAACGCCTGGTTGATAGCGAAAAATGAATTTTCCCTGGTTGGGTGATGCAAACCAGAAATTAACTATAAGATATTCCTTCACTACTGAAACAAACACGTTTCAAAACAACGAAACAACTTTTAGTTTGAAGGTGAACAGTCTCCATTTTGTAGTTTCATTACAGCTTACCAAATTCTTGTAGTTGTCAAGTTTTTGCAAACATTATAGGTAATACAAACTGTAACTTGCTAGTGCAAAACAGGTTTTCAGTGCACCACTGTACCCCATTGGAATAAATTTCACCTAGCTAAAACAATCTCCTGAAACCACTCACCGAGTGACCAGTGGTCACCAGGTGGGTCACTAAAGCCATTTTTCCACCAGTACCTACTTGACTTGGTTTTTAGGGTTTTCCATTAGGTGGAGGAACCTGGTACCAGGTACATTTTTAGTACTTGCTCAGCCAGGTTTCCAAGCCATCTGAGGTACTCCGCAAGTATGACGTCAATAGACTGCATGCCACTCATTGACCAGTCAGCGGTAACTCCATCACGAAAATCAAAACCACCATTTTTGAAATGGCTGCACAGAAAAACAACACCATGGTCCCCAAGTTTGACTAAAAGACATAGACTGAGGAGAGGGGATACCATCGCCTCGACGTTCCCCATTGTTGTATTGTACAAATGATGTCATAGGACGCTTGCCGGCATTGCTGTAAGAACCTCATCTCACACTGAGGTGCTACTCAATTGTAATGGAAAACAACCAAAATCTGACTCAAATTGAGGCAAAAATGTTCTCTAAGCCTGCCTGACTGGGCCTTTAGGCAGGGATTATACTGTCCACACTATCTGTGCGGGCATCTGTGTGCCTGCCTGTTTTTTGTGACCAATACACCAATTATCAGGCAGCGGATTTGTCACACCAGGTCAGGAAATATTTTTCCTTATTACACATTTAGTTACTTTAGTTGTTATCTGTTGTCCTGCATTTGGGTCCTCATTTTCTTCATGCCCTTCTGGAAACATTTTAGTAATATATTATTTGTTGATGGTATAAAGTTTTACTTATGTGGGAATTTGATCGACCTGATTGAAGTTTCAAGTGTCCGGTTGGCGGTTTTATAGACTGTCTTCTGTGACATAGTCCAATTGTGGGGGCTTGTGCCTTTAGGGTTGCAGTGATGTTTGTTTCTTACACAGACTCATTTGGAGAATACACAGTACAGCCTGTATGACTGTCAAGTTCAGTTTTTGCTTCTCTTTCAAAAAGAGAGATTCAGAATCATCCAAATACTTTATTAATCCTTAAGGACAGATGTTAAAGATTAACACACTGAATTTTATTTCATCTCAAAATATCAAAATCATCTTTTCTATTTTCCTTTTTTTCTGCTTCCTACTCTACTCATCATCCATTAGATCTTTGTGTGTTCATGTATATGAGAGTGCCACAGCGCAGGTTGATGAAGGAAGGCGATCCTCTACTTCTTCTTCACAGGTGACTGGTCAGAAGGCTCAGTCGTAACCACTCAAACTGAAGATCTATTGATTAAAAGGGTAAGAAAATGAGATTCTGATGGTGAGTAGTGTGGGGAGGGAAGTCTCACAGAAATAAAGCTCAGGTGATAATGTCTGTGGCCTTTTCTGCCCTCTCTGTTTGTCTTGTCTTCTTGATTCCATTGTCTCTAAGTATCTTCTCCAGGCCTCCTGCTGCTTTCACACTCTGTCTGTCTCAGATAAACACCCACTCATTCACGTATACACACCAGCCACCCTTTGCATGTCCCTCAAAATTAGTCACAGTTACTTTAACAGAAATAAAGCAGCAGGAAAAATGCTGTTCTTTCCTATTATCACCAGATTGCTGTATTTTCATATCATACAATGATTTTAACCTCAAATTCAGTCATTAAAATGAATGCAGAAATGAGCAACTGAAGCTAAATTTCACATATAAATCCTGTGTCATACATGCAGTGGGACTGCTGCATTAAACATTAACCCACATCCAGGAACATTATCAACATTTTGACATTTTGGCTTCTGTTCCTTACATCAGCCACATAACGGTCCTTTTGCAGGAAGAGCATTTCCTACAATCTGTCACTGCATAACACATGAGTTTGCATTAAAGAAAAAATAAAACAGGATGAACTGAAAAAACTGAACCTGTACTATTGCTCTACAATTCCTAAAATTCCTAATTACAGTGCCTCGTAAAAATATTATGAAATATTTAAAAACAATCTCTTCTACCTGATGGGAAAAAAACAACCCACCTATGCATGAAGTTTTGTGGAACAAAGGAAACGCTGACCAAAAAAGAAATTCATTTTTGATCAATTAGTTGGCCGTTTTTATTCTGCTGGAAAGTAGGATACAGTTTAATATTTGTCTTTTATGACATTAAGCACCAATTACTAATAAGAACAATATTCATAGACTTTATTTAATCTTTATTTATTTAACTTATTTAATAAATAAGAAAACTTGTCTACATATAAAGGCATTATGCTATAAAAGGTACAAACACTATATATTTTAAAACACACTGACTTTTTTATGTGTACATAAAGTGCAGTGTTTATTCTGTCAGGTTACTCTGACACAAGCTGTCTGGTATTACCATTCGGGACTCAAGACATGTCAGTTGAGTTGGTTTTTGCATTAAATCAGGACGTTTTGTTTCATTCTTGGTGCTGAGATGTTTTGAACCAACCATGTCCATCTTGGTGGAGACCCAGATGCTGAGGCAGAGAGCACTAGAAGGATTATCTTTGGCATGACATGTTTTGGATCCCAGAGAAGGATAGTGTGCTTATTAAGGGATGATACAGGCGTGGATAAGCCTTTTTTTTCTGGGACATCAGTTTGAAAAGAAGGCAGCAGTGCTCTGAATTATTTTCAGCTGAATCCTTTGGCCTTTTATCTCCTACCCTGTGTCAGTTTGTCTTGCTGAGACTACAGTCCTCAGGTGAAACGATACCTACACACTCCTGGAAACATTTCGTGCTGCGCCGTGCGTAACATGCATTGAAGTTTTTGTGTGTGTGCCTGTCTGTGCGTATGATTGTGTGTTTTGTTTTACGGTCTCCCAGATGATGCTCAGCACACCAATGGATCCTAAAGGAGTCAGCTCTTTGTTACAGACAATTAAACTCAGCACTGGTCTGTCTCCCTTGCCAAAGAAGCAGGCATAGTTGCAAAGACACACACAGACACACACATACAGACACAGTGGATAGACATTGTAACCACAGAAGTGAGGTTCAAATACCACTCAACCTCAGAGGGGAGACTGGTGACCTTTACCACAGCAGCACATACTGTCCCTTCCCTTCTGTCACTCTATAGCGCTTTCCTTCTCTCTTCTCATCCACATACACCTTATCAGGCTTCCTCGTAGCTCCCTCTCCCCTGAGAGCTCTGCACCTCCCTCCATCCCATCACTGACATCCCTTCACCTTCACATCTCCCTTTTATACCTTGAACCTCCCTGACAGCGAGGGCACATTTTCCTTTAGCCATCCACCCATCGTACAGTATCTGTCACCATCATTTTACACCCTCTACACAACTGCTGAGAAAAGAGGCAGAAGCCAAGTGACTAACCATCTTGCTTGCAACAAAGTCAAGAGGACAACATGAGAGAGGAAAAATGAGTTAGCTTTGAAACTGAACATGATTGTGATGCAAATACATTTTTTGTTGTCTGATCCTTGAATGATAAGGACAACATGGATTACACAAAGTAAGACCTCTCAACACTTGTTATCATCCCTCCACAGCACCCCCATCATCCCAATTAATCTGTAGCTGATGCACAAGACAGCACTTTTGGGTAAACATAGCTGAGACAAGAATAAACAAGACACAGTATATTCAATCTGCTGGTTCACCTCAGTCAAGGAAGATTATGAATGTGGAAAAGGATTTTTGTACTGAAACGTCATTTTAAGATATCTGCTGCAAGAATCAAGATTTGTAGGAGTGACTGTGCCCTAAGACTGAGACACACTGCTTTTGTAGCCGTCACAAAGAGCAGTGTGTCAAAGTGTTGAAGACACGAGTGTGTGATCATGCTACCGTTTGTATGAGTGAGCTATCCAGGGTCCTCCTCAGCCTCAGCATCCCATAATCCCCTCTGTTTTTTTTCTAGGCAAGTTATCCTCATTGACAATACCCAGACACTTATTATTAGCTTTAACCATTGCAAAAACCAAAACAAACAAACAAAAAACACACTTTTACTTAACTGTAAAGACAGAGCAGAAACAACAGTAAATCGGTGGTTATCTGATCCTGACAATTTTGACTTAAACTTTAAAGCAGAATTTGGTGCAATTTGAAGTACCATTGTACTAATTCTTCATTACATACATACTTTTGTCCAGTGTATTAACCATTTTCCCACAGCCATCATTTCGGTGTTTACTCGACACTTATCTGTGGCCAAACAGAATATAATTACATTGGTGATTTCAGTGGGTCTTTGTGAGTTGGATGCACAGTACATGCTGCCTTCCATGGGCATCTGAGTTGAAGTTGGACGATACGTGTTAGCATTGGGCTGTTTGTCTTGACCTTCATGCATTAATGATGCTGCGTTTTCTGATGTATGGTGTTCAGGCTATGGAATAAACTACTTGTATGATTTGTTCTGGGTACCATATTTAAACTAGAAGCTTTTCCAAACAGTGGGTAATGATCACTTTGAGAGACAATCTCTTCACCTGCTGCTGTGCCAGACATTTGGCTTTTGTTGTACATCTGTCTTTTAACATAGTGTTACTCATCCAGACTAGTCCAGGAAACATCAAGCTGCGCGGTGCAGGGAACAGTTGTGATTGGCACATCGGGTGGTAATTTAGTGAGTGCTTGATTTGCTTTTGTTTTGGGTTCTGTTGTTGGAGGATGCATTTGCAATATCGCTTGATCTTGTTCATTTAATTGTGGGTAGCTGAAATCGTGATTGAGATTAAAACTCGATTACTTGTGCAGCCCTAGTTCGTACCACACCCTGCTCGTGAGAATCTGAGGAAAGGTGAGGACAGTCGAAGAGAGATGGAAGAGGCTATGAGCAAAACTGCAAAACAGGCTGGGAGAGGATGACAAGGACTCAGAGAGATGGGAAGAGAGACGGGGTGCAATGAGGAGGAAATGGTGGGGAGGAAGGAGGAGGAGTTGATAGTTTGAGGGGTCGAGCACCACCTGGTATTCCTTTACAACCAAAGAAAATGCCTAGAGAAATGATAATAAAATAGAGAGAAGTCGCAGAGCCTTCTGTTGCTGACAGGAGCTGTGTACGTGCCCTGTGAGAGGCATGTGTGAGTGTGTATGTGCATGTGTGTGTGATGAATAATTCATGGCTGTTCATTAAAGAGAGAAAGTGTGAGTGACTGATTGTGTACGGGTGTGTGCGTACATGTGCACCCTTCCTCGCTCTGTGCCACATCGCCTGCCTTGTGGCTGCCATCTGGCTTCACGCCATCAGAGTGCCACCCTCCAAAGCCCTCGCTCTTGCAAACATGGCAGGAGAGGAGGGGTGGAAGGAGGAGGTGGTGGTGGTGGTGGTGGGGGGCTGGTGCTGAAGAAACGAGGGGGTTTGGAGAAGCAGCGTATGTAAGGAGGAGGGATGGGGAAGGAGCCGCAAGTTAACTTCTCCGTTTCACTGATATCATGTGACGTCCACAGTCTGGTAAGGAGAGCCGTGCAGTTGGATGTGAACCATAATGACAGTCCGTCACATATGATGCGAAGTGATGCACTGTCAAGTCAGTTAACGTAGACCTCTCCCTTTTCTCCCTTGCTTCATCTTACATAGGCTCCTTTGATAGAAATCTGCTGCTTTGTCTAGAGCTGGTGGAAACATTTATGCCGATATCTCTTTTATGTGGTACTTTTTAATTACTGTGATAACAGATCATTATAGGGAACTAAACGTCCCCAGGTGGGCAAAAACTGATATGTTTGAGCCTCGGTGTCTCATTATTCTCATTCATGCATATTGATATACATGTTTCAGAAGCTGTATCTTGACACAAGGATTATTGAACTTGCTTTGTAGTCATGCTGACAATTACATCAGCACACACCTGTTTGCAATGTCTTCCTGTCCTAATTTGCTTATTCTATATATATTTTATAGATTTGATCTCTTAGCCACAGAGCTTACGATGTTGCTCAAAAATGTATTTGAAACATTAAAAAATAGTTTTAGACTTCAGGTTTGAGCTATATTACCTTTTTCTAGGTTTGATCATCCTTTCAATCAGCAATAACATTCACTTCCCTTGCTCCCTTGTTCCCTAGAAGCTACTTCCTGAGTGGCCATGATGGGTGATTGAGAATTTGTAAATGAGGTATACTCAGTTTGTGGAGTCAACACCACCACTTAAAGCTGTAAGAAGTATTCTACATGAAGATGGCAGGTGCTTTTGTAGGTGCGTGTGTAGATGTGTGTATTTGTGTGTGTGCACATCCATCTTGAGGGTTCCTTGGGGTCACAGTAATCTGGTACAGCAATCTTGCACTGTAATCATCTCAGTGGTCAGCAGGTGGTCCCGTAGAAGGATGGGGAGCAAGGTTTTTGTGCATTTTCTCTTCTCTTAGTCACCAAAGGCTATTCCGCTCCACACAACTCTATGATCGGTTAACACTGCGCATGCGGTGTACTGTAAGTATGCCATGTATGACTACTACCACAAAATTAAATTTGTGTGCAAAGATAGATAAAGTTCAATATTAACCAGGTTACACTGGACAGAATTATGCAAATCTAAATGTAGGGGAGTATTTTTCCTATCTCATTACTATCTGCAGCGGTCAGGCGGCTGTGTTGACAGTGCCGTCCCCCGTTTTAGTGCACTTGACACTTTCCCATGGCGGGTGCACGTGTGGAAGTGCAAGGTGCCAGAAGTGGCACAGGAATGGTTCAGTCAGCTCAGGAAGTACAGCAGGAGGTCGATGTAAGCAGGAACAACAGCCATTGTTGTAGCACAAAGTACGAGAGTGTGTCCTGACTGCATCAGAAAACATATTTCCTGATAGCTGTTTGCCTCCGGGACAAAACCACCTTATTCTCCTGTAATGGAAAGGTGACAGATAACAGAGCAGAGAGGATAATGATATATATTCCACTCTGGGTTCCTTTTTTTTTTCTATTCCACAGTGGAAGGTCTTAGCTCAATAGCAAAGCTATTTCAGGAGATCCGGGCCTTATCAAGCCACCACACACAGGGATAATGAACTTGTTCAACCCTGGTACATTAAATACATGTGAGTGTGTGGGTGCATATGTGTGTGTTCTGTTTTAACTCAAGAGGACAGCATGTGTGTGGTTACATAGTGATGAAGGGGGCTTGTTTATCTCTACCTGGTACTCTTATCACATCTGCACATGTGACACCTTTCAATAAGCCTCAGTCTGCACCTTTCACTGCGCCCTAAAATGGGGGCCGGAGAGATAAAGAGCGAGTGTATGTATGTGTGTGAAGTAGTTAGAAGAACAGAAATGAGGAAAAAAAGCATTATAGATACTTACATTATGTGGTTCTTAATACTTCTATTCCACTAAGAAAAAAACACTCTCCATTCATAAGACAGTCTCTTGGATAAAAGAGCTCTGGATGATACAGTTACACTTAAATGACTGGATGGTGTGTAGCAGCTAACATACTCACAAACTGCGTGACTTCATTAGAGTACAAGGAAAGTAATTTAAACTGCCTGTGTAACAACTAATGTCTGAACGTATGTTGATGGATGTTATAAGGAAGAAAAAACAATTCTGCTATTATTGTTATTTTGTTATTTGGCCTTTTTTCTTTCTTGCTGGATAACGTCACCTCTCTGGGTCTTGTTTTTTTTTTAATTGCACAGAATTGTTTAATTCAGTGCAATTAAAGCCATCTGGAAAAGGCCAAAACACTCCAGCAACTATTAGATATCTAAAGCACAGGTCAAAATATGTACTTTATGGAGCTTTACTTAAATAATAGACATGACTGCTTGAGACAGGTGAATAGAGCAGAAGGGGATGGCAAAAAAAAAAAAAAAAGTAGAGCAGGAAGTTGGAGGCCTAGCTCTACAGAGTGTGAATGGGCAGAGTGTTTGGAGCAGAGAGCTAGGCCTGTTGGCCAGTTTCCAGTGGGGATAGTGGGTGTCCCTGTGCCAGCTGGCAGCCTGTCTCTCCCATCTGTGGAGCCTAGGAGAGTGTGCAGTAATCTCCTGGAGACAGCGGCTCAGCTCAGGCCAGATTTAAAGGGATATGGCCAGCTGGCCAGGCATGGACAGGTCTGTACCACAGAGAGAAAGGAAGGGCAGGAGAAGGCCACAGAGAAGGGGATGAGTAAATGAGCAGTGATGAAGCAGGTCAGGCGTAGTGGGGAGGATGATATGGGAGCTGAGGATTGGTGGTCAGGGAGCAATAAAGAGCACTGGTAAGAATGATTATAGTCCAGCTGCCAGCAAATTATGGAACTGTAATGTAATGTTCATGCCTGTAACCGTAAATACTACAGCGGGCCTGTGCCAGCTGCAGTAATGTGACATGTACCTGTGTCAATCCTGGCTTATGTACTTCACTGCTCTGCTTCCTTTTTCTCACCGCTCTGTGTCACAAAATTAATGACGCTAATTGAAGAGAGGCTTTGTGCTCAGTCCAGAAAAAGAAATAAAACAAGCTGTAGGCCAAGTAGCTCTGCTTAGCTCTTGGTTTACTCGTCTCTGTGATTGTTGCATATGGTAATCAGACCCCAGCTGGCTTGTTGGCTGCGGTTTGGGCCAGCGTTTCAAAATAAAATCAGACTTAGCAAGTGATTTAATCCAGTATTTAACCTTATTTTTGGTGGGAAAATTTCCAGTGGTATGAGATCATTTCACTTAAGAATTTCCATCGTTTTTCTTTTTTCTCTCTAGAAATTCTTAGTGAGCATTCTTTCAAAGTAAAGCTCTACAAGAACTAGTTGAACATTTGTGATTGAGCCTGTGTTTTAGGAAAATGCAGGTTTCGTGACTGAACACGAGGCTTGACAACCTGTCAGAGTGGCTTTTTTTTTTACGCCAGTACAGGTGCCAGGTGAGGAAATGCGAAGGATAAGATGAAGACACTGAGTGATTCAAGCATACAGCTGCGGTCTGACTCCGTACACACAAAATCACTGCAGGCAAACATGTCTCAAAACATAAAGACACTCTCACGCACCTATTGCAGCAATCAGAAACTGGTCATACAGGTACATATCAGAACTATATCTGAAAAGGATGTTGTGTACACATGCAAGCACAGGTGTCATCAGCTCGTACACACAGAGACCTGCACACAGGCGTGCGCGCTCACAAACACACACACACACACACATGCCTGAGGCAATCTGAGAAGAATAAGCGAAGCCATGCAAATCCCCAGATGTGCAGGAAGACGGGGGGAAGACAGGGAAGAGAGGATTGGGAGAAGTGGAGTGCCTGGAAGGAGGGGAGAGAGAGGGATTCTGATGGGGAGAAGGGAGTGAGGGGGAGAGAGGGAGGGGACGAGGCGAGGAGGGCTGGGTGTTTACTACTATTTAAAAGGCAGTGGGTGCTGTGTGCAGATTAATAAACAGGAGGTAATAGCAGAAGGACTCTATATTTATTTTTTATCTTAAATGTTGCTTGTTTGTCGGGCTGGATGAATATTGACTGTGAAATTGGGATCAGGGGCGACACATGCCAGCGCTCGGCCTTATCTCTGGGATGCAGGCAGGCCTGGGGCCGTTATCGCTGTGCCACAGTGGCGTGCCGGCACTCCAGCGCTCTCAAAGCCGCCACATTCCCTTTGTATCTGCCTGGAGAAGCCTGTTTACCTTTCACTGGCTTGATATTCCTATTAGAGCCGCTGACTATTTACTCACTGCCTCCTCCTCTCCCTCCACCGGGCATCGCGCTGTCTCTCATCTCCTCCTCTTTCTTTTTCTCTCTCTCTGTTTGGCTATGCCTATCTTTCTCTTTTTTTTTACTGTTTGTCTCTTTGCAGTATACCTTTTTGTCCTGCCTCTTCTTATGACCTTCACCATGACATAAAGTTCTGGACATGGCTTTGCCTGCTAATAAGCAAGCGGCTATGAACTACAGGGACCACTTTTATAAAGATAATATAGACAAAATGAGGCACATTACATGACAACATGCACAACTGGCCCAAACACTTTAAACCATGAAAACATCAGAGTCCAAAGTTGACGTTTGTTTCGTTTAACGGTGACGTTCAAACTGTCTTTGCTGCCATGATACTCAAGAAAATATGAATTGTCTCATTCTTCCCTTCTACACAAACAGCAGTGATTTGTGTCGCTGTCTGAGCACTGCCATAATGCAAGGGAAAACACCTTCTATAGAGGCACAAGGGACTAAAGCTGCTGCTGCTTTTCTGTTCCTTTTTCTATCTGGCTCGTGCAGACATGCTATTAGTAGAGCTAACAACAATATTAATAAACGTAATAATAATAGGAGGAGCTGTAGATATAAGTGTAGTCTTCTTCTTCTTATCCTCTTCATCCCATAGTGGGACATAATACCACAGCAACTTCCTTTCATTTAACCCTCTTTCCACATAGCCTATCTCCTGTTGCTCTGCCACGACACTTCTCCTCCAGGTAGTGCAGGGTGTGTCTGGCTTTCTTACGCGTGCCTATTTCTTATGCCTATTGTGAATTAATATAACTGGATGCTGTGATAGATTTGAACTGCTGCTGATGTAAGAATGAAGCATCTCGTGCACGCAGGATTTCAGAGTTATCTGACCTTGTTATCATTTAAATGAATTAATAGCGTCATTTTGGTTGTCTTTATCCACGCACACACAAAAGTACAAATAACTCAAATTTATTTGTACACCACAAATGGTCCTGCGACAAGTAGAGCAGTTTATCAGTTAAAGGATTGCATCTTTGAGGAGAAGTGTTTTAACAATAAAATCCAACATAAGGCGCGGAAGAATTTAAGAGACATCCGAGTTTTAAAAAATGTGTCTGCCAAGAGGCACCAGATGCGGTGAAAGCCCCAAAGGGATGATTCCTTTAAAGAACTCGCCCTACTATCACCAGGCAGCTGTGTGCACCAGCTTTCATTGCATCACAACCTGCAGGCAAGTACAAGTAAAGCTGAGAGGAATTGAGTTTGGCAGCCAATCAGTTACTTAAAGCTCTCAGAGATTTAACTGGCACACCCACCGATGAGTGAAAAATTAAAGAAACTGCAGTGAGGTGATCTGCCGCTGCTGTTTTGATGTGGGGGACATGTTTGGTTTTGGGTCTCAGAAGAAAGGGTCACAGAAATCAGAGCAAAGTTGTTTCATGCTTTAGCCTGTGATAAAACATTCAAATTCTGATGG
>NW_005187412.1:3805127-3812593 GCF_000239375.1 Pundamilia nyererei | reverse complement strand
GTCCTGATAAGCTGACGGGCAGGAGAGGACAGCAAGAGGTGGAAGGATTGGGTTGTGTTGTGGGGACGTAAGGCTGTTGACAATAGAGAGTACTTTCGGTGTCTGAGCACTAATGTCCGTGACTATCATGACGGCCACGTAGACTTTCTTTTTGGAAAGCGCTGCTGCACAGAGTAAGAAAATACTTCCTGAAGACCAAACTGATCTAAATCTGCAGCAAACAATCCAAACTGTACAACTGTTGTTAAAACATGCAATTATTTAACTTATATTAGCGATATTTATTCAAATATACAGTTAGCCCTGGGACTGGAGTAATCACATTACTGTACAGTGTTACCGAACAGTGCACTCAGAAATGCTGGCTCGTTCTAAGAAAAAAAATGACACAATTCAAGAGTACAGGTCTAAAACCACAAACTGGTCATTCATATTTTTACCCTTATTACGTAATGGGCTGCATGCTTCAAGTTGTGCCCGTTTTACCTTTTGTGGGGTTTAATCCTGTCCAATCCTGTTTAATCACTTTTTGGACCAGATGATATTACCTTTTTCCCTTCTTTGCAGAATTCAAAATTAAAACAGAGCCTTACGGTTCGAGAGTCATAAAGATTAAGTAGTGCACCCTCTTGGGGTATTACAGGATGTGTTTGGTTTGTGTGTGTGTTTTGGGTCCTCGACAACCAAAAAAGTGATTTTTTAAGTCTAACTATCTGAACATCTGCCTGCCTTTTTGATGGTTGGTCAATCCATCTGTCTGCTGATTAGTGCACAGCTGTCTGTCTATCCATCTGCCAGTTTTTGGAGCCAAGGTGTAGGGGACATGAGCAACATTAGGGTACCGCCCTGTTATCCTGCAGTTGGAGAGAAGGATGCCGTATAGTGGAGTAAATAAAAACACCTGCTTGTCTGCTTTAATAAAAGAAGACTGACAACAAACCCTCTACGCACTCCCAGACACACATTATAATTTGCTGTTACCTGAGAAAACAGTGATTCCACCTTTGGAGATAGCGTGAGGAGCTCAGAGTAAAGATCCTACTCCTTTGCTTTGAAATGAGTCAATTTAGGAGCTTTGGGCATCTGACCAGGATGCCTCATGAGCTTTTCCTATGAGGTGTTTGGGGCATGTACTGCTGGAATGAGACACCCTGCAAAAATAACATCTCTCTGCTTGCTTGGAAAATCCAACTTCTCCAAGTGGATAAGTGTTATCCAGGCAGAGTAAATTTTCAAGGTGCATAGACAACAAAATAAATTCTAAATAATAAAGTGTGAAGAGCTCCAGCAACCTTTGCAGTAAATAGACAAATTTATTTATTGACTGATGCATTTTGGCTCATGGCCTTCTTTAGGGTCAGCATAAAAAACATTCTGGATAATATTTTAAATGGGATCAACATACAAACCATGTAAAACAGCCAGTCATATACATCCACATAGATTTCCACTGGGATATTACTATGTGGTTCTTGAAAATCTCTCTAACGGTGATACAGTAATAAAGTATTTGCATGCGAGCCTATTTCTGTTTTAAATGTTAGATAATCATCTTTATCCATTTCAAAATAAATAAAAATCTCCTAATCATGAAACTAGATTGAAATAATAATCCTCCTTCTTTTCAAATGCAGTATTTCTGACTACATATATTAGAAATCTTACACAGGGCCAGACAGTGTAAGGCTTTTATGGCTTTATTGCTCAGAAACAGTTCCGGTTTGCTTCTATTTATCCTGCTTCCAGTTTCTGTGATGCAAAACAAAATAACTGTTGCTCGACGCTTCATGTTTGCCCCATAGACACGAAGGTGGAGTCAGTCTTCTAACTCTTGGCAAGAAAGCAATGTTTTATAATCTCAAAATGTTCCTTCAAAAACAGAAGACATGACGTGCTCTCTAACACCATGTTCTCATTATTCATCATCAGTAGATAGATTGCCATGGGTAGGTAATGTGGGTAATGCTATCTCCCATCTCCACTGAAAGGTTTGACAAAAGTAAATATAAAAGGATAAAAGTAAAACACCTTGGACATGTGTTTATTCTGCTACGCTAACCATATGGTGGTGAAGAAGAATAAACAAAGCAGAGAAAGTCTTTGCAAATATTATTTGACCCAACTCTGTTTACAGATCATTGAGCCTTAATTGAAATTGTCAGGCCACACTCACTTCCATGGTACTTATTTCAATACTGAGACAATAACAACATCATGGAGTTCAATGGCTCGCGTTCGTATGTGGCAGTAATATCTGGATCCCTCCTTCTCTCAGTGCAAATCAATGGAGTGAGATGGCCTTTGGCTTCATTTTTCATCTTTAATATTGATTGCTGCTCTACTTTGGAGTGCACTGTCAGTCCAATTACAGAGAATTTAATTGATTTTTCTTCACAAGCTAGGTTAGATTGGATTGGTTTATGTAAAGCAGATCAAACAAAAGTACTCCCTGGACTCACTTCTACTGGTAAAATACAACTCTAATGAGCGGGAGCACCCCGACACTCCACCCCGTACCCCCTCTCCCCTCAACAAAAAAACAACAACAGCTCAGTGTAACAACAGCAGCAGCAATTATTGTAAGAAAACCATTTTGATGATGGCAACAGTGTCACATGACTAATTTTCTACAGTAAAAATGTAATTGCCGAGAATTGTTTTGCTCACTAGAATGGATGGGAGAGGGAGCTGAAACTTGGGCAAAGAGTTGATAATACATACAATTATATGTGATGAATAAAGCAGGTGTCTCTTCATTTGAAAATTCCACAATGACCTTTACAGGAAGCCTCCTCTCATGAAATATACATGACCCTGAACACAATATGTCAAGACAGCTAGACAAGGCTAATTAGCTTCAGGTAAATTCTGAAGGCCTTGCACACACACACGTGCACGCACACACACGTGCAAGCGTGCACACAAACCTTTTTCAGAGTGCTTGGATTTCTGTGCCACATGATGCTGCCTCACAGCTCTGGTAGTGTTGACCTCACTACATTTTTAAATAGTCTTAGTTGCTGGTAGGCTGAAACTACTGTGGTTGGGATCATCCACTTCACCTCCTCCACCTCATGAACTCAGAATTTTTGGATCTTCCGATTAAAGCTAACAGGGTTACAGTCTTATTTTTGCTCTGCTGTGACTGAACCATTAGTGGTTATTATCCAAAAAAATAACCTGAAGTTCAAAGTCCTGACTCCAAAGATGGAAAAGATGGCACAAAACATAAGCTGAAGGTCAAGCCAAAAAGGTCAGGTCCTTTCTTTTACAACCTCCATCACCTCCATCACCTCCATCACCATCCCAAGTAATTCAAAATTCTATCACCTTATGATTACTTCTAATTTAAAGAAAATAATATTGTATGCTTTCTTATACACAATTACAAAATCAGTCTTCATTTCTGATAAAAAAGGCTCTGCAGCAGCAGCAATGCAATAAACGTCAGTACATCTTTTACTACTGAGAGTTAAATATTTAATTTTTTATCTTATGTTTCAAAACTTTTTTTGATGACGGACTAAATCCTCTCCACAGAAGACCTTTTCAGCTGCTCTTTGCTGGTTCTCTTGTATTCAAGCCAGACAGCAGACATTTTTTTCTTCTGTCGAGACTCATAATTTAGCCCTGCACTTTAATTCATTATCATACTGGAATATTCACCTTGTGCAAAGCTTCTGGAGACTGGGAGTCAATTATCAGCCACTACTCTTGCATATCCACAGGCGTTTACGGTGCCAGTCATTGTCATCACCGAACACCTTTTTGCACTCACACAGCTCCAGATCATCAAACTCCCACCTCCGAGGAATATGCATTAATACTGGTAGTCCTCGACAGGGTCAGACCCAGCGTGGTTGATTCCACTTAAATCTGATATGTTTACTGTATTTACAGTATAGGAGCTGCTTCTATGCAATGTCTGAGTGTCGCAGAAACTCAAGCTCAAAGTACTTGAGATAAATTGCCCAAGTAGAGCTCTCTCCATGGTGTAATTTGTGTGGTACTATGGCTCATTAGATACCTCCTGATTACTTCCACAACTGTGTTACCACCGATTTTTAAATGGTTATAGATCTTCGTGTGTCTCAGTGAAGCGTTCAGATATTTCTGCTCCTCTGGCAGTGTTTTTCCTTGTGTGGCCATCATGCTGACAGGCAGGCAAAGTGTATAGATCAAAACTGAGAATGTTCTGGCATTAACAGCTCACTTTATAACCGCAGCCAAGAAACAGGCGTAACAGGAATACTGAAGGTATGCTTAATTCTGTTTTACTCATCACAGGGGCTTTCTAACTTCTCTATCTGTGAGGTGTTGTCATTGTGTTTTCCAACTTTCAGACCTTTAGTCTTTTTTAATGATTCATGAAAATGCAATTATTGAGAGGTGATACAATGTTGATGTTACAAAGAGGTGTTACTCACTTCTGGTGCCTACTTTAGGCAGTGTGCTTTGACTAAACTCTCCCAGACTTATACGTAAACAAGAAATTTGTGTGATATTTAGCTATGAAGACTCAATATTTGGACTCAGCATGGTTTAAAAAAAAAAACTGCCACAGAGTGGTACTTAAAAAAAATGGACTCTTTGGTAGGTGTTTGAATACATACAGTAAATGAAGCCTTAATGATAAATAGTTCTTGATTTACGCTTATTTTCAGACTTCAGTAATTACACAAACAAAATGTAGTGTGTTAGTTAACTGGTGGGAGTTAAAAGTGGTACAAATTTCTACATCACCATTCGTGACTGAAGGACTGGCCAGCCTACTATCTCATGGTCTCTTGGCAATATTATTACCTGAACAGTTGAATGTTAAACAGATAAATTCATAAAAAATGATTTATTTATTTAATATCAAACAGAAGATAGAAGTGGAGCATTTTAACAACCTTATTATCTTGGAAAGTCCAGAATGGAAACACTTTCTCTTACAACAATCATATAAATGCTTTACACTCAGAGCCAACACTACACACTTCCCTTTACTTCCCTTTCATTGTCATTTACTGGAAATTATTACGCTAATATTTAATGTATGAGTCTTTAAGCATGAGTTAGTGTGTCTGTTTGTTTGGTTGCCATAGAGCAGTGGAAATGTGTTGTGTTATAGCTGTCTATCGCTTGTCTCCTCACTTAAATCTCCACTTTCACATTCCTGGAGGCTAGTACTGGAGCTCACACCCCTCCTCTTTGCACCTTTGCACAGCCCGTGTGAGTACATGTGTGTGTGTGTGTGTGAGTGTGGTGATGGGTGCGTGGGTGAGACGGAGATGGTGCTGTCTTCTATTTCTCCGGGTGCCCCTTGCTGAGCTGTCATCACTCCCTGGCACCGGGTACACTGCACAGCTGCAGGGGAACCACTCTGCGGGGAACCTTCGTTTCCATCTGTCTCCAATTCACAGTGGCACCTATTTAGAGCAGCTCAGCGGCTGAGCCACAAGAAGAGAGAAGGAAGAGACTGAGTTTAGTGGGGTCAAGAGAGGTGGGCATCAATAGATTACATATTTGTGTGTACAGCAATAAAAAAATGTGGTTATATGTAGCTGGGACACAATAGACTTGTTATATATGACTAATTATAGTAACATATTGCACTTTTCAAAAGCAAATTTCCTGATGTAACACATCTGTCAAAACAAACTGACCAAAGGTAACACACAGTTAGTTAAACAGGCCGTTGAAGATAATCTAAAACACCGCATGCAGTCCATATCATAATCTATTCAGATCAGCTTTCTTCATATAACGCCAATTCACAACAACAGTCACCTCAAGGTGTCCATATATCAGCATCCACATGTGAGCGCACTTGGTGATGTGCGTCCAGCTGCACATGTGTCTGCTGTGTGTATTCCTGAACTCGTGCCTCTGTGTCTGTGCGAGTATGAGGCCCGGCTTAATTTAGCAGGTGTGCTTTGACAGTTCTTGAATGAGTGCCAAGTCTGCTGTAAGAAGGATAAAAAAAGAGGAGGCGCTCAGTGTGCATCTGTGTGGAGCTCGACTGTGACAGATGGGGACGGTTTAACTTATAGAGTTCTGTTAAGATCTGGAGGTTTTTCTGAAGCTGTCTCTGCCAAACAGGTGTGTATTCTAAAAACACCACGAGAGAAAAGGCGAACAAGCCTCGACTGACGTATTTGTCTGGTAGTGGTGGTGGTGTTTCCACTGATATGAGGAGGTTGTCGGCGTATACTGTGTTGTTTTCTCTCTTCCTCACACTGGTCCAAGATCATTGTAGTTAGTCTCTTTTGGAAGACACGCCAGCCTTGAGTGTTCTCATTCATCCTTTTATCACTGCTTGCAAGTGGAAACAAATTCCCATGAGCTGTGTTTACTGTGGGTTCAGTGGGTGTCACTAATGCTGTCAGTTCCGGTACTTTATGAATTTAGATCATCGAAGTATAAACACATGAAGCATTTTATGTTCAAGTTGCTATAAAAAGTAGCTTCATAGCAGTGTAACAAACCCAAATTTCTTAGAAGGTTTAATCTTCAGTTAGTGGTGTCAAATTAAAGTTGTGTGTTTCTGCATCTGCGCACAGTCACTCCATTAGAAGAACCTTGTTCGGTCAAAGTGTGATAAGGACGGCTGCAGAGTTGAAAAGTTCAGCCAGTTAGTGGTGGCCAGGTGTCTCACAGGCAGGCGAGCCGCTTCACCATATGGCTGCTTCTCGCCACCAGACGCCAGACGTCCCAACCACTGACTTTCACAAGCTTCACTTTTGTTGCACAAGGTGAAAAGTTGCACTTCGTCTAAACCCTGACCAACATGCTGAAAGACCTCTGTGTGTGTTTGCGTTCTTAAGACAGGGGAACTGGAGCTGCTGTTGCGACGAGACAATTAATAACCTGGCTAGAAAACAACAATCGCAGTTTTTGTGCGTTTCCTCTGGATTTCTGATACGGCAACAAAGTTAGAGATTATTTTGCTTCTCTCTCTGAATGCTGATTGGAGTTTTAAAGAGGTAATGAAGTCCTGGTGTGTCCTCCCGCTGGGGTTGTATTTGGCGAGGGGTGCCTGCGTGTCGCTGATAGAGGGATCTCTCTGACACGGCTGCTCTGGCCCGCCGCATCTGGGAGCCAGCAGTGGCAGCCGCTGGGGGGAGATAAGGCGAGGCTAGCCGCTCGTCTGTAACTCACGTTTTGCCCCCCTCTGCCCTGTTCTCTTCTCCTCTTCTGCTCCTCCCTTCCAACCATCCTCCCTCGCATCATCCCCCTGACCTTATCTCAGGGGAGAAGGCACCACTGGGTCGCTACTGTGATAGCACCTGCCAGAACCAGACCTGGCCTCTGGTGATTATGGGGGAATCATTATCTCGTTCTCCCCCAAAACTCATTTTATACCTGCCAACATCTGAGGGGAGGGGGGCAGGAGAGAGGAAAGGCTTCTCTAACAGGTAACAGAGAAAACTGTGTGTGTGTGTGTGTGTGTGTGTGTGTGTGTGTGTGTGTGTGTGTGT
>NW_005187412.1:3798130-3804234 GCF_000239375.1 Pundamilia nyererei | reverse complement strand
CTCTCTCTCTCTCTCTCTCTCTCTCTCTCTCTCTCTCTCTCTCTCTCTTTCTTTCACACTGTTTGTTCCCCACGCCCAAAGTCAGAGAAAGCAACATGGGTTTCTCTCACTTCCTCTCTGCTGATGACCATCTGTGTGTTAGTTTCAACCAGGCACTTGGCACATCTGTGTACTCACATCCCCTCTCACTTCTCTCATCAGTAAACGACATACACATTGTGTGGAAATGTGTGTGTGTGTGTGTGTGTGTGTGTGTGTGTAGCAACAGTGAGGGTTAATGCTGGGACTCTGTGTTATGGTTATTGTTCAATGAGCCCCCAGGTCAGAGGCCAGAGTAGGTAAAAGTCGATGTCTTTGGTTCCTGTGTGTGAGAGCATGTGTCCTGTTTCAGCATGTTCTTTCCCACTGCAGCTGTAGTCCTACTTACTTTCTTTCTACTTTGCAGCAACAGCTTCATGTTGCTCACACGTAGTAGGAATGAATAAAAAAGTTAAAAATATTAGTGACAAAACAATTATCATGTCACGATCTTTAATTTGGCTGATGTCAACGACACCAGAAAGCCATTGAGGAAGTATGAAGTGTATACAGACAGTCAGTAATCACAGAGGACATGAGTTATAAGCTTTTTATTATTTTGGACTAATATGAGGCAGACATATGCATGTGTCTTTTGGATAAAGACACACCATTTGTCTATCAGTGGGGAAAAAGAACTTCCACAGGGAAACCCTTCATTTATCGAAAAAAAAAAAAAAAAAGAGAAGTAAAACGTGGATTTGGTCGGTTGGCCTGTCCACTCAATTTCTGGTGAAATGGTTAGTGAAAAAAGAGAATATTGAAGTTGTTAACTGCATTTTTATATTTCTATTATGACCTATTATGGTGCTATAATGGTAAATATGAGTTTTGACAATTAGTATGCTACTTTAATATTTATATTTAACCTGAAATCAAAGTATTTCTTTATTAATTAATTGAAATAAACACATTTATTACGATTAATATTATCACTGGTCAGGAGAATTGATGGCCAACTTCTAGCTTATTAGTCCTATGATGTATATTAAAAATAACAAAATAGGTAGCTGTGTCCCATAACTACTTTGACTACATATCTGTCTACCATGAACCAAGCCAGGACTAAAAAGTCCTGAGCATCTACTTTTTAGGAGTTAATAAAAACATGGATTTATATGATAAACTTTTGAGATACATCTCTGTGTGTGTGTTGGTATAAGAGCAGATTATTATAGGAAAGTCAGCTGGTTAATTGATTTGCTGTGTTCCAGTTCTGTGTACAGTTTGATAAACAGTTACTTTGGCTTTTGTTGTATTTCCTGTTGTCCTGTTCTGTAAACTTCCATGAAATATACAAAAACGAAACATCCAAAGTTTTTTAGTCTGTTGTTTTGCAGCGAGGCAGAAGAAAAATCCCGATGATGAAGTAACTGGTTTGAATCAAAACCCAAAAATTAAACAGGGGGAAGAACAACAAGGAAGGATTTTGAACAAGGCAGCACAGACGGCATCATTATAGCCACCGGGCAAGGTGCACAGAAGCAAAGGAGGGCACCTCTGAAGGGAGGATGCAGTAAGGGAAGGAGCGGCTTCTGGCCGACACAGCTGGTTCCTGACAGAGGAAGCCCAGACTGAGGCCCAGGTCCTGCTGCGTGCTGCTGTCTGCAGCTATCACCGCAAGCAGCACTGCTGCCTGGCCTCCCCTGGGGTGTTAGCCTCAAGACAGAAAAAATAACCACACACACAGATAGTGTGACATCCAAGCACTCACTTCTCTTTTGAGCTGTTGTGGCAGGCAGGAGGAGGAGGGTTCAGAGGAGAGCACAACCCCTCAGCCAGAGCCACAAGACAAGCTGACCTGCCTTTGACACTCACACACACACTCTTGATTAACTCCCACACACTCTGCTGGGGAGAAGAGAAGAGCGACTGAGAGGATCGGGTGAACCAAGAAGAAGAAAGAAATGAGGATTTACATGCAAGATGTGCCATGTTAAAGGGAACAGCGGTTAAGGACAAAGACTTACTTGTGAAAAAACAGAATACAACTACAATCTATTTCTCTTTCCTGCACGCAGGCAAGAGGCAAAGAAAAAAACACCAGAAGATTCCAGGAATACTTCAACCAGGATAAACTTATTCACTGAAGGAATGAAAGGAATATAAGGAAAGGCTGGCTGTTACTGTCTATTTCAATTTTTGGAGCCTTAAGTGAAGCTAAGTCCGTGTATGTGTACAACAGCTCAGCGGGTCACAGAATGATCCACTGGGCCCTCAAAGGCAAAACTAGAAATTGTAAAGAAACACATGGAAATCCTCAAGTGAAACTGAACGAGAACATTCAGCAGGAAAGCCTTTGGAGGTAATACTAACTTTTAGTGTTAAGTGTGCTGTTGCTGCTTCCACGGTTGAACCTGCAAGCTGCCAGTGTGCGTCAGAGAGTTTCAAAGAGCATGTCCCTCATGCTCCAAGCCTCTCACCTCTCAAATAAACAGGAAAGTCCGAACATGTTTGCTGAGGTCCATTTGGAGCGCCAGAAGAGGGCTGACCTGAGAGCTGTTCCAGCGTTTGCTCCACGTGTCCCTACCGTCACACTTATCAGCCACCGCGAGCTGAGGGATAAATTCACTGCCCACATACTCCAGCCCGGAAGCCTCGATCACAACCTGGTGGCCAGCAGCCGTTACAGATATAGCGAAGGTATGAGCTTGTCATCTTACAGGACCTTTTTTATGAAGGTCTTTTGGCATCGTGTTAATCGCGATGAGTGACGGAGGGTCCCGCAGCGGTCTGATCTGCTCATTAAGTTCAAGTGATTGACGTATAATCAGTTTGTGTTGACTTTGTGCTACATGCTATGTGGGGTTATGTGAGGTTTCTTCATCTTGCTATTTGATGACTGAAGCAAAAGGATTCAAGGTTAGAAGGGCATCAAAACATGGCCTTTTTTGGCCTGTTATATAACAAATAAAACTGGTATTAAATTGCTCTCTTAACGCTTTGTTTTTTGTCTGCGTGCCCCCCCCCGCTTCCCCCCCATTTCTTCATATTACCAGTCTAGATTGAATAAACTTGTCCTTGTTGTTACCAAGCCCAGTGGAGCACATTTATCCTGTGGGCGCTGGAAAGGAAAAGGAAAGAGGTTTTTAGAGCTTTTGGTGGTTGGGTGGGTGAGCCGGGGGTGTCTTCCTCTGGGCTTCCCCAAGCAGCTAAAAGGAACCGAACCAGATTCTGGAGTTTCACTGTTGAGCTCTAATGGTTTCATAATACACGTGAAGGTCAAAAATGGTGAATGACAGATGGACAGGTTTAAGAGAGCAGACAGCTGAGGAATACATGAAAAGACATGTGAGGTTAAAAAAAAAAGTAAAAAGAGAAAAAAAATGTAATTGATTCATAAAGAAGTGAAAACACTGCCTTTAGGTATAAAAATGAAAACCTTCACTTAAATCAGCGAAGGGTTTGAAGAGAGAGATGCATTAAGAATCAGACATTAAAAGCCTAATTTTATAGACTCTAAATATGTAGAAACGGTAAGCCAGTGCGAGGACTAATACCCAACGTGGTGAATTACCTGCAGCGCATACCGTCTCTTGGCAGTAATGAGCTTTGTGAACGTTGCAGCGATAAGGCCTCTATAATTAGGCTTAGTCATAAGCATCCCCCCCTGTAATTCAGTGATAAAAACCCAGTAGAACTCCAGCGTTGGTGCTCCAGCCCATTCATCACACACACACATGCACACATGTATAGACTGAGAAAAACAAAATGTGCCATTGAGAACTATAAACACAGCTCTTTGTCTCATGTAGTTTACCTGATGTAACTGTGTGTGCGTATGTGTGTGTGGTGGGGGGGGTACAGTCCGGTAATATGTTCTCACTGTATGGAGAAGCGGGAGTAAAGTATGTGTTCATGCATGTACATATGTGTGTGTGTGTGTGTGTGTGTGTGTGTGTGTGTGTGTGTGTGTGTGTGTGTGTGAGGGAGAGGTGTTGTGAGCCACAGCATAGGCTTCCTGTGAGGGAGCAGATGTCGCAGAGCTCAGGCACAGCTGCGACAGGCGATAACCGCGGTGGCAAGAATATGTCGGCATGCTGGCTCTTCTCCCTGGGTCTTATCAGTCGCACACAGCATACAGACTCACACATACACACAGACACACACTCATATAGACACTGTACAATAAGGAACTGCCACCCAGCGCTCGCACAACCTCGCAGCAGGCCCAGATAGAGCCAGTAAGGCAGTGAGAGAGATGGAGAGAGGAAGAAGAAAAGCAGCAAGGACTAAATCAAGGGTCTTTGATGAAAAAGGTGCAGAGAATCCCTAACAAAGCCTTGGCTCATGTCTGCTGTATCATAGACTTTGTAATTTTGTGCCAACTCTAATCCTCTATAGCTATGAAGAGGCTATTCTTTACAATTTTCTTTGACAAAAACAGGCATGTCACCAGTAATAAGTTTCGTATAAATACATAAGCACATAACTTTGTTGCTTTCTTTGTTATCCGGCTTGCCAAAGACCTGTTTGCACGATTAGTCATCTAACATAGACTCTAAATAAAGCTTTTTGATTACGCTTCATAATAGTCATTTTAAATAGTTAATTAAAACGTTTTACTGTCACTGTCAACACTGAAATACTCATTAATAGAATTTACTAATAACTTTATTATAAATCATGTGTGAGCTGCCACGTGTTTGTTAAGTTGCAGCTGATGTTTATAAAACTTTTTACACGGTAATAAATACTATGTGTACACCCACCGGCTATTTCATTAGTTACACCTGTTCTGCTTCTCTGTAAAGTGTAAATATAATCAGTCAATCATATGGTAGAAACTCAGTGCATCGAGGTTTGTGGAAATGGTCTAGATAACCTGCTGAAGTTCAAACCGAGCATCATAATAGGGGAAAAAAATGATTTAAATGACTTGGAACAGGGAATGGTTGTTTCTGCCAGATGGGCTGGTCTGAGGATTTCACAAATTCTTGTTCTCCTGGGATTTAACCTCGGTTTTGAGCCCAGAGAAAGACAACAGTAGTCCAAATAACTACTCGTTACAGCAAAGGCATTCAGAGCATCTCTGCATACCTTGATTCAAATCTTTAAGCAGTCACGGAACGCCACAGTGATCAAAACCTGTCATCTGAGAACGGGAAACTGATGCTACAGTTTACACTGACCCCCTTAATATCAAATGACCACTATTAAACTCAGCTTCACAGCTTAAATGAATACTGCTGCTGGCCATGTCTAACCTTTTATGACCACAGTGTGCCCATCTTTTGACGGCTGCTTCCAGCGGGATAATCCACTGGGTTACAAAACGCAAATCATCTCAAACTGGTTTCTTGAACATGAGTTCACTGTACTCAACTGGCCTCCACAGTCACCAGATCTCAGTCCAACAGAGCACTGTTAGGGTGTAGTGGAGCGGGAGACTCATCGTGTATGTCAAGCTGATAAATCTGCAGCAATCGCGTTATGACAATCTGGACCAAAATCTCTGAGGACTGCACGAGGCTACGGGTGACTAGAGGCTTTAATAATAATCTTATTGATTGTCAAAAGCAAACGAGGTATTGACTAAAGCTTAATTAACTATCCATTTACAGTTTTGACTTTAGGATTGGAAAATCAACCATATGTGCTTTTGTTTAGTTTTAAGTCTGTGGATCAGCTTATCTTTTGTCCTTCTTCTTTGTAAATGCTTGGTCTTGCGGTTTCGCCATGTCACTCTTTCTTAGAAGTCCAGCTTACATAATTGTTATCGCATCTAGAACTACGGGACATATTTTGTAATAGTATTTTGAAACTTCATCTACATGAAAAATATACCATCGGCTGTGTGCACTTATCCATTGCTTAATGATTACATCACTGGATTTCCAGCAGAGATATGAGAAAATAAATGTGGAGTGGATGATCAAAAATGTTGGAAAAACATGGATGCTGATAGTGATGCAAGAAGAGGTAAAAGTACTGAGTAAACAAGGAGTGGAAAAAAGTGAGATGAGTGTGTGTGTGTGTGTGTGTGTGTGTGTGTGTGTGTGTGTGTGTGTGTGTGTGTGTGTGTG
>NW_005187412.1:3773626-3798110 GCF_000239375.1 Pundamilia nyererei | reverse complement strand
GTGTGTGTGTGTGTGTGTGTGTGTGTGTGTGTGTGTGTGTGTGTGTGTGTGTGTGTGTGAAAGAGAGAGAGAGAGCAGTAGAGCAGTTATCCTCTTTATTTCCTCAGTACCAGCTTTGTGGTTTCTATGAGGAACAGATGTTCACAACTTGATACAGCGCCTCATCCCCCTCTACTCACTATCTCCAGTGCCAGCACCACCAACTGTCTGCTTCCACACAAACACACACACACACATATTGTCTCTTGGGAAACACAGACATACTTAGCACTGACTTTTTCATGTGAACGTATGGGACGCGTTCACCTGCCTGCAGACATTTTACTGGCTGTTGTCCGTCCCCCCTCGCCTCGCTCAGGCTGCATATCCTGCTCTTGAGTCAACACTTGATTTGATCAGATGTCACTTCCTCTTTTGTAAGTTTGCACTTCTCTTGGTCAGATATGACCACGTGTACACATAGCCTAGCACTCTGGTTAAAGAAAACTTCATGCCAGCGTGTAAGTCCTCTGAAGCCATATTTGGTTGTAACACTATGAATGAAACACATCCCTGCGATACTCGTGCCAAATTTCACCATCTGAAATGCAGAATTTAACCAAAGCACATAGAGTGGGTAATTAATCAGCTTCATTGCATATGCTGGAGCATCTACAGTAATGCCGTAATAGATAGTACTCTTATTAGTTGAAGATGACAATACTGGAAATGAAGTACTTGGTCCAAGAGCATGGATTGAATTTACGATTCCCATCATGCCTGGATGATTCAAACAGGCGATACTTTCCTGCTTGATTGCAAACAAAATGTCAGGGGGTCTATGGGTGCAATTTGTAAAAGCAGCATTCTGCCGTGTGTGCTTGAGTGGGTGGGTCAATGATCCGTTACACCACGCCATATTACAGGAACTCTCTCTTTCATAATATGATGGAGCAGCTGGAGGACCTGCACACATTTAAGATGCTGGAATACAAAGTGAGAGATAAACATCCCGTTAAGTGCTTTATCAAAGAAAATAGAGTTTAAAGTACACGAGTCATATTCACAAACGATGCATGTGACTCAGAGGAGAGGAGGCTCGGTATGATTCTAATCGTTTCTATCAAACAGCATAACTCGGTGCAGTTAACCCCCCCCCCCGTTCTTTTGATCAAAATGTGTTATGTGTTATTTCCTCCTTCACGTCTGCCTGGAGCCTACACTGGTGACATTAATGGTAGCTCCACGAACGTGTGGTCTGTTGAACGCGCACGACAGAGGAAAGGATAGCAGAAGGGAGAAGAGCGCAGGGACACAATGGGTCTAGCGTTCCTTTCAGCCGGCTCAGGGCCTTATCTCCTTTCAACACACTAGCCTGTGACTGCCACTATAGGAAAGGATTTACAATGTGCAAGAGGAGGAAATGCTGCAAAACTTCTCTCTTTCTTTCTTGCTTTTAGTCTGACACACACAAACAGAAATAGTCATTTCCAAAGCAGCACAATGACCGAACTGAGTTCTTCTGTCTCAGTTTGTGCTCAACTACCCAGAAGATGCTGCCAACATAATAGAATCCAGAGCAATGGTTGGAAGGTGGAGGGTGGGGGTGTTTGTGGTGTGACAGGGAGATAGAGAGTGAAAAGGCGGGGAAGACAAAGCTGTTTTTGTCATTAATGCCATCAAAGGGACTTCCAGTCACAGTATTATGCCACAGAGAGTTCATCGAGGCGAGTTCCCACCTTGCGTGAGTGTGTTTCATTGTGCAGTTTATCGGGCTGGCCACATGGAGTGTCAGAGCTAACCCGGTGACCACTCAACAAAAGGCCAAATTAAGAGGAGTGAGAGGCTGTCGTACAGGGAGGCTGACAGGTTGACTGACGCTGTTCCCGAAGAGAATAGCATCCTGTCAATCTCCGAGCTGTCACCTTGACAGGAATCCTTTCTTTGGATGCAACCCCCATCGCCTACCTTTCTGTCACTCAGGGCCACACAGAGACACACATATCTCTTCCTTTCTCAGTATTCTGCAGAGAGCAAATAAGTCACCAATGGTGCGCACACACACTGCAACATGCATGTATACAGAGCTGCTTTAGGGCCAAAACTCTGAAGTTTAGCGCTAGCTACCCAGTCTGTGGGAGATTCACCCTTGTAATGTCCCATGCATCAGTTTATGTGTGTAATCTTGCGGTGTATTTCTCCTGCTTTTGTTGGTTTGATCACATTTGCAGCAACAGCTTGATCAGATATTGTGGCTTGAAGAAAAAAAAGAACATTGGCACCTGGTGCTGACGTTACCTGAAGTTATTGCCTCTCATCAGCCGTGCAGGGAACTGTTCCAGTCAGAGAGGAACGGGGCTTCCCCCCCTGCGCACTTGCTCACATTATTTAATCAGCAGTGGAGGGCTTTTTCAGAAGTCTCCATACGACGGCAGCATTTGCGTTCAGTGCTGGCGAAGGCTGGTGAGACTGGAGTCAGGGCACAGCAGCTGTCTGTGTGTACTTTACAAGCTGGTTCTGTTTGTTCTGTCGACGCAGAAGGGGTCAGAAGGGTGTCAGCTTTGTCTTCTGTCCCCTTCCATGGCTATGTGTGTCTGTTGGAGGGAGAGAGGGCAGGTGGGTGGGGCAAAGGGACTAACAGACCAGTGTGGACAGGTGGAGGATTCTCACTATAGAGGAGGCAGATGTACTGTACCTGCCTTTTTTGCTGTCGCTCTTTGTGTATCTCTGTCTGCCTATCCAGTGTATTTGTTTACCTATTTAGGACAATGCATTCATATTACTTTATATATTTATGGGTACTTAATATTATTGTTTTCAGATTTAAAAGAAACCTAAAAATAAAACTGCGTTTTCTAAATAAATAAATGAAAAAGTTTGGGATTGCTGATCCGGAGAGCAGAACATCTTCTTGCTTCCGGAAACTTCCGATGGACATTTTTCACCGTTTAAACTGCTGAAATTTTATTGACGTGCTAATGAATTGATTAAAAAAAAAAAAAAGACAGATTAGTCCATTTAAAATAATTGTTATTTTTTTGAATTGTCATTCGTCATCCTCGGACAGATGTTACATCAAATGAGAAGGATTAAAGGTTGAAGCAGTCATCATTCATGAATCCATTGCAAAGTGGGAATACTAATGTTGCCACGTGTGATCGCAGTTGAAACAAGTATATGGGTGGGAAGATATGGGGCACATTTATAGAGCTCTTTTACAAGACGAATCGTCCTGCTATCCTTCTTTACAACAATCCACTGACTTGACTATTAAGGACAACACTTGAACATAAAGGGAAACTGTCACTTTTACGAGACGCGTTGCGTTTATTGGCGTATGGTCACATGCCGACAGACGCATTCTTTTGCATTCATTCAGTTCTCAGAAAGCTTGTGGTTTCCCCCCCAAGTGTTAAAGTAAATATAATCTGCCTTCCTTGTCGTCCCCTCGTCCTGATATGAGGAAACAGCGGCCCCCACGGGCAGACAGCGGGACGGTAAAAGAGTTGTATTTCACTCAGTCTCAGAGCTTTTGGATTCGAGCTGTTTAGCTTCTAAAAAAAACTTCTAAAAAAAAATATAGGTAGGAAAGGATAGGCTATATATTACAAACCATACAGCCATATAATGTCATTACGATACATCTTCATCCAGCTTATTATTATTCATTTTTGCCTGCATTTTATTGGAGAACTGCAGATGTGGGTTTTTTTTTTAGCAAGGTTTTACTGGTTAAATCGCATATTTTTAATAACTTTAGACAAATGCGGGGTTTACAATGTGCAATGTTGGATCTTTTTCAATTTAGAAAGGATTCCTGCACAATAGCTGCCAGCTCTCGCCTATGATGGTACCCGAGAGAGAGAGGGAGAGAGAGAGAGAGGGAGGGAGAGAGAGAGGTTAGGAGCTCCAGATGGTGTTTAAACGCAGACAGAAGGCTACAGCGAGGACAGAGAGAGAGAGGAGGAGGAGGAGAGAGCCGCGGTTACTGCGCACAGTGGCCCCGCCAGCTCCACTCATCAGTGAAGAAGACAAAACAAGTCTGCAAATCCCAAATTGTGAATCCAAAGGAAAATAAACCGTCAGATCTGCTCAGCCGAATGTGATTTTCTTTTTTGGAAGTGAAGCTTTTTTTTTTTTTTTTTTTTTTGCGTTCCTCTTTTTTTTTTTTCTTTAAAGACCACAACACTGAAAGACAGCGCGTCGGAGAAGTGCCGTACTGAGAAGCGTGGTGGTGGAGCAGCCTGTCCACGGGCTGTAGGGTGACTGTGTGCTTAAACATTTTTAAAAGAGACAGAAAAAGAAGAAGGTCACTTCGTTTCGTCGGATGTACAAGGAGTCGCTCCTGACACCGCGGACTGTGGCTTAACTGTGAAGTTAAAAAAGGAGGGTTTTAAAGTTGTAACAGGAGGAATAATAGACGCACCCTGCCGAACAGAGGATCCGCATCTTTATAATTTCGGGGGGGTTTTGCCTGGGAGATGCGATGATTTCTGCAGTAGCGACAGGTTAATAGTTTTGTTCGCTTTAAAAAATATATAGATAGATAGATAGATATATTTGGGTTTTTTTGCAGGTGAAACTCGGCTGTGTTTTTCCTTCTTCGATCTGGGATGGTTAAAATGAGCAAGAGTGCGGATTTACATGCCTGGGACAAGTTCTGATTTTTGCTTTAAAAGAAAAAAACAAAAACAACAACTCAGACTGCAAAAACCAAAGACATCAATCTGCTTAAAGATCCAAGAGCTCTGGCTTTGATTTTATTTATACGTTTTTCGATATAACTGAGAAGTGAAATACCTCATAATTTATTAAACCTGGAAAGTCAAGACCCCCTACTGAACACCCAAAGGAAAGTTAAACCGTCTGTTTTTTCCTGCTAGACTCTCGCTCTTTCCTCTCAATATTTCAAAGACAGAAAAATAAGGAATAAGACCGCGACAAAGCTTTATTATTATTATTATTTTCAAATGATGAGGATTGAGATGACATATAAAAATCGGTTTTAGAAACTATTTGGTGTGGATTATCTCCGCTACTGTTACCTCAGCTTGACCTCGACCTTCATAAAGTAAGTACAACAAGTCAGTTTTGAGTGAATCTACGGCAAAACGCCTTTAAAAAAACATGTCTATTATTATTTTTATTGGCATGCATTATTTTTAATTGCCCTTTCGATGTTTTAAATGGAAAAGCTTTAAATACTAAAATATTTCAAGTGTAAGCTTTCACATTATTGTAAGCATTCAATGTTTTATTGATCTGTGAAGGTGAAGATCAGGATACTGGATAACCTTTGCTTTTGCCTTTTTTTGTCGCTTTGCGTGTTATGATGTCTTTAGATGGTTACTGCTGGGCCACTGTAGGATGTTGCCTTGTAAATATAATTGAATTGAATAACACTGGTAACAAGAGACAGTTACAGGGGCAGGAAAAAGTGACTCTAATAATATTATTGTTGCTATTAATATCAGTAGTGCTATATGAACTTTTCTCTTTTCCTGTACTTTTAATTCTTTAGAGCTGAGATTAGACATAAAAAGACAGACACTGAAAGACAGAGCAAGGGGAGGTCATGAGTTGTTCGCCACATGAGTCTGTGCTACACATCAAAGTGATGCTGAGACAAAGTGGTGACACAAAATCTTTGGTCTCTGTGAATTTGGTCTGGATGAAGGCAATGGGTGTGAAGGGATACATTTAGGCATTTACCCTTAACTGAACTGCTCGGTGCCCCAAAACAGTGTAGTGCAAGGTATGGTGTCACGAGTGTTTGTTTATGTTAAGATTTGAACAGCTTTGAGGGATAACCTTTTATGTGTCACTGCGGTGAGACCATTCTGTGGAGGCACTAGAGAAGTGGGTTATAAAGGACTGGACGGCTCATAATAACTCTTGTGAGTGTGGAGACACTCCCAGCGAAGAAAACAAGTCCAGCCAAAGGTTTCTGAGCCCCACTTGAACAGCCTCAGCAGCGCACTCTTCCGCATGCAAGTGCAACAGTAAAACACTCCGGCCATTTTCTCTGCAGGATGTGGCCCCGTGTAATTGGCCCTGGTAAATATCATCTGAATAATTGAACAGTTGATAATAGTCTTGAACAATAGATGGGAGGTTGCAGAGGTGAAACCGCAGTGCAGACACCCTGCCTCACCGCACATTATACTTCCATCACCACCAAGTGAGCATCTCGTCCTCTCTCCTTCCCAGTGGCGGCTGCCCAATCGCTCAGACCAGGAGGGCCTGCTGCCTGCTAGGGCAGATGTCCCCACTTCATCATTAAGTAGCTCTCTTAAAAGGCTGGCCATTCATTATGACCCGAGCCTGCAGAGTGTTTGTTCAGTTCCCATCTACTACAGGTGCACGGATAGGATGTCTGCTGTTTTATATATACAGAGGGAAACAACCACAGGTTTTGAGTAATAGGACCACTTTTCCTCAGAAGAAAAGGCATCAAGCAAAACCACAGGCCAGTGTACTTCACTTCCATTCACTTCAAGATGGCTTTCTCTTTTGTTTGTTATACCTCATTAGTTTATCAGTGAGTTACATATCAGGCATTCAACAGCAGAAATGGAGATGATAGAAGCCTTCAGTGTCTAACAGAGAAAAGGCTCTCGCTTATGCTTTGACTTGATGCCTCAGCTTATGTGTTTGTTATATGGGTGTGTGGGCTTGTTGAGTATGTGTCTGTGTGCGTTTGTGTGTGTTAATTATTGGGATCTAAATGCAGGCAGTGCAGGTGAAACTGGCTGCCTCCTAATTAATGAGTGGAGCAGATGGCCCTGGGTGGGCGGGAGCTGCAAGCACACAGCGAGCCGGTCAGGTGGTCAGCACAACAGAGACACCTGGGCCATCACAAACAAGACAAGTCAAGCGGCTGACACAGGCCAAAGATATAAAACCTGTGTTTGCGTGTGTTTACATATCTTTCTCTAGTCAACAAACATTTATAGAAACCCTCATGCTGTAGATGTATTAGCTGGGAAATTTCAAACACAGTGTGTTGAAAAGGAAAATCGCTATTCAGCAAAGAGAAGAAGAAATAAACAAGACGAGGCGGTTTGAGAAGATAATCTTTCATTTCTTCCTCTCTTTTCTGCAAAGTTTAGTCAGTGGTACAAAAAGAAAAAAAAATCGCAATCCCAGTTTTGAAGATGTTTTGATGGGTTTATGTGTGAGTGATTTCCTCATTAAACGGAGGAGCTGTGTGTACTATATCTAATTAATTAAGAAGCAAAACCTTATATGAATAACACACTATTCTTAATCAAACACTATAGCAGCAAAGTTTATGGTGAAAATAAGTTGAAGTAGTTCATATTTGTGTTGTTTGACATATGTACACTCCCCTGATTGTCTTCTTCTTTGTCATACAAGTTGTCGCTCACCAGTTGCTCTGATTAGCTGATTGTAGGAAGTCACATGGCCTTGCCTTTAATTTGAGAAGATTATGCCTTAATAGATAAAGAGAAAAAAACACAGCACTTATGGTTTCAGTAACTCTAAAACTGCAAATTGTACAGAAGCCAGTCATTAGTTGTTGGTTCCAGTTGTTGCAGCCCTCAGTGTATATTTGCGTGTGCTCAGACTAACAGGGGAGTTATACTGTACATCTGTGATGTAGAGAAACATCCAGCTTAGTTGACTTTTGCTCTCTGGCAGTTCTTTGCAGAACTGTTGCTCACAGCAGAGGAACCGTGTGCTTATTACACAGTTGAAGTGAGATCAGTGAGAGCGATATGAAAATTTGTGCTTTTTGTGTAAATTTATGAGAGCAAATGATGAGGTGCAGCATCTCTATAGTTTCGGTGCTGTTTATCCTGACGCACACTGGGGTAAACCAGCGTGGTTCTGGATGCCTGCTGCTCAGTCCTCTGTCTTTTGTGTGTGTGTGTTTGTGTTTTTGGTCGGCCGTTCTCTGGTCTGCTCCACATGTGTTTGACATTACTGTGACAAGGCTGCCCAGCCTCTCTGGGGAGATGGAGAATGTCAGAGACTAGAGTCAAGAAGCGAGCAGCTTCCCAACATCTGATGGAATGAGAAACACACTCGCTGGATGGCTGGCCTGCTGACGCCACAGCGTGGGAGCAGAGCGGTGGGTGGAGGCCAAGTAAAACCCCAATTGTGTGTTTGAAATATCACTCTTTCTCTCTTTTCCTTTTGCTTTCTCCCAAATGTGCACATATCCACTCATATTCTTAAGCGCCACAGCACACACACAGGCATATCTAGTAATAATATTGTTTTCACTGGAATTATCTGGTGTCTTTTCTCCAGCTTTCTCACAGCAGGTGAGATGCTTGAATTACTTTATCTGGAACATTCATGGTTGAAAACTCACCCTTTATAGCTAAGCATTTCTGAAAATTATTTGTTGAATTGACTCTTCAAAAATTCATCAACATATAAAGCATTCACAAATTGCACCTTCAATTATGCATTTTTCAAACGAGGCGCATTTGTAGCTCACATAAACACCCGGTTGTGAATGCAGGTTCAAACCAGTGTCACCACAGTATGTAGCTGAAATGCTGACAGCTACAGCCAAGAAGAACAACCTTCCTCCTCCTCCCTTCCTTATCTTGTGCCTATTTCACCTCCCGCTATCCCTCCTCACCTTTTTTTACTTCCTCGCCTGGTCACTCACCTCTGACCTTCTTTTGACCCCTTTCTTTTCCTCGTCCCATTCCCACTGCTACATCTTGTCACCTCCCACCCTTTCTACTTCATTGTAGGAAATGTGCTCAGATCAGACTCTGACACAGGATACAGCTGGGCTAATCTACAGTAGCACCGAGCTGTGTTTTAATCACGCCAAGCGAACAGGCCGGCAGAGAAAATGGGAAGTGCAAATCGCCACCGCTACATGATATAATGAATCCCTCCCTTTCCTTCTGCCCCACATCGAGCCCTTTATCACAGGCGTGGGATAAACAAGCGCAAAGGAACACAGACTGAAGTTATTAAGGCCTCCACTCGAAAACACGTCCTCTCTGGACGTCTGGGGAAGTGCTGCAACGGGGCGACCGTGCAGACAGAGATTGGGAAGGAAGGCATGTCTCTCACATTTGCGCTCTCTCTCCCCTTACAGTATTTGTGAAATTAAAAATGTCGTTATCTCCTGGAAACAGATCCTGTGCCACACAGATGGTTCCGTCCTTCTTCAAATAGGAGGCTGAGCCACTGAGTGTGTTACCAGCTAGTTGTACAGACCTTAATCTCGACTTCAGCCTTCCTTCCTGTGCATGTCTGTCTCTCCACACACGCACACACAGGAATAGAGAAACTGTGCCCCTTCAGATAAAAGTGTTGCCCGTGTAAAGTTCTAATTTCACTTGGAAATTGATATTTCAACCTTTCAGAAAACAGATATATTTGAAGTGTAGAGAGAGGAAGGTTAGAGATTTCCTTGATATGTCAAAGAGTAGTGGTGACTTTGAGGAGCGGCGCAGTCACGTCTGCAGGGTGTAGAGGTTGTGTTTGATATTTCAATTATTGCTTCCAACAGAAATCAGCCCATCTGTAAGATTTCTGAAAACTATGTTATGTCTTTGTGGAGAAATCTATAAGTTCCTCCAGAGACCTTCAGGTAAAGAAATAAATGTGATATGAGAAAACATAAAGATGCTTTGTAGGACCACAAAGTTTGTGATATGGTGAGCTGGACCTGGTGAAAAGATCTTTTAAAAGGTTTAAAGATTATTTTTGAGTCTGTGGCAGAATTTCATCTCATGAAACATAATGTTATGCATTAAATGAACTGATAATCACCTGGTAATGTTTTCACTCATATCACTTTCTCCCCTGAAACTATGATTGATTCCACAGCGTCTCTCTTTTTATGTAACATGAACGAGATGCACTTGTAATAACAGAGAAGAACAAAGCATAAGGAGACAAATGAGTGGATAATTTTGTGACATATACAAGACTGAGATTATCTTCCCTGGATTAGGCTTTATTTTTTCCTAAAAAACTGTAACTTAGTAAGCATGCACTAATATAAACTATATAGATTTTGTTTCCTGTCATCTCTCCCTAGGAAGATTATACCAGTGTAAGAGTGCAGATGTTTTGTTTAAATTTACATAAATTTACACAGTTCCCTTACAGTGGCAGTTTTCCCTCCACCTTGACCATCGCGCAGCATCAGGTCATCTTAATTTCCCAATTAGCTCACATAATCACCATGTTATTGGCACAGCGGGCGCTCTCCTTCTTTAGCCACTCGCTCTGTTTTTGTGGCGGCGTCCTGTAGTCGGCCTGCGTCCCAGAGGACTTGCTGGTATTTATTTCTGCAGCTTCTAGCGTGAGCTGGCTGTAGGCTAAATGGAGAAACTGTCAAAGCTTCCCTCTAACCTGTCACATGAATGTCTCCCCCCCACCCCGCCCCCGCGCCTCCTCTGCTGCATTCTTGTTTCTTGTGTGTCTGTGTGTGAAACCTATGGGGTCCTCCAGGATAATACAGAACACCCTCCCCGTGCCTGGCTAATGTCAGGAGCTTTTGTTACTGTGCCCGCGGGGCAAATGAAGAGGTATGAGAGCGCTGGCAGGCTGGAGAGCAGTTCAGGCTACAGACAGTTTTGTCAGCGCTGACAGCTCCATAGTGACAGAGCAGACATTTAACACAGAATGAAATGAAATACAAGACATCAAGCAGGAGAATGACTAATCTGCTGTTTGTTTTCCTATCTTAGCTGTAAGTGACAGCTCAGTGTCAGGTTTTTAACGGTGCACAAAGCATAAGAGAGAGGGGAGACACGGGGAGAAAAATAGGCAGCCGTAGTTCACGCGCTCTGTTAACACACACTCACGCAAAGAGTTTATGGCAAAGGATACACAGCGATGCTGCATTTGCTGTGGTGTGTGCATGTTGCCAGGGTCAATTCTAAGTCTTTTGTGCTCCATAAATCAGCAGGCAGCAGCAGTGACGTAAGAACAAACAGAACTGCTCTCTGCTGCAGCTGGCTGGAAAGAGGGAGATACAGGAGAGCGGAATACAGAGAGGGAAAGAGAGCGCAGGACAGCAGCTGTCAGGCCTCCATCGCACACCTGTCACACAGGAAGTGAGCGCTGGCCACTGTTTCCTGGATACACCTCCTCAAACACTGCTCCTGGAAGAAATGGAAGGGGGGACATCTGCTGTGAGGGAGAGGCACGAAGGCGGCCTCTCTGATACGGTAAAACATGGATGAAGAGTAAATGCCAACCACTGTAGCAGCAGGAGAAAACAGATACAGAATTCCTCCCCCGCTGCTCCGACTGTTTTCATATCAGCTGCCTTGTAGTCATATTTGCATGTGAATGTGTGTGTCCAGTTTGCACAGTTTAGAGGATGTTTGTGTTATTGCAGAGCTCTGTGACAGACGGGTCACTGTGGAGACTCCAGCCCAACTCTCCCACAAATACACTAAGCCTGCATGCCCGAAATTTAACAGTGGGACATTCCCACGCTAGCCCCTCTCACCCGCCCCTCCAGCACCAACCCACCCCAGCCCTTCGCTCTCTCTCTTTCTCTCTCTCTCTCCTGTGACCATCATGAACTAATCCAGATGTGGTGTGGCTGCTTACAGATGTCCACATAACTCTTTGTACAAGGTGCTGCTCCTTTCTTCCTTCAGATTCTTCTCTTTCTCGGCATCTCAGCTTGCCCCAGCCTTTCACATCACCCAGATCATGGTCTCAGCCTCTGATCCGAACAGGAAGTGACATCACAGTGCTGATAATAAGGCACTTGCAGCTATTTTTCTCCCGTTTCACTTCTCCTCCTAGGCTCCAGAGTAGTTCTGTTGTGGCTGCTGTTGGTAGAAAATTTCCTCTTTGTTTGTCAGGCTTGTCAGGCTGGGTCCTCAGGAGGCCCCCTTGCCCTATTCCCAGGCTGCCCTTCACGCTGCCTGTATGCAATTAACAGAGTAATTAAAAGCCTGATGAGCTAATTGGTGCTGGGTGAGGCTGCAGGTGTTTGGATCGGGGAAGTGCGCTCACCGTGAACATACTCTTTTCAAATATGTTTTGTCTTTTGGTTTTATTCCCATTGAAGTGAAATATGAAGCTGATATTGGTCGGCCATTAAAGAAATCGGTACTAGATGCTCAAGATGATCGATAAGGCGGTAACGTGATTTCTCAATAGAATTTATTTACTGAATCCTGTTACCTAAAACAAAATCAGATGCCTAGGTAGATGCTGTGTTTACGCTTCCACTTTACTGTGATACCAATCATGACTCCATACATTCCACAAAAAATGTTTTCTGCTTCAGCAAAACTGGATTTTACACGAGTGCACTCGTTGCAAGGATGAATTATGTCACTTTTGAGGAAGCCCAATAACTGGGCTCATCAGAAAGTGAAGACAACAGAAAGTCTTATCTGATGATGTTGGCTGCCTGGGGCTGAGCTCTCCGCTGGCAAAATTAGGTGCATGGCTGACAGGATGAGGGGAAGAAATGATGTAGATGAGCAAAAACAAACAACAGTTTTCATGCACGGCAGAAGCTACATGTAAATTTTTCTGCTTTTGTTTGTCTGCCTGCCTGCTTTGCTGGTCCATTCCTAGATGTACATGCACAGTCACTTCCTCATATCTGTGACTCTGTCTTGTCTCCCACTTCCTCCCCCACATCTCTGCTCTCAGTCCTTCTCTCTTTCTCTCCCTCTCTCTCTCTCTCTCTCTCTCTCTCTCTCTCTCTTTCTATAACCCCATCCCCTCCCCTCTCTGTGGCAGCTGTGCTGGTGATGGCTGTGTGCCCATGGTGCAAGCTGGCTGTGGGGTCCCAGGTGGCTCACATGACAGTTATTGATGTTCAGGTGTTCAGCTCCTCTCACACAGGGACCCTGGAGCCACACAAGCACGCACACAGGCAAAACCACACACATTTGCACACATGCAGAAGCACAAAACACATGCGTGCACTCCGATGCTGTTTACATACCTACACAGAACGCATGCGTGTAGTCATGTACTTGCATAATTATCCATAAAAACCTGTGTATTTCCCTGTTGCTTCTGAGGAAGTGTAAGCAATACAATAACAAGTACAACTGAGAATTTGTGCCTGCAGCTTCTGGCATGTAAGGAGAGAAATTTTTATGGTTTTTTGGTGATCTTATATGTGGGACCATTTTCTGTGTGTGTGTGTGTGTGTGTGTGTGTGTGTGTGTGTGTGTGTGTGTGTGTGTGTGTGTGTGTGTGTGTGTGTGTGTGTGTGTGGTGGGATAGCCAGTGTCAGTACCAGTGCCCAGTGCAGTCCTAACACACTCCAGATGTGTCTGGCTAGCCAGGGAGTTGTTCTTGGCACAGCCTGTCTCGGCCAAATGTCACAAATACTTTCCTTTATTTAGGAATGGCTCTGAGTTAGTGGCTGGAGAAAAGAAGGAGGTGAGGATGGGCGGGTGGTGAGGGAATGAAGAACAGGGCAAAGGGAGGACAGGTAGATTTAAAAAAAAAAAAAAAGCAAAAAAATGATTAGCAATGTAGGAAGACAGGATAGCTCAGGGTGGGGGAGAGGTTCGGGGGGGGGACTAAAAGAGGAGATGTAGAAGGACAGAAGATAGAGAGGGAGGAGTGAGGGAAGCGGGAGTGAGGCAGAAACAGTCTAGCATCTGGATTTTATTAGCAGCCGTTGGGAAAATCTGAAAAGGAAGTTTTTTCTCTGCGAGCATGTCGGCAGCAGTGATATGCTGCACATAACCACTTCACTGCCGACGAGAGGAGCCAGGCCCTCCCAAAGGAGAACAGATGGTCGCTAGAACTTCAATACAATTACATCAACAGCTTTCACAGATATAAGCAGTGTATGACAGCATCCCTGCAGCTTTGAGAGGCAGAAATACGGCTTTTCTAACCTTAGCACCTCTGGTCCTGGATAAATTGTCTTTGATCTGTCCTCACCTTCTGCTTGTCCTGTAGTTATTCTTACGCTTCCCTCCCCGGTTTGATCATTTAAAAGAAAATGGAGATGTTTTCGACTTTGAAAAGCTAGGGAATTGTCAATGATCTGCTTGTTGTAATCTGATCAAAGACAGCCCGGCTGTTGTCAGTGCTTGAAGACAACCAGTCCTCCCCCATCCTCCCTTCCTTATTCCCCTGTTTGTTATTGGTCACCGTGTTTATTGTGCCATATGCTGCACATGTGTAATATCACAGCGATTCTTAAGTAACAAAGGGCAAAATGTCCATGTTTGTGTCCACAGCATGAGCATACGTATTTTGAAAACTTGTAAGCACGTGTGAAACCATCTGTGCATCTGTTTATAGTGTGTGTGTGTGTGTTTGAGAGTGTTCTTGAGCAACTGTAATCTGAACCGTAGGAGTGAGGACATTGCTATGAAGTTACCTTCAACAGGCAGCTTCAGAGTTAAGACTTAAGGTTAGAAATTGGTTTAGATTAGGCTTAGTGCGATGGGGACAGGGAATACACTACTTTAACGTGAGTCCTCATAAAGATAGATGTACAAGCGCGTTTGTGTGCGCACACACTGCACCGGCCTGCCTCCCACCCTGTCATTAGTGAGGGCTTTAAAGCCTCTGAACTCTAAATCAGCTCAAGATGAAGCGGAGTCTGGGATCTGTCTGCAGGAGCAGCCTCGGTGCAGACTCACAAATATTTATGCACACACGCACACACATTCCTATCTTACCTGTGGCGCGGTGCACCCTGATAACAAGGTAAATGTCAAAATGGAGAAGCAGGCACACAGACAGAAACAAATACATTGACTTGCTCTAGGTTTTGGGAAGATGACATTAATTGTGTGCTAATGACGTTCACACTCCTTTTTATTTGAACGATATTTGTGCTGGTACTATAATAATGGATTGTACTGTAGGTGCTGTAGCCCTTAGTCCCAGGTCCAAAAAGCAAGGCCTGCAATCCCCAGTGTTTTGATTCTAAGGCCTGGTGGGGGTCTGGGGGCCAGGGGCTTAGGCTCTGTTTGTGTGGACTCCACAGCGGCGTGATAGGGAACAGATGTGGAAAGCCAGGCGGCTGGGCAGCCAGCCAGAGCAGCTGGGAGAAATTAAAAACAACAGCATTCCTGGAGACTAGGGGAATTACAGTGGGAGGGAGGGAGCGAGAGACAGAGAGAGAATTTTAGGGCTATGTGGTCACTGACAAGAGTCTCTGTGGAGTATGAGAGACTGAATAGACAGGGGGGATTTAAGGGGACTGTTCTGCAGTGGTTAGCTAAAGCTAATAAGTTTCAGCCGCATTTCCAGTGGAAGAACAAATGCCTAGATACACATACAGTCAACACGCGGGCATATGCATACGTAAAATGAGACCACGCTGCACAACCAGCATCTGAATGACCTTCTAATATCTTATCATTACATGGTGGTCGTCATATCTCTATCTGCGCTCGTCTTAAGGAACTAAAATGAAAACATGTGTCTCTGAATCTATAATGAGACCCTCAAATGACTTAGACAAACCACTGCACTGTGCACATGCCCGCGTACAGTATGTTATCTGTGGTTTTGTGTGTCTTGCAGTGAATTGTTTTTCATCTCGTTTCATCATGGCACAAGGAGAGAACAGGAGACAGAGAACATTTTTAGACTGAGGACTGTTTCTTTGGCGAGCAATCTTTTAGCCCTGATTACGTCAAACATAGAGAGATACAGCTGTTCAGAGAGTCTGAGAAACAGAGGCAAACAGCCTCAGAGAGGAAGGTAACGGTTGTATCGTGCCGTCTAATTTTCAGCACAATATTCAGAGATATTTTGGACCAAAAAAAAAGATGTATTTGTCCCTAAAGTGGCCTTCTTAGTAGACTCAGATGTGTGCAAGTGAGGGAGAAATAGCATAGTCCAAACCTGAATCTTAACCACAGGTCCACTTCACCTGCCATGCCCAGCTCTCTTTTTATACTTCTTTTGGTATAAATATTTTGTCCTTCAACACGAAGCACAATTGGAGCACAGATGGCCACAGATGGGGATGCAGACCTTGCAGACTTCCTAATGTATTAAAAGTAAAATCCAGAGCATGGTGTGTACGTGTGCGCCCTGTCTCTGTAGCTGGTCAGATTAAACAGCTGTCTATAATCCCACGGTGGGAGCAGACAGACTGAATGGTCCCCTTATCCTCGTCCTCTCCTCTCCTCCTCGCCTCTCATCTCCTCTCCTCTCCTCTCAAAAACTAACCGTACACACTAGAAAAGATCTTGTACAGAGAGTGACATAATAAATTTGCTCAAAGACGAGGTTTACTGAAACATATGGCTGCTTCTATAAAGGAATAAGACCACCAATTCAACAGCATGTAATGTGTTTTTACATGTTTAGTGCTGTATAGAGGAGCATCTATTTATACAAACCAGCCTCGTTTGCCTCTATCCGCAACCTTGTGTGTTTATGTTTAGAGCGTCTGGCATCGGGCAAACAGCAGAGTGCCCCTCGTGTTCTTGAGGATCAGTGTGTCAATGGCTCTCACACTGCACACTCCAGTGTGGCACTCTTTAAATACAGACACCAGCTGTTGAACGGAGCTCTCAGAAATAGGCTAACACCAAGGACCGAGGCCGACTGAGGCAGGAGTTGTGTGTAGGAAAACATTTCGCAGGAGTGAAATGAAAAACACATTATGTGGTAGTGATTTGATATATTAGCTGATTACTATACTCCAGCTACACACCAGGGTAAAGGTACAAAAAGCCCAGTGAGTGTTAAACATTATGCCTCAGTAGCGATGCTGGTAGAGGTTTTATTAGCTCTTTTTGATTAGCAGAAATGCATTACCAAACATTATCGCTAACTGGTTATGTTTGGCTCAGGATGACATTAATTTATAAATCAAAAATACGCATTTGTAATGGCGTTCGCCACACGTTTCTTACATCAACAACATCCTCAAAGCACACAGACAAGATTCAAACATAGGCGAACAAGGAAAAAGCAGCACGCAATGTCAGAGAGACAAAGGAGAAACTTCCAGACTCTCTTAAAAATTCAAAATGTGTGTGTTTTTATGGCAGGGGAAAGTTTGTAAACTTAGACAGTGAATCATATGCCTAATCATTTGTCCATTCTTGTGAAACTGGCAAAGTGATGTGTAATTTTTTCCTTTGTTTGAAAAAATATTGTCTCGGCATGTTGCTGTAACATGGTGCAGGCTCCTCTGTGCCTCTAGTGCATTTTACCAGCCAAGACAAGCAGCAGATATGTGTGAACACACTGTTTAAACAGATTTCATCTGTTGCGCTATTTTGTGTCATGTTTAATGATGGTAAAATCCGATATTTCAAAACCATCTGCTAAGGTAAAAGCCCCCAGACTACCTTAAAGAAGCTGACTGTGAGTTATTGAGTCAAGGGACACTTTATTGACTTTGCAAAAATGCTGTCTGTGGCAAATAATTATTTGTCTCCTCCTCTAAATTTGGCAAATATCTTCCAACCTTTGGTCGTTGTCTTCTCAGAGATACTTATTGTCACAAATAAGTTAGTCTCACTTACTGTGCTTGCATTAAAATGCAGTTAACATCCATGATGTGCACATGAATGTGACATCAGCTCTGATATTGGCAGCAGGGATGCTTTAAACCAGTGGTATTATTTAACCAGATCATAAATGTGGTCTGATATTGTATTTTGGATGGTAACAGTAGAAAACAAAATACATCAACTGAGCCAAGAAAATTAAGGAAAGAGAGGAAAAGAAAGGTTTCTGTTGGCCCCTAAGTTGGTTTGCTTATACTGTTCTGCCAACTATATGAAGATCTATGAAAGCGACTGTGCTCACTTGTTTGGGTTCTCTGTGTTAGTGAGGAAGGACAGAATTATTATTACTTTTTTTTTTAATCCAGTGATGACAAGACAGATGAAAATAGGAAAAAGAGAGAAGCTGAGGGATGGGGTAGGAAGCATTGAATGTCACATAAAGTCTACAGTGTGCTGCTTTGCCAGAGTAGAGAAGACGGGCCTCTGTCTTAGGCTTTGTTCATGAATAGATGGGTTTACTTGAGTAATAGAGTTTTAGTACTCAACCGTATGCATAAACTGAGTGTTAATAGTGATTTTATTGTTTCTTATGACATGGTGCGCATTCATTGCACTTTGCCAGTCATACACATCATTATAAAATATCTTCTCAAGCTGAAAAAGTCATCACACTCTCAGCTCAAGTTTACATTGCAGAAGGATCCAGCAGCTGCACTGACAGTCAGACAGAAAGACAACGCTCTATAGATAGCTGGATAAATAGATACATCGACTTAGTGTTTGCAGTTTTTCACATGGCCGTGTTTTTGTGTAAGATTTTTTGTACTACGTGAGGCCCTTTGCCACTAGTGTACAACGTAGCGCATCTGTCCACGCACATGCGTGTGGCCATGTCACATAAACCACGTGTTGTGTTTTCTTCTCATGTCCGTTGATGTACCATCCATTCCCTTCACACTCCAGAGCTTGGCCTTGCCTTGTTTGGTCCTGGCAGGCTGTCTGGCAGAGGACAGTGAAGCCTCTGGTAGCAGGACAGAGCCCCGCTGAAAGCCAGTCCAAAGTGATGGACAGCAGCAGATCCAGCTGCACTTGTCACTGGCTATCAAGCCGGCTGTCTGAACTGGGGAACGAGAAGGGACAGGCGGGGGGAAGTGTGTGGGTGTTGGAGGTTACAGTGGAGGGGGTCTGATTGGGATGTCACAGCTACATGGATTGTGCATGGGTGAAGGAGAGAGAGCAAGAGGGAAGCGAAAGGGGGCTCTCAGTCAGCAGCAGCTGAGCTAGTGAGCAGGTGTTTTATGTCTCCCAGGCCCATGAATTTCCATCGGGAAAGACAAAAGAAGTTTGGATTCATTTCCACTTGCTGCATTGATTTGTTTTTGTTCTGTATATGTGGGGCTTCTGGCTTAAGAAAACATCTAATGGCTCCCAGGTGAAGATGTCAGTGCTCTCTTTTAAACCACCAGTCTCCACTTTGAAGTTTTAGGTATACACTTTTTTTTGTTTTTGTAAAGCTGGAGTTCGTTCTTGACAAACTGTGTCTGTCTTCTCCTTTCATATTGTAGGTAGCAGAGTGCAGAAGGTTGGAACAATGCCAGATTCACCTGCGGATGTGAAAACCCAGCCCAGGTCCACCCCACCCACCATGCCTCCTCCACCCCCGGCTGTCAGCCAATCAACCAATCGCAATGCTTCGTTCACCCCTACCACCAGTAAATCAAGTAAGGATCCTTTCTATCTATTCCATCCTATTTTTAAGTAGGAAAAACAACACGTCCACTTTATACTTTAACATCTTTAGTCCGTGATTTATTTACTATGAGCGTCATCTAGAGTCCAAACTTTTTGGAATAAATTGTTCATAATCCACTGAGCGCTTACACGCTGTGAGACGGGTGTAAGAAAAACACTGACTGGTGTGCTGCTTTGGTGACTTTTGAGTGGAGTCGCTCTAAACCTTTATCTCATAGTAAACAGGATGTGGCTGTATGCGCTGGTGTCCAAGGCATTGTAAATGCTTCTTTACAGCATAGATTAGGTAGTTGGTATTGGGGTAAAAGCTACTTTACACCAAACTGGACCAGTTTGTGGTTTAGCTGTTAATATAGATGTCATATTTTAATCTCAATGTCTATGATTTGTTGTGACTTTAGCCTTATTGTGTCTTTGCTAGGACTTAAAACTCTTCCTTCCTTCCCCTAAATTTGCCATGAAAACGAAAGTAGGGCTATTCCAGTAAGAATAAGAAAAATTCATTCGTTAAGACCTACCACATCCTGATCAGACTCTTCACAAATCCATACATTTTTGCAATACCTTAGCAGCCGTCTGCGATGAACTTCGCAGCCATTTGTTCTGCTTTTGTCATGTGTCACTCTATACGCTTGTGTAAAGGAAGAGAAATTCCAAATATGTGTTTCTTCACTGCTCTGATGAACAAGTGTTGAAGTCACTTGTGCGTCAGGTGTGTTTCCCTGCAGGCGTCCGTGTGTGCTTGTGTCTTTTGGAGTGCATAACGCCCTTGCTGGTGGGACAAGTGTCTTTGAGTGTCTATGTAAGTGTATGGCATTGTGTATGCGTGTGTGCCTATGTTGTTTACCAGCTGGTCAGGCGGCAGTCGGTTCAGGGTACATCGGCCAGGATGGTGTTTCAGTGTGTAGAGTGCTTTCTTCCCTATATAGCAATGGCAGACTATGTTGTTTCACCTGTTGTGGCGGGTGGTCAGGAGTGTAGATCTCTCCTTGCACCTCTCCCTCGCTCTCTAAAACCAGAACACAAGTGCAGCCTATTAGAATCACATGGGTTAGTCCATATGTGTTCAGGCCCTCGTTCTGTGGATTAGAGCAACAAGCATGCCTGAGAGGAACCAAAGCAGCTACACACCAGTGGACATTTGAACTGCCTATAGTCTTTGCTTTATCAAAATATGATGGAAAAGTATCATACCCGACAGTAGCTCACTACAGAGCCCTAAAAATACACACTGAAAAGATTACGCAGCTGGTTGGATGCTGTGCTCACTGTAAGTGCTGTCATATGCTGTTATCGTGAAGTTTAAGCTATATACAGCTTTAGGAATTTTAGAAATTAGGTATTCCAGCAAACACGCAGCATTCATACCCAGACGCAAATATATTTATTTAGATTTGGTGAGACACGGGACTGACCGGAGAAGAGCATTTCAGGGGAGAGGTCATACGTGTTTTTGTTTTTCTCTGTTTGTTTGTGCCTGCATTAAGAAAAATACGCGAGTGAGTATAAATGTGTATGAATGCTGTGCCTATTCTGAACCTCAAAGCTGCAAATGTACTTTCAGCTGGTGGACATGTGCGGGCCCAGATTTAGCTACACACCTGCTACTGGAATAAAAGTAACACAGGCCATAGGACTATTTTTGGCATCTCTTTAACAAGTTCCTCATATAGTTGTGTCCTAGTGAGTGAGTGAGTGAGAAGCAGGGCGAAATAGACGGATACAGAGGCAGATGGATGGGTCGGGGTGGGAGTCAAATGGTACCACTTGTGAGACAGCTGAAGTTGCTGCAAACACACACTCACGGCATCTAGCAGAAAATTGCATCACTACAGTTGTCATTTACTGGAGGCGTGGTATCGACTTTAAACCTGTTGTGTGCTTTATTTAATTCATCTCAGCCAAACACTCTTCTGTCAGCAGGATTTAAAAGCTTCTGCCCTTGTCATGCCCCTAGATCTGTCAGATGCCCCTCAGGCCCCTCCGAAACTACTGACCCAGTTCACGCCGCCTCCTCCTCCTGTCTGTTTATCTGCAGTGCTGAATGGGAGCAGCCACTCTCCTACATCGCTAAACGGTGCTCCATCCACTCCTAACGGCTTCAGCAACGGGCCGGCCATGTCCTCGACAGCCTCGTTGTCCAACCAGCAGCTCCCGCCGGCCTGCGGCGCCCGGCAGCTCTGCAAACTGAAGCGCTTCCTGACCACGCTGCAGCAATTTGGCAACGACATATCGCCTGAGATTGGAGAGAGAGTGCGCAGCCTCGTCCTGGGACTGGTGGTAAATTGGGATTATGCTCGTGTAGAATTTGCCTGATGAATCTTTTCAGTAACAACGTTTTGTATAAATATCTGAAGCTACATTAAGCTCTTACGTGGAACTTATTGTGTTATTTACTCATTGAGAATCAAGAATGTGTGCACAGAATACAAACAGATATAAGCACGTGGAGAAGACAATAAGGAAATGGCATGTGTTGGAATGATTGTGCGAGCGATCTATAAAGCATTAAAAGCACTTTTTTCTTCTTGTTGTCTTGGATAGAATTCCACTCTCACCATTGAAGAATTTCACTCTAAACTTCACGAGGCCACCAACTTCCCTCTGAGGCCGTTCGTCATTCCTTTCTTAAAGGTAAATGTCTGCACATTTCAACAAATCAAGCCTGATGTCCTCTAGGTAAATGCACAAACTTTACTTCTCACTGTGGTCAGCGCTCAGGACAGCATTTCAGTGAAAGTATTCAAAGAGCAGTAAAAAGGAGAATCTATATGTGTACAGTGTGTACATGCGGTAGACATCATACTGTACATAAACAGTGGTAAGACGTGCATGGTAATGTCTGACAAAAAGGGTGAGTGTGAGTTTGTGTGTGTGAGTGTCAGACCTCCTGGCGTGCGATGATCCTCCACATCTGGGACATCGCAGCAATAGCTGTGTTATATCAACCAGACAGGTCTGAGAGAGCTATTTGACAGCACTGTTGCACACACATTCACACGTACACACACAGATAAAAGACACACAACAGCACACCCCGGAGAAAGAGAGGGAGACACATGGTAGAGGAATGTGTCAAGGGACCTGTCTTATCTCATCCTGTCTCTTCATCGATCACTTTCTTTTTCCTCACCCTAATCTGGCATTATTTCACTCTCACCCCATCTATCTGTGATTCCACCGTGAGTTTCTAGCTCTTTTCCTGTCCACTCAACAATCTATGTTCCTACAGGTTCAGTAAATCTACAGCATGTCCTTCCTATATCAACTTACATACTGTCTTCCCTCTTTTTTCCACTGAAGGCAAACCTGCCCTTGCTGCAGAGAGAACTGCTTCACTGTGCCAGGTTGGCCAAGCAGACCCCAGCTCAGTATCTGGCCCAACACGAGCAGCTACTCCTGGACGCAAACGCCAGCTCACCACTCGACTCCTCCGAGATAATGCTGGAGATGAATGAGCATGGCAAGAGAAGGACCCCTGACAGGTAACATCTCTCTGTTTAAAAACAAGAAAGCACAGACTTCAGAAATGAACATGCAGAGTCTTACACAGACTGTTGTAAATGAATTATTTTAGGGTATTTCAGAATGCCAAGCGACAAGGGGAGGCTATAAATCCTCTGTGCGGGAGGCGGAAGTCTGGACAGCCCTGATGCCAGACTGCCTCTGCCAGCTGTCTGGGAGGGAGGAGAGAGATAAATGCAGCATAGGAAAAGAAAAAAGAGAGACTGAGAGGCGAAAGAAAACGAGATCCAAAGGGGAGCGCAGGGAGCGAAGTACAGTACATGTCCTGAACATTATCCAAAGACAGACAGGAGGTCTAACAGAGCTATTGTCCCACATTTCTCCCCGGCACTCTGATTTATTCGCTCAGCTAAGAGGATAACTCACGAGAGAATTAACTGACGTTTCCCTTTTTCATTTCTTCCTTCTTCTCTTACTGGCACTGCCCTTCTTTTGCATTTGACTTCTTCACCCCGCTCTCTCGCTCCCCTTCTTACATCGCCTGACCTGCGGGCTCCCGGCCGCTGTCCATATGTCAGAGACGTGTCCAGATGGCGATGTGCTGGCCACAATGCTGAGCACATCCTAGGCAGGGTGTGGGGAGACAGGTGGTGGCTATGGTTTTGAATGGGACTAGAGGTTGGAACTGGACATGCAATCCCACTGTAATCCCCACACATCCTCTTCACAACCTCTGGCTTATACGCAGCAGGCAGGACTCAGAGGACGGGAGGTGGGGGTGTACAGCTGGGCCAAGGCCTACGTCATGCCAGCTATACCTCTGATTTGCTAGACAGTACAACCAGGGATGTGTACGATTATAGCTGACATGCACAATAATATAGACACGGATAACTGAGAACGAGTACGCACACACATAAACACACACCATCATCATCAGTGTTGCATTTATTCGCCTTTGATCCCCAGGATAATAAAGAGTGATTTCCATCTGAATGCGTAGCTATTGCCATCCAGCTAAACAGATTAATATCAACACTCCCATTTAAACTGTCCAGATGGCTTGAAAACACAACCTCTCGCACACACACACACTTAAAGTACACAGACACAAATGAGTGTCACTAAACATCTGCCAGACACACAGCATTCAGCCCATATTGCCCCTTAAGCCCAAGAGCAGGGTGGGAGAAATACTTGCAATCTAAGAGTAGGCTGAGGGATATTCAGATTAAGAGCTTGAGATGCAGGGTGTATGCTTGGACTTGGTTTTGTTTGGTACATATGGCGTACAGCTGTGCAAAAGCTTTGGAGAGGTGCTGACTTACCGCAGTTGAACAACAAGCACCTCTCAGCAGGGATACGCAAGATGTGTGTGTGAGGATGTATGTGCGCTGGCATACACCATATGGGAGTTGCTCAACTTTAAAAAAAGACAGATTTGTGTTCCTTCCTGAAGCCTCTTCAAACAGGTTTAACTTGCAATACTGGAGTCTTCATTTAATAATTATCCATCAGATTGCTGCTACCATTTGATATTTAACCGTACACCAAATACAAAGACACATTAGAAGACAGACAACAGATAGGTATCATAAAAGGAATCACATCTACATGTTTAGAGCTAGTCTTTTCTCCTAAAAGGGGATTCTGGCTTTCACTTTATTTTGCTCTCCTGAACTCTGACATAATACATTGGCATTGGATATCAATGCTTGCAAAGCCATCCCACAGTTTCCATATTAGTCACTGTGGTCTGGCAAGGCCAAGGATGGAATAACAAGAGAAACATGTAGTCTGTATAGAGGTTGATTTTATTCTTGCAGACATGCCAAAGTGAG
>NW_005187412.1:3766430-3773431 GCF_000239375.1 Pundamilia nyererei | reverse complement strand
ATAGATATATAGATATATAGATATAGATATATATGAGATGAATAATAATGAGTTTTGTGTATTTTTAAGTATTATGACACTTGAGATAACATTGGAAAAAGTTTTAAAGGTTTAAAGCTCTCTAAACTTAACTTTAAATAGGATACATTTGCAATTACTTTACCACTGATGACATCCAAAAAAGGAAAAAAGCAAAATAATTTGTGGCTATGCCGCTAAATCACCGTTTCCAAGCCATCTGGGCTCAGAAACACTGAATTAATCCACCACCCTGTCCTCTTTCACAGGACCAAAGACAGCTCTGAGAGAGATGGGTTGCACCCGGAGCACCTGGCTAAGAGGCCCTGCACCATCAGCCCCAGCCAACGCTTCAGCCCCAGCACGGGTCTTCCTGCTCACCCTCCTCTCAATGGACTCCCCACACACCCTCCCAATGGCATCCCCCACCCACCAAACCCCCAAGTGGGACCCCAGCACTATCGTTTAGAAGACATGGCTCTGGCACACCAATACAGAGATGCTTACAGGCATAACGAACACCGCGAAGTCCGTGACAGGCACCGGCAGACAGGTAGAACAGCTGCAAAGCATTCATTTGGTTAGATAAGTCAGTAATACCACAGTGACACTACACACAGTTTCACGGTCAAGACCGAGCGAGCTTCAGTGTATATAAATGGGGTGTATGTAGAGAACAAAGGCCACCTGTCAGTCCAGTGTGATAATCCTTGTGGCACTGGGTCTATAAAAAGACCACAGCCGTACATGCCCATGTGGTCACCTGCAGCAACCATACATGCCTTCCTTCTGGTTCTTATACAAACAATCTCACTGATTAGATATGAGCGTGTGTTTTATTATAAACAATGTATAGACAATGTTAGAGCGTGTTTCAGTGACTCTTCTAATTTGATTTGTGCTAAATTTGTATAATTCGGCGTCTTTATATGCTTTATTATGGGACTTACATTAAAATGCATACAGCAGGAGTTGTAAAGGAAATATAAAAAATCAAAAAACAAGAAAATTAAAGCAGTGCGCTCAGCTAATGGACAAAGCTAACAACTGCTGCCATACTGACATAGCTAGTAAGGCCTAAGAAATAAGTCAGGGAGTTTATTTCATTATGTCGACACAGTTATTTTAAAAAAATGAGTTGATGATGTGAGAAGTCTACATGACAATAATGTGGCACAAACTTCTTTGTGTTTGTGGGTTTCTTTTTTTATAGCAGTCCACGGAGCTCGCCAAGAGGAAGTGATTGATCACCGTCTTACAGATCGAGAGTGGGCAGAGGAATGGAAGCACCTCGATAATGTACGAATCTGCAAAGCAGCTGTGTTTAATGACAACCACCTCTTTACTTCATTCAAATTAAAACAATGCCGGGGGGGAGCTAAGAGGTCAGCGGGTGATGAAAGTTTGTTTTAGTGCAATTGACGGCATGCAGATGACAGGGACAGGAGCTGCTGACAGACAGTTGACCTTACGAGGTCTGCGTCAGTGCGGTGAATTAACAACAGACACACACCTATCTGGATTCCTAGCACTCAACTCTATGAGAAACCATGTAGGCTAGAAACACATACATGCACACACAATGCAAGAGTGAGAAACACACAGAGAGAGAGAGAGAAACAGGGCCCCAGATGGAGCTCAGGACCCAGCAGAGAGCAGCTCCAGCTGGGGTGAGCAGCTGAGACAAGAGCTGCAGTCATGGAGAGAAACCGGCCAGGCCTGGACCCCTGCCAAATTAGAAACACTTCACTGAAATAAATATAGCTAACTCAGAGGGGAGGGAGGTGGTGGAGAGGCAGGGGAAAGAAGTCAGAGATGGAGAGAGGGAAAGACGAATGGGAATAATGATATAGATTGAATGTCAACCATGCTAAACCCATTTAGCAGATCTTTCTATGTCTGGAAAGACAGGGCACTTTGGAAAACAGTTACACTGGTTACAATAAAGGGGGAGGTGGAGGGGGAAGGAAATCTGTTGAGCTGGCAAGGAGCAGAGCAGAAGGGTAGAAGGAATCGGTTCAACACTGTCATCAGCAGCCCAGCTGTTAAATTATCATCGTTGCGTCATCGTAATGCTGTCAGACGTTCACCAACAAGCACGGAATTCATGAACAAATAGGTCGAGACACTAACACATACTGCTCGCAAGCACACGTCTGGTTTTGGGACAGGAAAAGTGGCTCGAAAAGTGGCTCTTAAGTTTTGGAGAGGTTTTGTTCTCATGAGCTATTAGGAAAAACAATCTATTTAAAAATCTGGTCCCTTTCAAAACCTCTCATTTGAAACTTCCCTCCCATTAGTTTACTTTTTTTCTGGGGCGGAGGGGACCAGTAAACGTCTCCTCTTGTTCATTAATCACTTTGAGTAAATATCATTTGCCTTTGCAGCTCCTCAACTGCATCATGGACATGGTAGAGAAGACAAGGCGCTCTTTGACAGTGCTGCGCCGCTGCCAGGAGGCCGACCGGGAGGAGATGAATCACTGGATCCGGCGCTACAGTGACGTGGAGGAGATGAAAAAAGGTGGGAGCAACGGACAGCACTGCCTTCCTCCTCCTCCTCTTCCTCCTCCTCACCACAACTCCTCCTCCAACACAGCTAGCAGCAGCGAGTCACTGCCCGTAGGAACTTCCTCGGCTGCTGAAAGGCAGACAGGCAGACAGACAGGTAGACAAACACACGCAGGGTATGTTTGGCAAAGCAAAACACTCACAGCAAGGTAGGGCTTACTTAAAATGCTGGAAACGCCGTAATATATCAATTTAGACACAGAGAGTCAGTCAGATGATGATATTTACAGCAGATTTACAAATTTTAGCTCAAACTGTGAGGCATACAAAACATCTCCTTGCAATATCCTGGATCTTTAACCAGCTGATTGCACCCTTATGTCGACAGCATGCTCATTCGTAATTAAGATTTGTATTCACGTCTAGCTCCCATATTCCACTTCCTTCCCACAAATAGTTGGAGAAAGTCTATGGCAGCCTGTTTACTGTACTGATGTTGCCACATATATATATACACACATTTTACCTTTTTATACCTTTTTATCGATTCCAAAAATAGAACTGGAAACTGTAGGGCAGTCATGGATGGATGTGTGTTCGAGCAGATCAACAGTTTGTCTCCGTGTGCATGCAATTGACACTGAGTGTGAGCCTGCGTGTGTGTTTCAGAGATCCATCGAGACTTCTTACACAGGCCTCCCTCAGGATACCTCCCGGAAGAAATCTGGAGGAAAGCTGGTAAGAGTCGAGCATCTTCCTTCTTCTTCTTCTTTCTATTGTCTCCGTGATTGCCCTCACACAGACTAACAAAACACACACACAAACACTGTCGTCATTCTTCACGGCCCTCACCCCGGCTGCAGACAGACAGACAGAGCAGAGGCCTTACAGCTGTAGGTCCATCAGGCCAGAGGATTGGACGTCCTCTGTGTCATTAGGATAAATGCCCTCCATCTGTCACCACCATGAAAGGCCACTGCAGTTAAAGCTGCAGTGAAAATGCAGTCAGTGGGCCTACGGTAGGCCGCGGCAGCACAGCACAGCACAAGGTGGAGTTTTAACTGGTCTCCATCATCGGGAGCACTTGAATTTTTATCCCACTTTTTCCACTCACATTTCATACACAGACCTTTGACTGAAGGGAATAAGAAACAAACTGCTGAGATATAGAGACAAAAGAAGAAGAAATCCAAAAAAAGCTTTATTTTTGGCTAATTTTGCCAAAAGGAAGCAGGTGGGAGCGTTGCACCGCATGGGACCTGCATGTTAGATAGAGCCTGTCCCGGGAGCGGTCTGGTTCAGCCCTTGTTCCACCTCAGTCCCAGCACCATTATTCTGCACTCATACTCCAATACCCTGCGGAGGAATAGATGCTGCTGCTGTCTGCAAAATACTGTGCTGCATTTTCACCGGCAGCAAAAGGCTCTTTTAATTGCAGTTGTTTTTCATACAGGTACTACAAGCATCCCGCTCTCCCCAGCACTAAAGCACCTCCAAAACAAGCAGGGTGAGTAACATATCTCACTCCCAGCATCTCACCTCCAATGTTTGTGTGCGTGTATGTGCATAAGTGTCAGCTCTATCTCAGCACCCTGGTAGTCTGTGCTGATGTAGCTGCGGCACCTCTCGCTTTTTTTAATTAAAACCAGACACGTGTTCTCTGGTCTGGTTCACATTGAGAGACTGCATTGCTTTTGAAAAATAAGATCTGAAGTGTGAAAAAGCAGACAGAAATAACACATCTCAGGGACTTGCCAAATCCCTGCAGAATTAAAACGTTAATATTGCCGCCCCCGTGTTTTCCATTAAGTGCTAATTGCCCCAGCATCTGCTATGCAGTCTCCTTGATAAGAATTAATTAAATTTGCAAACTAATCTTAGTGGTGCATGCATTAGGCCAGATAATTGAGAAGCTTGGAATAATGCAGATAGTGTTTGCAAGGTAGAGAAGAAAGAAGAGGAGGAGAAGGAGGGGTGTAGGGAGGGGGGGGGGAGAGTAGGAATAAAATGAAGGTAGTGAGGGAATGACAGGATGTGGGACAGGACAGACACGTGTGCCTTAAGTGTAACTATATGTGTACAGTGTTGACAGAATGCAAACTTTCTTTTATCACAAGAGCGCTGAATTCACACAAGCTCACATAGAGCTCCATGCACACGCTGCCATGCGCATGTACACAGCAGCAAAGTGTGGATAAGGCTCCCCCTCACTCCCTATCTTTCTGCACAGTAGTTTGAAACAACTGGAGTGGAGCGGCGAGGAAAAGTGACAGTTATTTATGAGTTCCCCTTCAAACAAACATTGACTGGAGGAAATGTTGAGCAGGGGAGAGAACTGCGTCGTCTAACCCGCCTAGCAATCCACTTTAGGGTGTCATTTGTGTCTTTATGCGTGTGCGCACGTTGCTATAATTGGGTCATGTGGGTTATCTGGAGAAATATTATTCAATGTATGAAAATATTGCTGTCTTTGCTGGTAGAAAATATGTTAGAGGAATTCACATCTTGTCATCGCAACATACCACATTAGCATTTGAATGCTAAACAGTGTGTTTTTGGCAAACTATTTCCGAGGCGAATGAAGTCCTACGGGAAAACATGTTGTGCGCTGCGAGGCCAGTAATGAAAGACCACAAAACGTAATCACTTCTGCTTCTTACTGAGAAGGAACTACAGGAAGTTTCTATTTTCGACTGCCATCTGGAAAGGAGTCTACCCACCTGCCTGTTATAAAAACAAAGCCTCCTTACTCATATGGTGGACTCCTGCTGGAAAAACAAAAGACCATGTGATGAAGCCTACATTGTAGGAAGTCAGCCGGTGGAGATATGTGTGCCGGCTGCGGGGGGAAATTATTCGCCCTTTACTGTAAACTCTTGTCAGTTTCTGGTAAAACTGTTCTTGTGATAGGATGACAATTCATTCAGGGTGCTTGATGAACAACCGAGTTGGTGACATCTGCTGTTGTCAGCTCTGAAAATGATTGTGACCAGACGTGTTTGAATAAATTATTGAAGTCTGGTTTCTTTTCTTTTTTTCACACTTCTCCTGGCATAAAGTTTTAAATCTTGGATGATGTACATCTGTTTGCCGCGTTACAACAAGACGGCAGCTTAAAGAGCCTTAATAAAGGATGACAGACAGAGCAGGCTGGATGGGACGATGGCCATAAGCACTAACACTCTCTCTCTTTCTCTCTCTCAGAGGAGGCAGTGAATGAGGTGAAGCGACAGGCGATGTCGGAGCTGCAGAAAGCAGTGTCAGACGCTGAGAGGAAGGCTCATGAGATGATTTCTGCCGAGCGCTCCAAAATGGAGAGGGCACTGGCTGAAGCCAAGAGGCAAGCCTCTGAGGATGCATTAACAGTCATCAACCAGCAGGAAGACTCCAGTGAAGTGAGTATCACAGACCCCCTACCGACATATTGCCTCATCCTTCTCTCATTGGAACTTTAAATTCCTTAATCAGTCATTAGGCCCTTTGTTTTAAGGCTTTCTTGATCCATTACCCTTTGCTCCACTCCCCTTACCTGTCACGTCTGCAGTGGCAGACGAGTGGAGGTTGGGCGTAGGACCCAAGATGCAAGCACTGACTTTGATGAGAGTGAGCTTTATTGTGACGGAGATAGAACAAACAGCAAAGGAGGTGGCAAGTGCTGAACCTAAGATTAACTAAACTGGGAAAAACTAACACAAGCAGACCTGCAATGGCGCTGCAGGGAGACTCAGGGAACCAACATAGGGTTATGCAGGGAAATAACTGCAACAGGCAGGAGAAGACACAGGGCTTAAATACACACAGCAATAATCAAGAGATGAGAGACAGGAGGGGAACACACCTGGGAGAAATCAGAGCTGACGAGACAGGGGAAACGTAAACTGAACACACTCACATACACAGAGAACCAGACAAGACACTGAACTTAACAGACAGACTCACGGGCATACATTGTGACACCATGGACAGAGAGGGAACACGGAGAAGTGGGAGCAGGCAGGCATAGAACAAAACCCTAACAAATGGCAAACCTTAACAAAAGATATAACAGAATAAACAAGAACACAGAATAATATAAAAAACACAAAACACTGAGTCGACAGACTGAGGACCATGACATTACCTTGTGTAATCCATGCAGCTGGCTTCTCTCGGTTTGGTGCAGCAGCAGCATGTTGTCATCATTACTGCAGAAGCAGTCCAGTTGTCTGTGTAAATAAAAGCAGACAGACCCAGATGGTTGGAGCAGAGTGCCAGGCTGAGGCCATTAGTGAGCAGTTGACCACCACCTGCTGGTAACACAAACCAGTGGCCTTGGACCAAGAATTAAATCCATAACATCGAATCCCCATGCAAAGAGGAGCAGACAAATTGTGGATGACACACACAAACTGGCTTGTAAATGTCACTTAGTTTAGGTTTTAACATGTACAATGTGAGAAATTGTTTTAAAAATACAGTATTCTGAACTGTAAT
>NW_005187412.1:3741423-3766341 GCF_000239375.1 Pundamilia nyererei | reverse complement strand
AGCAGACAAATTGTGGATGACACACACAAACTGGCTTGTAAATGTCACTTAGTTTAGGTTTTAACATGTACAATGTGAGAAATTGTTTTAAAAATACAGTATTCTGAACTGTAATGCATTGTTTTTGATGAATAAAGTTTAAAAAATGCAAAAGCTGATGCCTTTGAAGAACATACCTACTGTGCAGTCTTGTGGTATAATATAGTTGTTGTTTTATTTTCATATCACCCGAACGACACACTGTGTTACATCGTAACGATACTGTAATATTTTTGGGAAAAATAACCTGCATATTAAGGTAATGCAGTGGAGAAAAAACATATTTCCTGCTGGCAAATCTAGACTCTTGTTGCAGCGTTAGGAAGTGTAAACTCTGCTTGGTTGAGTACAAAATAGACTTATTTTTATCGACCCACTCTCTCCCTACTGTCTCAACAGAGCTGCTGGAATTGTGGGAGGAAAGCCAGCGAGACGTGCAGCGGCTGCAACACAGCTCGCTACTGTGGCTCCTTCTGCCAACACAAAGACTGGGAGAAGCACCACCACGTCTGTGGTCAAGGCCTTCAGGGGCTGCCAGGGGGCAGCAGTGTCCCTCTAGGAACCCCCTCCTCCAGCTCCTCCGCCTCCTCCAGCGCGCCCCCAACTCACTCCGAGCGCACTCCTCCAGGACCCCTGTCACTCGCAGCCCAGAGCAGTATTGCGGGAGGGGCCGGCAGCGGCAGCGGAAGTGTTTCTGCCAGCCCCAAAGAGAGCAGTTCCAGCAGTGCCTCTCGCTCCACAACTCCAGCCACCCCCGCACTACTGGATGCCACCTCTCGCTGACGTCTGAACTTCGTCCCTTCCCTGCATACTGAAGTGACAGCGCTCACACTCCACACAAAACCAAACTGAGGAATCTTCATCGCAAACTGCTCCAGTCCCCTCCTTTACCTCTTATTTCCATTATATCCCGATCTGTAACATCTTCTCTTTAACCTGATGATGGACTTGTTTCCTCACCTTCCTCCAGAATACTTTCTCTTTTACAGCCACAGATACAAAGATTGTGGTCTGGGGTTCAATGTAGTGTAAAGCATGACGAGTGCAGTGTCTCCTTTCTCTGTTGAAGAAACATATCAGATGTGTTTGCTGAGAACATGAGCTTTGACTTGAAGATTTGCCCTCAGTAACGTAAGCATGGTAAATAATGTCCACTATAAGGGCTGTGAGGAGGCAGCATCAATGGGGGATGACTAGGCCGATTAGCACCTGGATAGGATTTCCCTTTAATTTAGCACCAATGAGATGAGCCCTGAGATGTGCACTAACAGTCCAAACAGTTCCCAGATGTGGGACTTTTTCTAGTATCCTATTGGAGAAAGGCAAGGAGCATAATACCTTTTTTGTTATTTTTGAGGGAAGGGGTAAAAGTTGGGATGCGATTAATTCCTCAGAAACACAGCTTAGTATTTATAAAAGTTCTTTTCTGGCTTTAAGGGAAAACAAAGAGAAGTCCAAATATTCTAAATAAAGAATAATAGCGATGATGCTGATGTTGATTATGATAACAGTAATGATATGAAAAAAATAACTTAATTTTGAACTGCTAACTACCTTGCTAGCGAGCCAAGAAAATCTACACCGGACTCACCTCTCTGCACCATTATGAACCCAAATGATTTCAAAGATGAAAAATAACATGATCCAAACCTTTGTATTACACTGCCAAAGTGAGTAAGTAAGCGATAAAGAGAAGCACTCATCTTGTAACCAAACACAAAGCAACATCACCTCCTCAGCAGATAAGCCAGCCCTGAGACGACCGGGCTGCAGAGGAGCTGCAAAACGGGACCCAGAGACAGCAAACTGTGACCTGCTTTGATGTGCAGCTGCCTCCTGCAGTCTGGGTAAAAGTACAGCGATTCCTCAGAGACGGCCCAGACTAGTGAATATGGACAATGCTCTGAACTTACCTACAAGAAAGACTTAATGAAATAGATGGAAACCCTGCAACAGTGTGTTTTTGTTTAAATGGTAGAGAGGACAAAGAGGAAGGAAAAAAGCTACACAGCCTCAAAGGAGACGATGGTGTGTACATGGCAAAGGAGCTGCCGAAACAGAAAAAAAAAACCTCAACACAAGCTTGAAAACATTGTCCAAGATGGCATTACAAACTATGGAGATACGTGGAAGGATTGTTTGTAAGTTTTTGTTGTTTTTTGTTTTGTTTTTAATTTACGCTCCACAGCGAGGAGATCTTTGAAGGAATTACCTTTACATTCACTCCCTCCTTTTCCAAAGCATGATAAACACAAGACAGAGCCTAAAAAAGGGCGGTGTAGACTTTGTTCTCCTTTCTCTTTCTACCTCCCCTCACCCCTCTCCTCCCTTCCATGTTCTTCCCCAACTACTTGACTCACATGTGCCCTACCCCTCCGCTGGCTTTGGACAGAGAGCAACAAAGCAAGCCCCACGGGTAGGGCTGAACCCGCTTGTAGATATCGTTCCTCTCTTCATTTTTCAATAATGTCTCTTGTTGCTGATGTCCACACGTGCTGCCCTTGTGTATATCCGGAAAGACGGACTTTTGTTTTTGTTTTGCTACCTTTCACTTTCCTCCTTTGAGTTCGGGTTGAGCAGTGAAGACAGAGCAAGGACGCTTTTGTTTATGAGAGGAAGGCCTGCATTGTACTTATTGTTTGATTTGTTGAATCTATATCAATGAGATGGAAACCCCTCTTGTAGAATATTTTGTATTGCTCGCATTGTAAGACAGTGAGAGGACGGAGGTGCAATATGAAGAGAATTCAGCTACTGAATGGAACCTCAGCAACTGCCCATAGGGTGTCATATAATATAGATACATATAAATATATTTAAAGTAACATCAGTAACTTAATGTGAATGTACATAGTATTTAAAGAGGTCCAAAAATGTGTTTGCCAAATAACAGAAACCTTTAAAGTTTAATGTCCAGATTTTTTTTCACAGTACATTTGTTTTTAAAATTGATCAAATTTCTTTTCTCTCATACAAGTTAAACACTTTTTCAATTTTCACTCAAATCAAAGTGTCATGTGACTCCGAGTGGAGGAAACTGTTGGCAACAGTGGCAAAACAGCTCTGCATCCTGCAGTAGGTGACTCAACAGTGTGTATTAATAGAAAGGCTCAGTGGTAACTCAATTAGTTTGTTTTTTTCTTCTCATTTACACCAATTTTTGGAAATGTCATACTTGACACATCACGTCAAGCACTCAGTTTCTTACCAGCCGTTTAGCTCCAGCGCCCCTGTAGTGATCCTCTCTCTCTTGGTCCCCATCAGTCTGCGTGCATGTGGTTAACAGTGTTTGTTTCTCCCATGGTGCAGGATTAAGCGATACGCCAGTGTTAAGCTACAGTACATGACAAATCTAATTTGATACCCAATCTTTAAAATGTTGTTCTTTACTCCTCGCTGCTTATTGTTCATTTGTAAAGAAACAATTTGAGTATAAGCTGCTGACCTGGGGGTGGGGGTGGGGTTGGGGGCAGGTCTTTAGTTTCAGGCCAAGAGAGTAGCACGACTTCTTTCGCGCTGTTTTTTCTTTTCCAGGCTTTCCCACACGCCTCAGCAATAAGGTTAACACGAGAATACTAAACAGTCAAAAAGCCTTGAAAAAAATGTGTGTGCATATTTTATATTGATTATTGTATAGCTTACATGCTTGGCGTCCTTTGCTTGGACCAAATGGGGAAAAAAGAGTAACTTTGTTTTTGCAGTTGGGGCATGGGAAAACAAAAACTCTTTGTTACTTTTTAGTTTTTGTTGGATTGATTTTTTTTTGACTATCTGAGACCATATTTCAAATGACATAAGCTGCAAGGTACCCCTTCATTCGTGTGTAGCATTTATGTATGTGTGTTAGAATTACCATGTTAAGGCGCTGACCTCAGCCTATTTTCTTTTTCTGTGACTTGTTCCTTTTACCCTGATGTCGAATTCCTCCACTACTACCACAAACCACTGCTCACAACCCTCCCTTCACACTAGCTACCTCCTGTGACCATACAGCTAACCACTAGGAGAGGTTAACCTGGACTTTGAAAAGCTGGGTTGAGAGCAGACATGGACACACACACACATGCCCGCTCAAAAGTTGTCATAAAAGGAAATAGCGTTGTAGAGAACTGTCTTTACTCATAATGTTTAAATCTATTTATTCCTCTCAGACCCTAGTGTCTCTCTTTTTCTTTTTCTTTTTTAAAGTTTTAAAACACATCCCACTAAAAAACTGATACTGCTAGAATTTAGTAACAGGCACACATGCAGTCAGACCTCCGTATTACCAAACCGATCAGAGAATTGACCATGACATGCCATTTGTTGTCCAAAACCAATAAAAGCACAGACCAAAGTACTCCTGTATTGCCATAGTAGGTTCTGAAATGGTGTGAATCAGCAGACCAGAAGTAATAAAGGTTAGAGCTCAGCTACACCAGTTAACCAAAGTGTCTGAAATACACACGCTCAGAGCCCAGGAGTGAAGACCGCCCTCAATGAACCGGCTGAGTTTCAGAAGTGTAGAATTATTATTCAAGCAATCAAAGCGCTTGTTGTCTACATACTGAAAAGTGCTTCTGTAAAAATAATAGAAGCCTCTCCTTTCAAACAGCCTACTGATTGCGTGTTCTTACAGTCACAAAGCCTTGCAGAGATAAAAATGAATGCATGGTGTGTGTGCGTGTGTGTGCATATGGTTGTGTGTGTGTGTGTTTTTGTAAGTCTTTTTTTCTTTATGTCTCTGTACAAACTACTTGAAACCTTCAGAGCTTTAATGAAACATCCCAGGCCGTGTACAGTGGCACATTGATTCACAGTATGTAGCAGCAGCTTTTTGCAGTACAGTGACACGTTTTTCTATAACATCCACATCCACGCAACATTGTGGCGGCAGTTCCGTTCATCTTTCGAGCGCGCTGCTCGTGTGTGTGCCTCCATGTCTGTGAGTAAGCCCTCAGATAAACGAAACAAAGCCAAACCCAACAGACCATTATAAATGACCAAAACACAACCAAAAGCTACAACCATCTCAGTTCAATTTCGCTTTGGTTCTAATTTTTGTGTTATGTCCCAGCAGTAGAGAACGTCAGCTGTGATTGATTGCGTGAGATATGAGACTGCAGTTCGAATCTGCACAGGAAAGAGCAAAATTGTCCTTCACTCCTCCTGGGTTCAGTGGACAGTAGGATACAGAAGATCAGCTGGGGTAATGAAACAAATGCAATTAGTGCATTAGTGCTGTGGTGTCATTTACTTTTCTCTGTGAAGATATTATATATGGCAAACACATAAGGGCTCTGCTGTTGTGAATACCATCCAAGGGTCTCCAAACACTTTGCATTGGCCATGTGTCTTATTTGTTTAACTATGTACATGATATGGGCAAAACACATGTTTAGAGAAGACAGATATTAGCAGGTTGGTGTTTGTTCCTCCCAACTCCAACCAGAGAAGCTTCAAAGCTCATCAGATGTGACGCTGACTTGTCCTTCCTGTGAAACAGGCTCCAATATATAGCTACAGTAGAAAGCTAAGGTGGCAAACAGTGGATACAGAACTTGTTTTCCCAAAAGCCATGGCTCAGGATGGTCTTGTTTTTATCTTTGCATAAACTGAATAAAGGTTTATGGTTTTTTATGTGTAGGGAAGCATTCTATACTGTAATGTGCAATACATTATTACAGAAAAACATGTTTCTGTAGGAAAGGATGGCGCTTTGAAGATCTTTTCCCTTTTGTTTAATTTCCCTCTTCAAACGGTCCTGTTGCCATTTTTAGATGAAGTAAACTGTGCCAGAAGAATTCAATTCTTATTTGTATTTATTTCTTGCATGCTTTCCTCCCTGTTGCTAATACCGCTCTTTAACTGTTCGCTCTGTTGGATGTGTGAAGCTGTAAAACATTCTAATTCAGGTTATTGTCTGTGTTGAACAATGTAACTGTGTAATTAAAACATGAAATGAAGTATTCATTGCTGTTCTCTCTTGTCTTTTTCAAATGTGGGAATATTCTAAGATTACATGCCCAGAAAATGAAATTGATCCATTGTTATTAAATAATTATTAACACAGTCTCATCATCCCAAATGTTGACATATCACCAAAAAATCTAGACATACCATGAAGATTATGTAAGTATATTACAACAGTGACACACAAAAACATTACTAAACAACTCTGGTCTCATGTTAAAGTCACCTCTTCTACTAATTCTTCTTCTTTCGGCTGCATCACTCCATCTCCATCTTTACACCTGCCTCCATTGACCCTATTCATAGCATTTTCCCCCTGTCACACCAACCCTCTCCATGTCCTCCTTCACTGCATCCATGAATCTCCTCTGTGGTCTTTTCCTCCTGCCTGGCAGCTCCATCTTCAACATCCTTTGTCTGGTCTTCCTGTTTATTATTTCATCTGCACATGTCCAAATCATCTCAGCCTTGCCTCTCTAACTCTCTCCAGACTGCTCAACCTGAGCTGTCCCTTTCTACCCCACCAGCTGTTTTTTTTTAGGTCTTTTGTGCACTGTCCGTTGGTTTGGATTTTATACTAAAGCAAATGTAATAGTCTGAGTAAATCTTATTATACGTTTAACCTCTTCTGAATCACCTGCTAGGTTTTTAAAAAAAATCTATTTCTTCCCTTCTTATAATGAGGCACACGGTGGACAGGTCTGTCAACAAATCTAATATTTGCCCAGGTTCAACAACACAAGAGACCAATCAAATTGTAGTGATGTCATAGTTTTGTAACGTGGAAACACCATAACACCACATACAAAACTAGGGATGGGTATCGTTTAGGTTTTATCCGATACCGGTGCTAAAACGGTACTTTTGAAACGGTGCCGGTGCTCAAACGGTGCTCAAACCGGTGCTTAAAGAATGGAGAACACAAAATTGGTCCAAAAACCTCTCATGTTCAGCTGTTTTTTGTAAAAATATAACAATGTTAGCCTTTTCTGCAGCTATGGGGCATATATGGTATCACTCTTGGCTAGAAGCAGTGCAATGGAAAAAACACAAACTTTGTCCTAAACCTCTCATGTTTAACTGTTTTCCACTTTTTCTTTGGTCATTTTAGCCTTTTTAGCCAGGGTGAAGGGAGTATCTGCCATCAAACAAGAGGACAGCCGCATGTAGCTATGATGATGTTTGCTAGTTCACCTTACATGCATTAATGTAATAACGTGGTTAGCCTACTCAACCTAAATTCGATACTCACGCAGAGAAGAACGGCTGCTGCCACCATCATCCGTCATCATTTCTGCTACACTGGCAGGGCTAGGGGCCAGGACTCTCCTCTTCGTGTTTTTGGGGGATGTTGCATAACAGGCAACCCACCCGCAGTAGATGTGCTCGGTGTGAGGTCTCGCAGCAAGCTATCAAATACGGTGCATTTCTGGGCTTTTAAAAAAACCGCTATGCGTCGCCAGGTGTTTCATCATATTTGAGGTGTTACTTCCTTTGACAGTATCACAGTATCAGCTTAAAGCACTTGTTGCAGGCTGCTGAGTTTGCATCTTTTGCTGTGAAGTACAGCCAGACTTTTGACCGCTTCGCCTTGGACATTTTTAATCTGTAGCTCTGCTCTAACAGAACGTACGTACCTGGCCCCGCCTACTATCCTCGGAAACGTAAAATGATTGGCTAGAATCTAAAGTGTATCACAGCTCAGGAAAAAAAGCACCGAAATAAAGCACCGAAATGTGCGCTGCTTTTCGGTCTGGTTACTACCGTTTATGTCAGAACCGGTGCCATCATGGCACCGGACACCGGTACCCATCCCTATACAAAACATAAGCCTAATCCGATAGAATCATACTATAGCCCAGTAACCCTAAACCCATTCATGATCACATCCCAACCCCCATCCATAACCTTGACCTTAACTGACCCCGTTTTTGGATATTTTTTTTCCCTCAGTGGGCATCGGCAGTTTTTTTCCAAGTTGCAAAGCTATGACACCTTAACAAAGTGATTGGTCAGATGCAATGTTGATCCTGGACTTGCCTCCCTACATCTAAACCGCTGAACTTTATTTTACATTTTTTAAGGTTATCCAAACCTTCCCAGGGCTCCTGTAGAAATGACATTAATGACACTCCATGTATGAGTTTTTTCTTCCCTCCATCCGGTCACGGCATATGGCCACCCCTCCCTGAGCCTGGTTCTGCTGGAGGTTTCTTCCTGTTAAAAGCGAGTTTTTCCTCTCCACTTTCACCAAAAGCTTGCTCATCAGGGGTCGTCTCATTGTTGGGGTTTGCTCTGTATTATTGTAGAGTTTTTGTCTTACGATATAAAGCAACTAGAGCCAACTTTTGTGTGTGTGTGTTTTAGCGCTACATAAATAAAGCTGAACTGAATTAAACAGCTGGAGCAGGTTATGCAGTCTGTCAGTGTGACTTAAAAGAAGAGGACTGAGAAAAGGGAAAAGAAAAGGTCAATGTATGTTAATGGAAAAACCAAACAACAGACACCTTTTTACTGCAGTTTCTTTCTATATTTTCTTAATTTTCAAATGACACATTTTGTATGTGGCTATGTTTATTAAAAGCTGCAAAACCTCTCCCCACCATTTACTCTTATTTAGTTATTTCTTCTCATATGTTTAACTGGTGTTATGTCAGAATATTTGTGGTATTTCCGAGTGGTTCCTGAACATAAACTCAACAGATGAGGCCTTTTTCACTGGAGAAATAAAATAATATGTAAAATAAAATAAAACAACAGAATTATCATTGACTAAATTCTCTTAAGCTGCTTAATTCTGAGATTTTTATTGTACATGCTTTCTTCCCAGGGGCGTAATTTCCAGGGGGGTTAGGGGGGTTATGCCCCCCCCCCCAAATAATCAGGCCCAGCCAATATAACCCCCCTCAATAAAATTATGAATTATCTTGCATAAATGGGCTGTTGATCTTCTTTACTCATTTCAGTTATTATCAAGCAAAATAGTTGCATGTTTAATCATCTGGGAATTTACCCAGATTTATTTATTTATTTAGACAGAGATCCTGACCCCTCCAATGTTCAGCACAAAGTTGAGCGGATGTTTCTTCCTCATACATTGGTGTTTCTTTTTGAGACACTTCAGGACAACAATGTGATATTGTTGTTATTAGAGACACCAATAGAAGCTACAGTTAGGTCCACAGTTACACATTTTTTCCCTGTATTTTTGCTTCTGTACAGCACCACAGTCAAGATATGGTTTAAGTGCACATTTTCAGTTTTATTTTTCAAGGGGTTTTGCAAGAAATATTGCATTATCTGTTTAGGAATGACAGCTTTTTTTCATACACAGTCCCCCATTTTCAAATTGTTAAAAGTAACTGGCTGGCAGGCTGTTACTGGCTGTTACTGGCGAAGTCTGTTCTCTTGTTAATTTATGAGAAATTAAGCAAACACAAGATTTGGAGTTAATACCAAGTGTTAAACCTATTTGGTAACTTGTCATGGGAATTTTCCACGTGAGATGTTGTTGCAAGTGAAGGAAGCCATCAAGCTGAAAAATAGACAGAGAGATATGAAAAACATTAGTGGCCAAAGGTGGGCAACTTTATTGTCTGGTACAGTCTTTAAAAGGTGCACTACTTAGCACTGCTTAGACGCCTGGGAGACCACAGAGTACAACCAAAGCAAATGATCGCAATATTCTGTCATGAACACTCTCAAGGAGGCAGGTGTATCATTGTCAAGGTCTACAAACAAGAAGTGCCATTATGAATGGAAATACAGAGGGTTTATACTAAGGTCCAAACCACTGAAGAACAGGAGGGTCAGAAAACATCTAACAGAGCCTGAACATTTCTGGAGAGATGCAACCAAGATGAACTTGTAAAAGAACGATAAAAACAGAAAAGTATGGAGAAGGAGAGAAACAGCTCATGATCCGATGACATTACCTGTCCAATATGGTTATGGTAATGTTATGGCATGAGTATGTGTGGCTGCCAGTGGAACTAGCAGCAATAGTTTTTACTGATGATGTGACTCCTGATAGAAGTAGCAGGATTAATTGTAAAGTGTACAGGGCTATACTCTCAGGTCAGATTCAGTTCAGTGCTGCAAAATTGATTGGACAGCACTTCACGGTGCAAATGATAATGACTAGAATCATATTGCAAAAGCAACCCAAGAATTTCACAAGGTAAATAAATATGATATTCTTCAATGACAAGTCAGTTGCCAAATATTAAACAAGTAGAGTATGCTTTGCAATTACTGAAGACAAAACTGAATGCAGAAAAACAAGCAGCAACTAGATGTATCTGCAGTAAAGGCTTTAGAGAGCATTTCAAGGGAGGAAACACAGCATTTGGTGATGTCCATAAATTCTAGACTTCAGGCAAACGCTGTTTGCGAAGCATTTTCATCCATGTATTGAAAACAAACCTTATATTTAAAACTAGGTCAGTTTTTATAATTACATTTGGATGGCAGATTATGTATAAAAATTGCTGTAATTCCTTTACTTTTGTGAAAACCTTTGAATTAAATCTAAAAGTCTTCACTTCAATCACATCGTGATTTCTTGATTTAAAATCCACTTTAGTGGTGTACAGAAAACTGTCAAACCTACCTAACTGTATATAAAAGATGTGACATAACCCATAGGTTTGGGGGCACAGTTTTGATGCCTCTAACGGTCATCACCACATCTAAAAATATTTGGACTTATATGTTATCAGCTAACACTAACTAGCTTAGTAAGGGTCACCTGAGCTGATTGTACCCAGTCCAGATAATACTCCACCAAATGCAGTGGAGTATTTTGAAGCTTTTTTGAAGCTTTCTAGAAGTAGCTCTCTGTTCTGTAAAATGTTATTATTTTTATTATTTTTTAATCTGTCCTGTCCTGCAGTTTTAGCAAGCAGACATAAATACATTTGCTTTGCCAAGAGAGGCACTATAGAGTCTCTAAAGGCTCATCTTTAAAGTCTTTTTCTTTTCATTCTTTGTTTTCTTATTCGAGTTATTTGTATAGTTATACAGTGGTGGAGCAGATAGGGAGTGAGGGTGTGATTTGAAGCAATGCGAAGTATGGAACAAAACTGGATTGGAGATGTGATTCACAGACACAAACCTGGAGTGTTCCTGGGGTTGGACTTTATATTATCACGTAGGCATACCTGCTAATCAGTGAAAACTTATGAATAAAAGATTGTTAGAACTTCACTCACTGAAAAAAAACAAACCCTGAGGACAGATTTCAGACTTCTGAAACAGATAGGTTATAAATAACATTTAAAAGAGGAAAGCTTTGTCGGTTAGCACTCTTGCCTCACAGCAAAAAGGTCCCAGGTTTGAATCCACTATGTGGATGGGTGCTTTCTGTGTGGCGTTTACATGAGCTCCCCGATTCTCTCTGGGTACTCTCACAGTCCAAAGACATGCAGTTCTTCAGGCTTAGTTAACTGGTTTTTCCCTGGTGTGAATCTGAGTCTGAGTTGTTGTCTGTCTGTCTGTCGGACCTGTCCAGGGTGCACCCCGCCTCTCAAACTATGGCAGCTGGGATAGGCTCCAGCCCCCCTGTGACCCTGAATTGGATAAGCTTAAGAGGATGGATGGAAAGCTTCGACAGATAATCACAGTTATAATAATCCAAAAGCCACCAACAACAGAGAGAGGTCAGGAGGTTCACTTCAGATCAGTAACTAAAATGAACTAAAATTATAGTTATAAGACAGATATAGAGACACCCAAGTGTTGCTCAAAGGGCCCCCCGTACATAAAGTTGAATTGGGTGGTTTATACATACAGTTATTATCAGGGAAAAATAAACTACAGAGAGCTTTATTTTTTAAAACCAAGCAATAAACATGCCCATTTCTGCTAAAACAAATGTGAAATGGGAGTCTAGCGGCCTGTGTAGCTCATTATTAGAAACTTCTAGTGATTTCAAATGCATAAAATAAATCAAATTTTACAATGAAGAATGGGATGCGCAAATATCATTTTACAGGCTTTTTGTAGTTATAGTTTTACTAGTTCACTCATGTGGGTAAACTGTGGTGAGGTATGCGTGTGTGTAGTGTAGGGGGCAGCCATGGCCCCCACGTACAGTAGGTACGCCACTGAGAGGAAGAGCCTCCACACAAAAGAAAAACCGCGCTCACGTGCGCTCGTCTGTCAATCAGTCCGCGCGCCATGCGCCTCACTCACAGGTGATATCTATTAGGTTACCTCAAATTGTGCAGTCGCGTTTGTTTGCGGACCGTCCACCGGGTTCCTCCCTGTCAGGGATATTTTTCTGTGGCGGTTTTGGCAAGCTGCAGTCAGCTTTGCAGATGCTATGTGTGAGCAGTAAGCATGGCGGAAAATCATCTGGAGTACGGCTACCTCGAGGGCGAGTCCATCGGAGAGCTATTCACGGAGGACCCGGTGAGCATGGGCTATTATTGTGCTGGCGGTGGGCAAAAAGCAGGTTTGACACGGCTTATTTGTTTGCTTGTGTGCTATATGTCGACGCGGTGCAATAAACCAAGCTCGTCACGCTAGGCAAACGAGCGCAAACGCAGTGTCGTATTGTATATCCCCGACAAACGTTGTGTGATAAGAGCACCACTGAGCCACATCTAAGATGCAGAGTGAAAAGCTGGGCCACTCGGCGCATTGTAGGTCCGGGTTAAGTGCGGTTATAGCTACGTTTTGTGCTGCACTTCAGGCGTGATTAGATTACGTTGCTGCCCAGAAATATCAGGACAGCTCAATTTGAACATGTTTGTTTTTTTCAGGGAGATTAGTTCATGTATATGTAAATATGCCGTAGATATTGGGAACATAGGAGGGACAAAAAAAAAAATCAGTATCTTTGTATCACAAGTCGGATAACAAGCCTACTTTCAGATCAGTGAATCTGGGAAGGTTCCCAACTAAAGTTAACCCAGTAGGAATAAGCAATGCCCTCTAGCCTCCAGAAGATGCCAATGTACCTTTTGACAAAATCTGTCCGGCCTCTAACCTCAAACTGCAAATGAACATAAAAAAAATGTCTAATTTTGTTTTAATGTCGCTGTTGGAGAGCACTAATTGTACTACTACCCATAAGATTCAAATGTTTCTGCATCTGTTTAAAAGTTGTTTAATTTGCTATCATTGCTGAGCGTCTTACTTTAGTCCAAAGTTTCTTCAAGTTTACTTTTTTGGTTGTGTCACAGGAGCTGCTGGCCATCAAGGCCAGGGTGCAGGAGCTGGAGATGGAAGAAGAATCAGAAAGACTGAAGGAGGAGAGGTGTGATGCAGTGGACATGCAGCTCCTGACCAGCAGCCCTCAGTCTGGTGAGACAGCTTGCATCTCATCTGTGGAGCGGTGCTTTGTTGTACCACATTGTATAGCTGCATAGCTAAATGCATGCAAGAAGCCTCAACAGTGTATTTTTAGCCAGGTGTGTGTAGCATTACAGCCTCCAGGCAGGTGAGATAACCACATTCTTCTCCATCTGGCCAACACCTGGGACGCTTCACAGTGGTTGCGAGTGTTGTGCCTCATCACTGCCCAATGAGACGAAGCAGTGAGCCCCAGAGAACCAGAAGTGTCCTCCTCGCTGCCTGTGGCTATTTTCTGCCTCTGTGCGTCTCCCTCCCCCCCCCATCCTCCTCTTTGGTTCCTGCTCTGAGCAGAGATGCAGTCAGAGAAGAGCCAGACTGAGATGTGTATTGTCAAAGAGATAATATTGGTGAATGTAATCATTGTTAGTTTCACCTAGCATGACTCATGTAGACTGCACGTTCCCTGTGTTGCATGTGCAAAAGCAGTGGACAAAGTCTGTTTCCTCCACAGGACCTTTCTACAACATGACTCCCGAGGAGAGGATAGACGCAGACAACAGGTCGATTTATGTTGGAAATGTAAGGAACATTCATTTCTACACTTGGATATTTTTGGGGGGTGTCACAGTTTTGGTCTAACACACTGAATAAATCTCAGGTAGACTATGGAGCCACTGCAGATGAGTTGGAGATCCACTTCAATGGCTGTGGTCCTGTCAACAGAGTAACCATTCTGTGTGACAGGTTCTCCGGCCATCCTAAGGGGTGGGTTCAGTCTGTATTTATATATCTATATGTTTTTTATTTTTTGCAGCCTAACATTGTTTGATCATAGCATACACCTACATGAAGGTTGGCTCCATATCTAATTGGTGCTTTTTATCTTTTCTGATCTTCACAGCTTTGCTTACATTGAGTTCTCCGATCGAGATTCTGTACAGAGTGCCATTGGACTGCATGAGACTCTGTTCAGAGGAAGAGTCTTAAAGGTGAGGGGGTACTATGCTTTTTTTTTTTTTTTTTTGTCTTTTTAACCAAATTAGTCCTAACCAGTAAAGCGCCTCCTTTGTCTTGCAGGTAATGCCCAAGAGGACTAACATGCCAGGCATCAGCACCACTGATAGAGGAGGGCACAGAGGCGCCCACTCCAGAGGCAGAGGTCGTGGCTACCGTCCACCCCGATACCATAACAGCTCTCGAGGCAGGTTCCGTTACCAGTCGAACAGGCCACAACATCAAACACCCCACCCTTACTACGGAGGAGCCCCAGTGGGGAAAAGACAGTGGGGACACATGGACTACCATGAGCAGACATCTAAACGTTACCCATGTCTGCTGCTTATCACGCCACCATCAGAGGAGTTAGGGGCAGGGTCGAGTGGACAGCACTACCCCCAGCAGCGCTAGGTCTACCCGCAGCATAAAGTTGGAGGATAGAAGTGACACAAGTCATTTTAAACATTCTTCCATCCATTATCAAGTTGGTAATTATGAGAGGTGCATAAATGACCACAGTGATGAAGGTGAGATGTGCATAATTCAGAGATGTCGCTTTATTAGCTTATGTTGCTGTGAATGCATGGGACAATCCTCGAAATGTTATGCAGTTGCATCTCTGTTTTTACAAATTGACGAATGTTTTGTGTTGCTGCCTGCAATGTAATCTACAAATTTTCCCCTTATGTATAACTTAAGTTCTTTGCTATGTATGTGAATAAATAAAAATGATCTGGTGTTCCACTTGTAGTAAAATAACACACAGTGATGTCTAACAGTTCAGTTTTATTACAGTTGTATTTCATAATTAAAGAAACAAGTAAATAAAATAAAGGGTGTGTATGTACAGTGGAGGATCAGCAGACTGGGTAAAAGATTCATCAGGCAGTTTGTACCATCATTCCAGAAACAATCCCATCGAAGGCCCTGGAGGAGGATCGATTATTGGTTAAATATCACTGTATAAATGGGGGACATCAAATGCAACATCAGCGTATACTCACTTGGATTGAATGGTGTCTCCAGGATTGTGGAACGGGTTACACATAACGTCAGTAAACGAGTTGTGCAACTTCCTGAACATCTGAAAATTAAACCAGCGTCCGTTGTACAGAAATGTTCCAATTAAGTCCCAAAAAGTTGATTATGTTCATCTCGACAAGACGTAATCAAGTATTGTTCTAGTTGTGTACAGTGCATCCTAAACTTTGAAATGTAAGGTTAATTGTCATCGGGATTCTATTTAATCCAGCTCTGTTTGAAAATGTGTAGATGCTTAGCAAACTCAACTTACACTTCTTATTTCATTATCCCGCAGAGATGTATTTGATGAGTCAACAACAATTACAAATTTCACCTTTGAGTTGGTCACATACCCATATCTATTTTACAAGTCAAGGATACTTGTGTTTTCTTCAGGAAACATTGAGACCAAACATTCCAGCTAAGACAACTTCTGCTTTTGTAGAATGATAAGAGAAGAATCTGGAAGTCTGGTTTATAAGGATTTCAGCATGGATCCACCCATTATTTGCTACACAGTCATCTGAAATGGTTTTGGTGGAAAAGTGTTTAAAGATGATTACAAGAAAGGTTGTCTAAGAGTTCAGGCTCTGATGAAGAATAAACGCGGTCATACAAAATACTGACTTATTAATAGCTTGTTAGGATTTTCCCAGCAAAATATAAAGAAATGGGCGTGGCCAAATACTTCTGTACACTATTTTGAAGAGTAATGGTTTATTTATATTTTATGTAATAAGATAATTAGTCTAAGGTGAGATCATACTCTCACCTTATGTGTCATTTCACATCTTTCACGTTTCTATCCTTAGTGAAAGAAACGTGATGTAAGTACACGGATAGCTCCCACCAAAACAAACAGTAAAATTACTTAAAAGTAAAGGATACACTTTATAGTCTTCTGTTGGGTAAAGCAGACCCAGGTACAGCTCTCTCTGGTCTCCCAAGGCTTTGCCCACAGCTGAGATCTTTTCCTCCACCACATCCAGAGAGGTGTGTACTGTGTAGTGAAACTTCAGCTCATTTTGAGTGGGAACACTGCGGATATATAGCGGGTAATTCTGCCAAAAACACATACAAATGTAGAGAAGAACAACAAAAAAAAAAACATTAAAGGCATCGTCTTTGTAGCACTTGCTCGGGAAAGATTCAGAAAACTGTAACAGCAGGTAATCTAGCTAATGCTAGGCGATAGCCATGTTGGTGCATTTAAACTTGCGTTCAGACAAAGCTAACATGTGCTTAGATACGTCTATCAATATAAGGTTAACCTATGGCCACAACACGGAAATAAAACCTGTGATATATAACAACAATCATTACCTCTTTTGCGATCACAGCTATGCACACCGCCATGTTAGTGTTCATCTTGTGAGCTGTCTGATGCGGTCACGTGATACGTTGCATTCAGTTATAACCCGTAAAGCAGGAGTAGAAAGCAGCCCCCCATTGAATGCCAGTTTTTCCTGTATGCTGTATATACCGTGTGCTTAAATAGTTGACTTATAATCTTTATATAGTAATATTTCCATTTGTAAGCTAAATTATATTTTATGAGATTAGTTTTTTGTCATTTATCCGAATATTTTGAAATGTAATTTCGTGAAAGTCAGATTTATCAGCAGTCATTGAATGCAGCATACTCCAAAAAGCAATTTTTTTGTTTATTTAATAACACAATATAAAGCTACCGTAGTCATATATAAGAGAAATTAAACTAGAAAAAGATGAAGCGATTTCAGTGAACTGTAAATAAATCCTAGCAAACATCTTAAGAGTGGCTGTTTCCTGTATGCGCAAATATTGCGCTGAAAACTTGCACGAAGACAAACAAAACACTTCCTTGTAGTGGAGGCTCATATGACTTCTGCACAGCCATGGGAAGAATGGTTGCTCTAACTCTGATAACTTTTTTTGGAGCAATAATATGTTGTTCCTGGACAAAAAACCTACCAAACGCTCCAACTCCAAACATTATCATCATGCTCATGGATGACGTGAGTTTTTCTCTTCTTCTTTCTTCTATTGATTTGTATGTTTAGTTACAATTTTACCTCAGATTGCAGTACTGTAAGAGACAGGCTGAGCTGCATATTTCTCGTTAAACCTGTGAGGTTTTATTCGGGTCGTTCTGTGCTGGCTGCAGCTGCTATTCAAGTAACTTATTCACCTTTACTTCGTGTAAACAGCAGGCTGTAAACTCTAATCTAAATGTGACTGCATATGTATGGAGTGAGTAATAAACTTACCTCTACTGTTCAGATGGGCTGGGGGGACTTGGGGGTGTTTGGCCAGCCTTCTAAAGAAACCCCTAATCTGGATGCCATGGCAGCTGAAGGGATGCTCCTACCAAACTTCTACACTGCCAACCCTCTCTGCTCCCCCTGTAAGTCAGCAGATGATGTAACACTGACATAAACCGGCATTTCTTGTTTTAGTGGATAATATAATTTCTTTTCTTCCAGTCTTCCTCCCTTTAACCCCCAACCAGTCATGCCAGATGGCTGCGCTTCCCTGAGCCTGATTCTGCTGGAGGTTTCTTCCTGTTAGAAGGGAGTTTTTCCTTCCCACTGTCACCAAGTGCTTACAATAAAAATCACCTTGAGGTGATTGTGATTTGGGTGTATATAAATACAACTGAACTGAATTGATCAGTTGTGCATTTTTAACATTTTGAAAGACCAACTGATTTACAGATTGAAAGTATGCATGTATCACAGAACATTATTTTTAAAATATTATAAAATATGTTGTGCAAAACAAAGTATACAGAAAATCATAAATGTTACTGCAACATCACCAGTTTGGTAATTTTAATGACAATGCGCTTGCATTTCTCATGAAACGTTTTTTCAAATGTCCACACACTGAGCATTGTTAATATTAACTAAAAGAGGACGTCAGTAGTTGCACAAAACAAATTCGCAATAAGCTAATGTACACATCACGCTGGAGGCACCATTTTATAATGGCAACTGTATTTGTTTATTGCATTTAAGAGTTTATCCAAAATACTAGCTAGACAGTAAACCATTTATAATCTCAATGTGGGCCATTTCCATTGGAGCACATTTCACTCTATCTGCGTGTCAGAAAAGTAAAATGCATACTCAACTTGTCTAATGACATCATTATTTTTCCACAGCTCGAGCTGCACTTCTCACCGGGAGGCTGCCCATCAGAAATGGTTTCTACACTACTAATGCCCGTGCCAGAAACGGTAATGTCTTTGTACAGGGTTCATAAGCACTGTGCAATATTATGGATTTTTATTTTTAGCAATGTCAAAGTCTGGATAAGTGTGGAAAATAAATGAGCATGAAAACTTGTCTCGATCATGCAAGCAACATTTTTTTTTCTTAACTGTGTTTAGAGCAGGAAGCCAACATGTCCAAAATGTTTGCAACTGTGTGGCAGAGGCCATGACAGAGCAAGCTTGATGTGATTAAGCAAGCCATAAATGTGGTAAAAGACTGAATGCACATTGTTACTCAGCAGTACCTCACACACGGTTAAAAAAAGGCTCTGCTGCTAATGCCTTATAACTATTATATATGTTTGCGTCCAGATAAGATGAAAGAAAAAAGCCTCAGTATTGGTATATTTACATAGCATAACAAATAAACACATAATAGGTTTGTCTGATGTGTAGACTGTAAATAAAACATGGCTATAGTCTGAATATTAAAAAACTTTAAACTAGGGCTGCATCTTTTGATAGTTTGAATTGATTATTGACTGTTCCATGGATTCATCAGGTAATAAGATGATAACTAGTTTTGTCTTATTAATGAGAAATAACAAATATTCCAAAAAATTTAGTGTATTTACACGCTATATTAAAATAAAATAATTTTTAAAGAAAATATTTTATTAAATACCCGATGAGAAAACTTTGTACCTGCTACATCCACTGCCATTTTTCTTCACAACGAAAAATCAGCAGTAAGCCTCCAGAATTTGTATTAAAATATGCAGATGAACTGTTAACTTAGCCTGATACCAGACTGTTTAAATTATACCGCTTCCTGTTGGCTGACAGCAGCCGTCCTATGTTCCATGCAGTGATACCTGCAGCAGACAGGGGTGAGTCTAAAGGGGGGCATCAGGTGACCTAGACCATATTAATTACAAAACTTTTGTGACATTTTTCAGATTGATAGTGAAATAATATTAAATATTGTGTTAATTAATATTAATACATTAACCTGTTAGCAGTCGGACGTACCGCCCACGGTACATTGGATGGTTTAGGGGACTAATTGTAAATTTGTAGGACTGCTAAGGGGTTAATATTTATATAATACATTAAAATTATACCATCATGCACCATATTAACATCTGTTAAGAGAAGCACAAAAAACTAGCCTCCAGCCCCTCCAATTTATTATTGCTCATTAACAAAGCAAAAGTATTTCTTATCCAATTACTCGATTAATTGATACAATAATCAATAGATTACTCGATTACTAAAATAAAATGATAGCTTCAGTTCTAATCACAAATACTCATAACATAATAACAAAAAAGGTACACGCACAACCTCAACTGAAACTTTGGTCTGCCTTCTTGGACAGCTTTCTTACATTAGTAGGAGGTAAAAAGATTTCAGATAGTATTGTATTTTCTGGATGCGATAGATAAGGTGTGTGTTCAAGTGTATGTGTATTTGTGCATGTGTGTGTCTGCATGTTTAAGTGGTGAATGACTGAGCATGTGGTGGTTGCAATGAAGAAAAGCGAACATATCAACATTCTCAGAACTAAGACTTGACCTGCACTTTGATGCAACGTTTCCTGCTGCTGAAAACAGATGTTCCGAAGATGTTAATAAATAATGTTAATAATTGAAGTTAATTATAGCCTAAAGTCCCACTTACATCAGTTACATCACCTGGTTTTTCAGTCAGAGCCACGGAGCCACCCCAATGCCCACTGCATTAGTTTAAATAGCCAATAGCTTGGAGGCTTCAAATCAGGAGTCCAAAAATGGACAGATGTCATAGGGGGTAGAGCCATCTTTTAAATACAGTCCGATATGAAACTATTATTAATAATAAAAAAAGGCTTACTTTGTAGTGAGTTTCTTAGTTACAATATAAAATAGACTAAAAGATATGCGACGGGTGGGGTTGTTAATATAATATTTTAGTTTTTAAGCATAGATCATACAGTAAGACAGCACTTCCTCTTGCTGTTCGTCCTTGTTGCTCACTGGTTTAGTTCTGCAGCTCGGTGTTAAACCCAGACAAGCTCACTGCAGCCACCCTATCTTGAGCTGCAGTCCTTAGATAATTATTTCACAACATAACAGCATGTTTGGACAAAATGTAATAATAATGAGACAAAGAGGAAGAAGAAATAATTTATTCATCCCAAAAGAAAAACAACAGCTCAATAAAATAAATAGAAACAAAGTCGAGGGCGAAAAAGTATACAAAAGAAATAGCTTATTTACACAGATATTAACAAAAACCTGAAGTAATTAAATAATAATGAAGTAATAATTATTAACGAACAATAATAATTAAGTCATTATTTCAAAATCTACAATAAAAAGCTTCTATCTAAAATGGACACAGGCATTGTGGGATGAGACTTTCCACATTTATGTGCCAGTGGAGCCCAAATATGCTAAAGAAAGTGCTCCGGGACATTTTTCTAAATGTCTTATACCCATGTTGGGACTTGGGTTGTAGAACCGTTTAGTTACATATATTGAAAGGTAGTTGTTTTGTTTTGTTTTTGTCTAAAAAGTCTCCCTAGAAGTTTGGAAAGTGGAATAGTGAGTGCATTTGCATTGTGCAAATAATTTCTTGCTGATTTCTCACTGCATTATCTATACTGTGCAGTTTACAGTATAGTTGCAGCAAAGGAAAGTTCAGTACCTTAAATCTGGATCTATTTTTTGCAGCATACACACCACAGGACATAGTAGGAGGTATATCCAAGGATGAGATTTTGTTACCCCAGCTGCTGAAGACAAAGGGCTATGTCAGCAAGATAGTTGGGAAATGGTGAGCTCTTTATCTTTTCTCAGGTTTTAAAGTCTCTGAAGGTTTAGAGAGCAGTGATCAGTTGTGGAAGGAGTGCTGGTGGAAGTATATGGTGCAGTATATTTGCAAATATACAAAAAAGAGTGTTTATTTTCTTATTTCTTCTTCTTTTCTTTAAGTAAGATTACATAGACTTTCTGTGCAGCTAAGATGAGAACAAAGTCTACTTGATGCCACCATCATATTTTGTTAGTCATTAAAGCAGATGCACAGTGTCAAGTTTTAAGGCTCTAAAATGTGAAAATTTGTCTACATAGTATACTGTGAAGAACTGTAAGTATTTGCATCCAAACAGAAAAAAAAACTGCATTCAGCCTTTAGAAAAAAAATATCAGGGCAAGAATATCTGACTTCATAGCTAGGGCTTAAGAGTAAATATACAAAAACATATGGGTTGATCTTCAGCTACACTGATCTTAGTGTGTGAATGCACTTTATTTGTCGCTATAGGCACCTGGGCCACAGACCACAGTATCTTCCTCTGAAGAACGGTTTTGATGAATGGTTTGGTTCACCAAACTGCCACTTTGGCCCTTATAACGACCAGTCGATACCAAACATCCCTGTCTACAACAACTCTGAGATGCTCGGCAGGTAATATCACACACAAACACACAGCAAGGCTGAAAATCTATATACAAATCTCCTTCCCCATGACTCAGTGGAATAGTTTGGCTGTCTGCTCCTCAGGATGAGTTGAGTGTCCCTTCTTCCTTCTTTGTACCAGCTGTTCTTGTGTATTCCATTTTCCGCCCATTTGTTTTCCCTAAAACAGCCATATGTGTATTCAGGGTCATTGGAACTGGCAGCCGGGCGTGTTTTTCGCTTAGCCATGGGTTTAATCAGCACCGCATACCTGGGCCCTGGACAGAAGCACACACACACGTAGGCACATATACAGGGAGACACACACATGCCCTCAAGAGACGGCAGGTTGCGTTGGCTGTGTGCGAGGACACCTGGAGGAAGTGAAGCGTAAGAAAGAGATGCCTGTCACTGCTTCTCTGTTTGCCGCGCCACGCTTCAGCAGCGCCTCATAACAGTTCCCTCTGCTCAGCTTCGCTGACACTTCCCAAATATGGCTTTCACCAAAATTTCCTGCAAACACCCTCAACAGGAGGGAAATTTACTTCCTTTCTCCTAATCACATAGTCCACAGTAGTTTCAGTCGGTTTGGAGGCAGACTGATGACACAATCAGGTTACTGCTAAATCTGTTTTTAACACAGACGATAAATAGGCCAGCTTGACCTTAGCTGTTATTCAGATGGGACGAAGGTGTTGTCAATGAAATGTATACATTTGTTATTTTTTTCAGATTCTATGAGGACTTTAAGATTGACAGAGAGACTGGAGAGTCAAACCTCACACAGATCTACCTGATGGTAAGCGAAGGATCACCTGTTGTTGCTGTCTCAGTGTGACATACTCATACCAGGTACATCACATTTTGATGCAATGTTTTGTAAAGCAGTTGACAGAACGGTCCTGCCTGTGTTAAACTAGCAACTTGTTAACCCACCTTTTGTCTTCTGGGAGCCTATCCCAGCTCTCATAGGGTGGGGACAAAATGTTACTGCCTGCCAGAATACAGAATTTTACCTTGGCTCACCCAAATATGAAAAAATTAAAAACATATAATTGAAAATAAATAATGAATGCAGGTAAAGCCTAATTCTGGCCTTTAATAATTACTGTAATTTAACCAGAGGAAGTGCACTGATTATCTCTGCTGCGGCAGTCCTTCCCATTCAGTTTGGAACATGATCAAAACCAGCATGCAGAGACACACTGCATGTTGGAAGGGTGTGTCATCACTGGAAGAGGGCGGTCCTGTGAAAGGCAGCATGTCTTAAAACTTGGTGAACATTAAGCAAAAATCAGATTTCTTTTTGTAACTGTTAAGTTTTGTTTGGATAACTGGCAAATTTGCAGTCATCTACTGTAAAATATTTATCTGTGTGCAAAACGATTGTCTCTTTTTGTAATAAAGAACAATTGATGCATATGTAAGTGTCTGAAATGTAGTTAGCAAAGCGTTTTAGATTAATTGTAACCATCCTTTTCCTGGGTTACAAGCTCAGTTTTCAGTGTTTCAGTGTTAATAAACTGCTAAAACTACAATACAGTATTGTGCCTACATGACAGTTAGAATGTGTGTTTTTGTTGAAACTGTTGAAACTGTTTTGCATTGTATCAAGAGATGTTCCTCAGTTTGCTTTTATTGATTTCAACAGGCTAGACAACACGTTGGAGACTCCTTAGTACAACAATACCTAAGAAGGCTGATGAGTCTCTATCTAAAACAGTTTAAACAAAAACTGAACTCCATGCTCTCTGCTTGGAGGCGGTTTTATTGAAGGCTTGTCTGACGCACTGCTTTACTTGAAAACACTGTTTGAGTGTTTAGTGAGTGAGAAAGAGAATTCTTCTTACCTTAACTGCAATGCTGTGAAAGAGGCTGCAGTAAGTCTCCTGGCTTTTGTATTCCCAGTGTAATGACGTATTCTTCCACCTCTGCAGGAAGGTCTTGACTTCATACTTCGTCAAACTAAAGCTCAGCAGCCCTTCTTCCTCTACTGGGCAGTCGATGCCACTCACGCACCCGTCTATGCCTCCAAACGCTTCTTAGGGAAGAGCCAGCGAGGCCGGTACATTTTATCCTGCTGACTCTCCTATTGACGCAAAGACAATGTCATGCAAGTGGTTATAAATGATTGTATCAAGGTGAAAAACGTGATCTGCCTTTGTGCTGCAGCTATGGCGATGCGGTGATGGAGCTGGACTACAGCATCGGTCAGATTTTGAAGTGGCTGCGAACTCTTGGTATTGACAATAATACCTTTGTCTTCTTCACCTCAGACAACGGTGCAGCTGTTATGTCTGGCCCCAATGAAAGTAGGCAATTATTTCATAAACAAAGTGCTTTTTTTAAATCTAATTCTGACTCGCTTTTGTGTCCCGTGTGATTGATGCAGGTGTTTTTGTGGTTTTTGACTCCTCAGGTGGCAGCAACGGACCCTTCCTCTGTGGGAAGGAGACCACCTTTGAGGGAGGCATGAGGGAGCCTGCCATTGCTTGGTGGCCTGGGCACATCAAAGAAGGCTCAGTAAGAAAGCCCCAGTCATTAGAGCTTTTACCAAATAAAGCATGAAAAACCCCACAATAAAATACAACACGTGCTCTCGAGAGGCTAGTCTAATCTTAGTCCAGGCACCCAGAGGACAGCTTATTATTCTATGCTTTGTTGTTCCCTGACTTTCTGCCAATCAGATTGTACCAGGAGCTGAAAATGTGAAGCAAGTTATGTATAAAGGAATTATTTTACTCGTTCTCTCTTTCAAACCATCATTGTTTTTTTGTTTATGTATCAATTAGCTATTTACACATACACAATTTGATCCACTGGCGTCAATTAATCCCGACTGTGTCCAGCTTCTGTCAAACAGAGCCGAACTCCAGAAAGCCAGACTGTGATTTTGGCCACAAAGCAAGTGGGAGCCTTTTTCTACTGTTTCCTAAAATATTTCTGGAATTAATGCCCCACGCCCC
>NW_005187412.1:3738331-3741403 GCF_000239375.1 Pundamilia nyererei | reverse complement strand
CCCCCCTCCTCACATTCCCCAATTTAACCCCCCACCCACACTGTGATCCCCTAAGCCTGTGCGTTCTGCAAATGACTTTTAATTGTATTAGGGGCAGCTGTGACACGGGGCTGTGACGCAGAGGGATTTTGTGGAGGAGCAAGCGGAGGCTGCAGTCTGCAGTAAGCCTTGCCCCTGGCTCATCTCACAGGGTTGTGCTGGGGCCTGATAGCACAGCAGAGTAGCGAGGGAGAGGGGGATTGGGAGCGTCTTAAGCGGCTAATCTGTTTGTGTGTTTGCTGAGGTTGGATTGAGCCGTAATGAGGACTTCAGTATCTGAATATGCCAGGCGCTCAGGATAAAGGAACGGGAGGGGGTGGGGGGTTGGAGGGAAAGAGGCAAGGAAGAAGTAAAAGAGGTGGCTGGTGTAGAAAAGAGAAAAGGGGGAAGAGTGCTAAAGATTGCAGCACTGCCACACTGCCAGGATGGTTTTAGCGTTTGTAAGGCTTTGCCTGCACCTGTGCCATGTTATAATTGACCAGTGTGCCTCTATATGCACATGCAAGGGTGCAGAACATGTCGGTGTAATTTTTGTTAGCTCCCACACAACTATATGTGCACGTTTGTTTGAATGAGAGAGAGCTTTCTAACCTTAAAACACCTGTGTGTGTGTGTGTGTGTGTAGTTGTAATGACTTGACTCGAGTTTTAGTAGAAAGGGGACTGTAGATCCTGAAATATCCAGGGATGTGATGACAAGGCTATTGTGCTGGAGTTACTGTGCTCTATAGCTCTGGATTTATCACTTTGTGTCACTTGGGAGGAAGGATAACAGATACAAGATTGTCCCCCTGTCTTTATTTTGTAGTCTTTTCAAATCTCTGTTGATGGGTGCTTTGAAAAGTCTGTAAACCCTCTGAACAAAATTCTGGAGACAAGTTACCAAGCTGGCAAGCTTTTCTTAAATGGGGGATTTATTAGGTTTATTGTAGTGACCCAACACAGAACACAGGAGAAAGTTTTTGGAGCATTTGGGAATTGGAGACAAAAATACTATTTCAACAGTTAGCATTGTGTCTGCTGTCATCTTGGTTTATTTATTTATTATTATTTATAAAGAACATGCGATACCAGAATTTTAATTTAGTTTAATTTATTTTTAATGATAGATCGCCAAATCACAACAACAGTTACCTTAAGGTGACCACATTAAAAACTCCAGATGGCACAAACATTAAAACAGTCAAGAGATCCAGTTCAGTGAGTTGAACTGGTGGAGGTTAAACCCAGCAGATAGACAGCAGACTGGTTGGCTGTAGATAGAGCATAGCTTTAGGCCTTGATACAGTTCAAACAGGCGAGTTCAGACACATCCTGCATACAGTTATCAGCCTGTTCACATATTAAATTTTGCTAGAAAGTTAGAGATGTTAATATGGCAGTCCACGGGGATTGACTCAGAACCGCAGGTTTTGTAGGGTTTTTCCATTGGCTTCGTTTACATGAGCTTGGTATTTCCATGCCTATTAATAGAAAATAAAGCCTGTTATCAGTGAATGAATATGAGTGATGACTCAATTAAACTGACACGAGTCTGAGTGCAGGTGAATGTTTTTGATTAGTCATTCACTTACTGTATATTTTGGAGGATGGAAGGAGCAGATCTGAGATGAGGGCGCACGGGTGCTCTGAAGCATTCTCCTTGTGCCTGAGGGCAGGTGAGGGGCTGCATGGTGGCTACAGGAACAGAGATTGGGAGGTGGGTGGGCTGACAGTGCCACAACATCGTTGAGCATCGCAATCCCCTTCGGTGGGTTATCAGGCTGCAGACACACTGGCAGAGTGGCAGAGATGGGGATAGAAGCACTGCCTCCTCAGATAAACACTGCTTACAATGGAGAAAACAGGAGAATGTGACATTAATAGGGAGCAAAGAGTGGGACAAAAGAGAAAAGAACAAAGGGTGATTTGAAAAAAAAACCCCCCAGCTTAGACTGCAAAAGAGAGCAGAGCTAATAAGGGAGGAAATAAAAGATGGCAACTCGTGAGATAAACTCTGTCAGACCAGTCCGAGTTTTAAACTTTCAGTTTTTGGAGACGCAAGTTATTCCCAACTAAATGTCAGTGCTGCTTCTCCTCTTGTCCTTTTGTCCTGTCTTCTTTAACGGTCTGTGTGTGTCTGTATTAGAGGGACTTAAAAAAAGAAAGAAAAATGAAATAAAGGACCAAATCTCTCCATGTTTGTGTACGCGCGGACGAAAGAGAGAAAGAGCGTCTGGATGTGCAGATAGATCATGGAGTGCATTGCAGAGCCCTTTCTGTGGCTAGTTCTGTGGATACAGAAGAAAAGGGGAATTCATTTCAGTGCTTAGGAGCTTGTGTGTACGCCTGTATGTGTGCTGGCTGCCGATAGGAGCACAGCGGCACATGGCGGTGCAGCTGCAGAGGGCTGATAGCGCTATCTGATTGTGAGCGTGCCGTCTCCCTCTAAGGCTCGCTCAGGAGAGAATGGAACGGAAGATCAAGGATGACAGCGAAAAAATGGCATTTTATCTCAAAATAGTTCAAAGTTTATAAATAAAATAACGCTTTTCACTGGGACTGGGAGAAGGAGATAAAACGCCAGCTCGCTCTAGCTTCAGCCACCTTCTCGCCAATGTCTTGTCCTCTCTCTACTTCCTCTCCTTTCCTCTTTTTTTTTTTTTGCTCCTCCTTTTTTCCCCCTTTTTTCCCTCCCAAAACTAATTTAGAAAGAGAAGCATTTTGGAGTTGTAATAATAAACCTGCATGCAGAGGTTAGAGTGGAGGCTGTTGAAATGCATCTCTTTTCCTGCGTGTGTACACACAACCACACATGGAACGAATGCTTGTCATGACTGTGCATTGTTAGCATGTTGCCACAGCTCATTCTTGATTTCAAGGACTTCAGTCATCAAGGAGGACATTTCAGAACCCGTGAAAGATGTGAACAAGCGATCAAAAGACAAAACTCTAGTAGTGTGTTTCTCTGTGGATGGTCCTCAAACAAACATGCTTTTCTGTGTGTGTGTGTGTGTGTGTGTGTGTGTGTGTGTGTGTGTGTGTGTGTGTGTGT
>NW_005187412.1:3661202-3737960 GCF_000239375.1 Pundamilia nyererei | reverse complement strand
TTGAAATCTTCTATTGTTCAGTTTCCTTTTTTTAGCAGACCATCTGCTTCAAGGTCTGTTGCAGATTTAGTGATAACAAGTGGTTATTTGAATTACTTATGTTTCAATTCTGAGATGGTTGTGTTGGAAAATCCCAGTTGATCAGCAGGTTCTGATCTACTGGTGACCATCTGACCCCAACAACCATGCCAAATATATAGTATATACTTAAATCACCTTTCTTCCCCATTCTGATCCCCGGTTTGAACTTGAACAGGTCGTCTTGCCCACGTCTACGTGCCTAAAGACACTGAATTGCTGCCATGTGATTGGCTGATTAGCAGGTGCGCCTAATAAAGTGGCTGACGAGTGTAATTGCCTCTACAATGAATCTTAATGTCTTTTTGCTATATGCTATGAAAATGTTGACATTTGAGGGTTTCATACAAATGCATAAAAACACTGTACAAAGGTTCATGTGTCCATCAGGATGATATTTTTTGAAAACTGTGTGGCTCCCACAACTTTTGCTTTCTGTGCCATTATTCACTCCTTTTCTAGTGACAGACTCTTAATTTTGACCAAAAACGGACATTCACAACAGTCTGAGTGATTTTTAGGGAGTTTACGTTCCTCCACATTTTCTAAGGCAATTTGATGTTAATATATGCAAGTTGAAGTAAATCTGAGCTTTATTTCTGCCTCTTCTCGCCATCTTCAGGCCAATATATTATTACCGTGGGAATGAACTGATGGCTGTGAGGCTTGGAGAATACAAGGCACACTACTGGACCTGGAGCAACTCATGGGAGGAGTTTAGACAGGTGAGATTTCCTCTGAACAGTTCAACTCTGTTCCTCAGTTCTTCATTTGCACTGCCACATCCTCCTCCTTTGTCTCTCCTAATCGCACTCAAACACACAAACACTTTGGCTGTTGCTGGTGTTATCTTGAGAGCGGCTCATCAGTTGACTGCTGTGTACATCAGTGTAATGAATATTAATGAAGAGCCCCCACATAAGCGAATGTACATCATTCATCAACCAGATGACTTGTTTGTTCAAACTCCAGTGGAAATACCCCCCCCCCAAATTTACATATCGTCATTACCTGCTTGTTCTTTTGGCATCATAGCGCTCAGGCATAATTACATCAACTCAGTGCAGATTAAAAATATCAATAGAAATGTGAAATCTGGCACCTGAGAAGCTAAAGTATAGTGCGTTTTCTTTTTCTTTTTCTTTTTTCCGTGGCTACCCCGAGCCCATCTATAAAAACATGTCCTTCTGTCCTCCCTCCATGGCTATGCCTTTCCTGTGATCCAGTTTGTTTTATGCCCCATCGGTTGCTTAAATTGCTCTCTCCTTCAGGGCCGCTGAATCAATAGTAGCCTCCTTTATCAACTCATGTGAACTGAAGTGGAACTTCACAAATAATGGCGTCTGATTGCCTGTGAGTTGCCTATCGATTGGTATGTGTGTGTGTGTGTGTGCACATGGGAGAGAGAAAAGACAGAATGGAAAAAAAACATGCACATACATGTTCGGGCTTCTTTGTACAGACGTGCGTGTCTAGTCTGTTTCGCTGACTGACGGTTGAGCTCCTACAAGACAAATCTCCGATGTCATTATGAACTCCTAAACTGTTTCTTCTTGTGTTGCCCACATTCACTTTTCATACATCTGCTTTAAAGGTAATGCTCTACTTTCTTTGGAATTGATCATTCCTACTAAACTCATGTTAGAGATAACCCACCCCATATACACTGAGGATTAACCCGTCTCATGATAGTGATACACAATGAGATCCACTCCTCACTGAAATGAAACGTGTATTGCTGCTTTGTAAGTAATGTGCTGCAGTACAATTTGGCTTTTTTTGTGCTCCTTGCTGAAAAATAAACAAGGAAGGAAGATGTGTGTCTCTAAAGAAGAATGAAATTACAGGTTAATGGCTGGGAGACGTGTTGCTCTGTCCTGGCTGAGTCTGTGCTGCTCAGCCATGAGGAAAATGAGAAATTTCACAGGCTTAAATGCCTCTCATCAAATTCTTTTGAGGCAGCGTATTGATGTTAATATTGTGAAACATAGTTTCTCATGACTGTGTCTCCCTTTTATCTGGATTGCTGAGTAACCTATGCAACTGTGAGTAGCCTTGCTGAATGCTTCATATGGCAAAAACTGAAAAAGGAAGTTTTTTTGAGACAAGTGTCCTGGGAATACCTCTTTCTTGGCATCACTGAAACTGAAGAAATTGACAAGAATTAGGCTGTGCCATAGCTGATGTACTTTAAACTTGAATTATAAGTTTTAGAATTTGTTTTTTTTTACATTAACACACTTTAATGCACACTGGTGAAAAAAACACAATCAGTCTTTAATTTAGTAAAAGTACTAATTCATAAATGAAAGAATGAAAGCACATATGATGGTGTCCAAATATTTCCAACAATGTCACATCATTTTACACTCTCTGGTTACTCTAACACTGTAAACACTTGTTAATAATGGTGACAATAAGCTTAAAGTAATTCAAATATTCACTAAGTTATTCTGAGCATCGGATATAACATTAGCTCAAGTAACAGCTTAAGCAGTCAACTCATCTGATGCTAGGTTAGCAGTTAATGTTACTGCAGCTAATGCTACTTGTTGCCTTTTGATCTATATTAAATAAAAGATTTATTAGAATAAAAAATAGTGTGAATGAAACTGTAATAAACTCAGCTCAAGTCGCATCATTTCATCAGAAATGTTGAAAAAGACTAACTCCCGTGATTCCTCATAGCATCATGTTATTGTATTGACTGACAAACCCCAGGCAGCAGAAATTATTGTTCATTCAAGTAAAAGCACAAATAAATTATCATACTTGGAGCTTCCCTCCAGTCAGTAACGTGTTTTGGTTGGAGTTGTTTCTTTTAAATGTTTTGCCTTCATTCTGCAGAACAGTAAAGCACACCCTCTTTAAATTCAAAGGTTTTACAAATCAGGACATAATAAAAATAATCTGGTCCTTAGCAAGTCTTAAAGCAAGGCAACCACATATGAAAAATAACACATAGCATATTACACTTTTGCCAGTTTGCACGTCTTGAGCATTCTGGTGAGTGTTAACACAATGCCAAGGAGGAAAGATATCAGCAATAGAGAAGCAATTATTGCTGCCAATCAATCTGGGAAGGGTTAAAAGGACATTTCCAAACAATTTGAAGTCCATCAATCTGCACTGAGAAAGATTATTCACTGGTGGAAAACATTTAAGACAGCTGCCAATCTTCCCAGCAGTGGACGTCCCAGCAGATTCACCCCAAGGTCAGGCCATGCAATGCTCAAAGACCAAAAAATCTGCAACCTACATCTGAGACTCTACAGGTCTTAGTTAGCATCTTAAATGTTCATAACAGTACAATTAGAAAAAGGCTGAACAAGTATGGTTTGTTTGGAAAGCCTGCCGTGGAGAGAAAGTCTCTTCTCTGTAAAAAGAACATGGGAACACAGCTTAGATGTTAAACCTGAACAAACCACAAGATGTTTGGAATAATGTCAATTAAACAGACAGCGCCAAAGTGGAGATGTTTACCCATAATGCACTGCACCACATTTGGTGAAAACCAATCACGCCATTACCATTACAAATACCTCATACCAACTGTCAAGCACGGTGGTGGAGGGGGTGAGGATTTGGGTTTGTTTTGCAGCCACTGGACCTGGACACCTTGCAGTCACTCCTCTGTATACCGAAGTATGTCAAATGTGCATGCATCGTAATGGCCCAGACAAAATTCAAACCTCAGTAAAATGTATAAATTCACATAAATGAATTTTAATAAATCAATAAATGAATGGCTGCAAACGTCAATGAATGGAAGCAACCTTGTAAATAAGAGTGGACCAAAATTCCTCCACAACAATGTGAAAGCAAAATGTTATTGAGAAGGTGTAAAACCACCTATAGCAGCAAAACTAAGCTGCTTCTTGCAAGAGGATGGATTTCCTTTAAACAGGGATTGTATTAATTTTGTGACAGTAAAACTAGGATTTTGTTGTAGTCCAATCATTTATTTACATGAATCCAGCATAGAAATTCTCCTGTTGTGTTAGTTGAAGCTCTCTTAATCACTCACAACTGATATACATGCAAAAATGTCCTGTTTTAGCTCAGTTTCGATGCTTGTTAAGATAGAGCAAATGCAAATACTCCAGTCAACTTAAAGTTAAGTTGTTTAATATCACCAACTACAATGGCCATAACACAGATCTGAGGGTTCATGAGAGGTTTGATTGGTATGTACGAAAAAACATTTTTTTTAACAGTTTTTAAATGTTTTTTTTGTCAAATACATTTTACTATCTTTACCCGTTTCTGTTCTTTAAATTGCTGTTCAGATTAGTCAAATATTCAGTATGTGAAAGAAAGAATATATTTAAACATTGTCCAGTCTACATAAAACATTCCAGCCAAATCAAATACTTTTTCCTCATTCCCATCCCCAAAATCCACGCTCCCACCCATGGATGCTCCTGCACCTTATCTTGTAATGACAACCACGGTGCTCCAGTTTAAAAGCAGCCTTGCTGTATCCATCGCATTAATGTCATGTGAGATATGGAGTTCTTGCTCTAATATCTTGGCTACAAGAGAAAAAGTCAGACAGATACACACAGCAGGCCTTTCTTGCTGCTCCTCTGGGATGTTTTTTTTGCCCCCCTGATTCTTTTCTGCATTTCTAAGCAGTTGACTTTAAAAGGCAGGACAAGTCTGGATCAGTGGAAGCTCTGCAGGGCGGGGGGTATCTATCTTCACTCTCACTCTTTCTCTCTTTTCTATATGTATTTTGAGGTGCTCCGTTGAGTGATCTCAGAGGGGGGGGCAGCAACAGTGTCTTACAGATGAATGCTTTTTCAATATTAGTTGTGCTCATCAAAAAAAAAAGCAAAAGTGTGAGTTTGTTTGTGCGTGCGTGTGCTTATGTGTGTATTAAAGGAGGAGGCAGATCTCCAGGGGGTTCTGGAGGAGTGAGTGTGACTCAATCAGGCTGCGATCACTGCCAGGCTCCTGAGAAATAGAGTCAGGGAGCAGGAGCGAAGGCGTGGAGAGATGAAGAGGAGGCAGCAAAATTTCTCTGTTTTGCGAGAAAGCCTTCACGGTGTACCAACAGGAGCACAAATAACACAGCAGATTGGAAGACAATATGCATATAACCCATACTACAATGAGATTAAGTATTCAGCTCTTGGCAGCAGGTGGCTGCAAGCCTAAACCTAAACACTCACATCTCTCCTGCCGAGCTTAGTGCAGTGTTTTTTCTTTTTTTAATTGGACATGATGAAGCGCATAAAAACATCTTTAACCATCAAACTTAAAGACAAATTGTAATCACATTACTGAGATCCTTATTTTCACGATGTCTTAAGTGTCATTTATGTGGTGCAATACGAGCCAAAGCAAATATTCTATTTCTTCTATTTCTTCAGATATTATGGTTCATGTTTAATTTAGGATAGTATTTCAGGCAGGTCTGCTTTTTGTGTCATAGATTAGTCTTCTACAAGAATAAGCACAGACGGCAGCGGCCGTGCTGCTGCCACACGAGTATCGATTTGTGTTTGGTGAACTGATGCTTCAGCAGGCATATAAACTGGAAAATATAGACAGAAGAAAGGTTCCACTGCTTTAAAATGTTGATTTTAAAACAAATGGAATCAATTGTAGAATACTTATTCTGGGGTAGATTAAAGTACAGGCAGTCTAGGTGAAGGACTTTACCTGTAGCTCAGATCAGTGTGCTTAATAACACGTGTCATATGTTTTACAGGGCATAAACTTCTGTCCGGGTGAAGAGGTGCCAAATGTGACTACTCACGAGCAGAAGGAGCACACACTCCAGCCACTCATTTTCCACCTGGGGCGGGATCCTGGAGAAAAGTTCCCTCTCAGGTCAGTACCTTAAAAAAGTTCAAATTTGCTTTTAGCTGATCTCCAGGAAATGGACAGAGAGGATCAGGGGTGAGGTGTGGAGAAAAGGGGAGTCAAGCAGGCTAACAGGGAAAAAGCTGTGGGGGGAAAAAGGGAAGAAAGCAGGGATAAGAATAAGAAGGTTGTTTGCCCGTGGTACTGAATGTGTGCAAGATCAATGAAGATTTAGCAGCATGAAAAAAAGAAAAAGGCGGCGGATTGATCCACTCAGCCAGAGCACGCCTGATTACACCCTTCTCTTTGTGATTGCAAACAGCTCCTTAAAGATCACTATCGGGCCCTCAACCCTTTGGTACATCGCTGCAGGTTAAAATTGCAAGATAAATTGTTCAGGTCTAAATTGAGAGCTAGTTCTGTTTAATGTGTTTTGTGTGGGTCTGCCTCCTCTCCAAGGAGAGTTAAGAATCACGGAGACAGGATGCAAACGGCCGAGGTTGAACTATTACTAAATATGGGTGAAAAGATGAATGAGCACGGTCTTCTGCTCTGCCTGGACAGCGCGAGATGTTGAATGTGACCATGTGGACTTTTTTTTTAAATGACAGAGTGACTAATACATTAAGATAATCTCAAAATGCTTTCAGGAGAGAATTTTCTGTGGCTCCTCCTGTCATAAACCCTCTTAGACTGACCTTTCTTTTCTGCCTTCTGCAGCTTAGCCGTTCATACTTTTTTTGCTCTAGCCTCATCTCCTCATTTGCTTCCTGCTTGTGCTCCTCTCTGTTCTGGAGCGAGATTGGATGATAAAACATTAATGCTGTTTTTCGTTTGCCCACCTTTTAGCCTTGCTATTCACTCGGAGGAATAAAAAAAAGGCAGAAACCAATCAATATGCAGCCATGTGTTGTGCTGAGTGCTAGATGTGCACACACACACACATCCACACAAACCAAAACTGCCCATTTATTTTATTCTTTTACTTCTGCACAGAGGGGTTAGTGAGTTTGTCTCCAAGGTCACGCCCCCGCCAACGCCAAGCTGCCTGACCTCTTCACTGTTCACGCGCCGTTCTTCTTCGATCCGTTTTAATCTTCACTATAAATTCTCCTTCTTCGCCAAACTTGTTTTCCCTTCTCGCACCTTCTCCCTCCACCTACTGCTATGCATCTCATCTCACTTGTCGCCTCTCAGCTGCTGTCCCTCTGCATCCGCCGGGACTGTGCTCCTCCATCCACACGTGTGTGTGTGTGTGTGTGTGTGTGTGTGTGTGTGTGTGTGTGTGTGTGTGTGTGTGTGTGTGAGTTTTTCTGCACATGTGCATGCGTGTGTTTTGTCCGTGTGCTCTCAGGTCCCCCAGCTGGACCGGCTGCCTGGCCATCATTAATCTTAGTCAGCACCTAAAGAGCCACTTAAGATGATGTAGGGCCTGTCTGTGCACATACCTTCACTACTGTCGCAGGCTGTGATGTAGCAAAGAGCGCACACATGTACACGGTTTCTGTTCCTGCACAGTTTCATGTCATTATGGAGATTTTTGAATTATTTCCTTTTTTTAAGTTCTAGTTGTTTCCATTTTGCTTTGTGAGAGCAAAAAAAACGCCTTGCTGCTATTGTAAATGAATGTGGGCCTGGGGAGGATGACAGGGTCTGTGTTGGTGGTCCTTCTGTCCAGGATGAAACACAGACCCATCCAGGTTTGCATCAGCCTAACTCGATGATGGCTACGCTGGACTCTCAAAGCCTCTCTCTGCCTCCCACATTACCCTTCGTCCCTGTGACCTAGTGCCCTGAGATTAACACATCCTACTTCCTCACCACCTACCTCGGCTTTTGTCCCCAGAGCCCCCGGGTCATGTGTGGTGTAAGCCCCAGCCCTAACACTGCAGGCAGCCTTGCTCAAGTCTGGCCTCATCTGCTGCCTGCCACCATGCTCTTCTGTCCCCAATCAATAGTCCCTCACTGAAGTGCTCAATTTCCACCAGGGTGGAGAAGATGGTGGAGGGGAGGGGCAGGCAGGACAGATGTATCTGATTGTCTCCTCAATTCCCCCACCTTCTGCTACTGTGTGGTTGTTTGTGTGTATGTGTTCCAGCAATAGTGTTATGAATCAGTAATCAGAGCGGTGACACACCTGAGCTATGCCCCCATCCCCCTTGGGTGCCATACATTATAAATCAAAAGACTCCATTTGCATACAGCCTGCTTATTATTCCAGATTTTGCCTCTACACTAGTAAGCTAAGGGTTATAATCATGATAATGAGCTGTGCTGACTGTGGGCTTTTCATTATTTGTTTGCAGAAGGGGTATAAACAAATGATATTATTAGTTTTTGATTTAGAGCTTCTGCACTGTAAGATTTTTGGCGCATAGACAAAACAATGGAAAACTTTGCGTCTCGTGCAACTTTCTCGCGCTTTGCTTTACTTTGCTTTGCACACTTGCACGGAGAAATTGAATACTTACAGCAGCCTGATAAATCTCCCTTACATTTACTTCTGTTAAGCTGCTTCATCACTTATCGCAAAATGAATCGCAACAATCAGGAGCCGGCACAGATAGGAGGGGAATGAAATATCCCTCTTGCTGATCGAGATCGAGCAAAAAGCAGAATTTGTGATTTCAGATAGCTGAAGCAATTTAATCTGAATGCTGGATGTTTAACGCAGCGGAGCAATCTGGTTTTTCCCTATCAGCTAGGGTCACAATGCATAGATAGTTAGCTTATGACAAACGCAGCGCACAAGGAGAGAGACTAATTGCAGCGAGCGCTACCAGTCAAGTAATTGCAGGAGGAAGTAAAGAGTGAGTATCAAGGAAAGGAGCAGGTGCTGGTTGATGGAGGAAGCCTTGCTGCCCTGTGGGAGATCTAAGAGGGAGGGTAGGTGTGAGCTGGACAGGGCCTGAGGTTATTACTCTAATTGACACTTCACCTCACACACATGCACATGTTCCCCAGGGGCCAATCAGAGCATTGCGTTTGCAGTGGAGGGAGGATGGAAGGCTGGCACAGGTGCTGCCTGCGAGTGTATCAGGGGTGTAATTGCACTGCTGATATTTGTCTATCCCTGTGTCACGCCACCAGACGCTCACTCCCCCAACACACACACACAGAGCCCATTAACCCTACAGGTCCTATTGAGAGCAGCGTTCCTTTGAAAGCCTTCAGGGCCCCTGTGTTTTACACTCTGAATATAATAATGCACAGAGGTGCCCAGGCTCACTGGTGTCCAACAACAGTAATTGAGAGACAGGGGATGTGATGGGGGTTACATAGTTCATCCTGCTGAGCGTGCCTTCCCAAAGGGTACAAGAGTGGACAGCCTGTGTGTGTGTTTATGTGTTTAGGTTTCTGTTTTTGTCATCGAAAGCTGCGGCTCGTCTCCCCACCAATATAATGAGTAACGCTCGTGGGCTGCAGTCATGTTTTGTCACTAGATACATGAACAGAAAGGCAGAAAAATGGGTGATCTTTATTCTGTGTGTTTCAAACACAAAAGCAGCCTTGCCTTTCTCATATGTACTAATATATGTCCAGAACATAAAACAACTGGTTCCATTCAGGGTTAACTGTTCAGATTGCTGTTAAAGAAAATTTGGTATTAAATATATTAAAATCTGATTTTATTCTTTGTAACATTACTACAAGATGATGTCATCAATTAGTCAAATATACTTTGCGTCTCTGTTGACAATCATTCAATTTAAAGCACAAAATTTTCTCACATGTTAGTTTTTATCATGTTTCCTTGTCATGCATCAATATAAATGAATCATGTTTGGAGTTTTGGAGCTTTGGTTAGCTAAAATGATAATCATTCACTTGGAAGTGCTCTGCCGATAATACCCAGCTGTTTATTGTGTTGGCAGTGTTCTTTCTAAGGAGTACCAGGACGCTTTGAGCAGGATATCTGCAGTTGTGCAGCAGCATAAAGACACTCTGGTGCCCGGCATTCCCCAGCTCAACATGTGTGACAGTGCAGTGATGGTGAGACACAATATAACTAAATATGTCTCTTACAGTCATGTTTAAGATCAGTTGTCATGTTGTAAATCCGACTACTAGATCAGGTGCTCTTCTCAGCTGTATACATCAGATAAATTGATATGTAAGTGACAATGATAAACCCTTTAAGGGCCAGAAAGAATTAAAAGTCTATGGGAGAACAAGCTAAAATAGAGAAGGCTCCTGGCCTTGCTTTGAATCAATCGTAGCTTTTATTTTGTTGTTTGTGTGCTAACTTTACATATCAGTGTGTACCGATTTGATGTCTGGAACTTTCTCTTTCAGTGTTATTGTAACGGTATTATTTAAAAAGCAGCCTGGCTTTGTCTCCCCAAGCGCCCACCTTATTTGTGGCATGGCACTGCCCCCTGGTGGTCATTCAAATAAACATGCTACATTGCGTCCAATTCCTGTCTTTGATAGAAGTGTGATAATTTAAATGCTTAAAAGCCTGAATTTTTGCATCTTTTTATTCTGCATTTTTCATAAGGAAAAGTACATTTTTTAAAATCTTTTTAACATGGTTTTGTCATGAGGACTTACTTTTAGAGTAATGGTGCACAAGAAAATGTGCACAACCTAGTAGGTAATACGACCGCTCAAGGTCAAACTGGTAAATTTGAAGTAAGAAGACATTAAAATTTCATGGCACCACTTCAGTATTTGAAAAATACACTTTATGCATGGTATGTATTGGGAAAGAATAATCAGTTTTTCAAACAGTTACGTTTTTTGATGAAAAATGTTACACAGGGATAATATGAATTCATAGTTTAACATTTAAAAAAGAAAAAGACTTGATACGAACCAGAACACAGGACAGGAAACAAATATTATCTGCTGCTTTCAGCCTAGTGAAGATCAGTTACGACTTTAAAAATCAGCAATGCATTGTACTGCAGAGCAATCATATATTTGATACTTTCATTTTGCTGTACTTACTGTGTGGACCTCTCTGTTTTATAGAACTGGGCCCCCGCTGGCTGTGAGAAGTTGGGAAAGTGTCTGAAACCGCCCGAGTCTAACCCCTGGAAGTGCAACTGGCCACACTGAGAGCAAAAGTACTGGACACCAACATGAGGAACTGAAACCTGAAGATGTGCCAAGCCATAGAATAGGACACAGCCTCTGTGTGTAAAGGAATGTATTTTTAAACTCTTTGTGTTTTTGTACAATGTTTGAAGAAAAGAGCATTCGGTCAAATCAGGGAAACGTGTTTGCAAACTATGATTGCGGTTATTTTTACATCTGTGTGTTTTAATCTGCCAATTCTATTTCAACTTGCTACGGAATGGATAAAACAGATTTTATTGGTGTAGATCAAGGATGCCAAACTCATTTTACATTGTGAGCCACATACATCCCACTTTAATTTGAAGTGGGCCATACCAGTGAAACTTCCCTTTCTGTCTTTAATTACACATTTAATCCTTGAGATATCTTAATATGAGCAATAGAAGTGCAATTTCAGCTGCATTTATCAGGTTTTTTTCTACGTGGTAAAGAAATGCTGCTCAAGTTAATGAAACAAGTCTGTCAGCACTCTTACACTGTAAGAAATAAATTGTATGGGCTTAAATTGTGAGAAATAAAGATGTAAAATTGGGTGTAAAAAGAAAAGGTGTATTTATGTGTACAGTGCATAGGTTTAGTGGATACACAGGGTATCTTGTGAATCCACTGTAAAACACACACACACACACACAAAGAAATTCCTATACTATATTTTCATTATTTCATTTTTTATGTATGTTTAACTTATGTGTCAGGTCATCATCAGTCAAAATAAAGCTGTAACACCTATAAACATATAGTTAAAAGGGCAACAATTGCACCTTCCTTCACATTTTTAAATGCTTTTCAGTTAGGCCGGATTAGAGTCTCTGCCGGGGTGATTCTGGCCCCCGGGCCTTGTGTTTGACACCTTTGCTGTAGATGGTGGGTCATTGTCATTATTGTATACTACTCAAACACAGGAATCCAAATTGAACACAGCGTCATCTTGCTGGGTGACCTTTTTGTTCGGGTATAATACATACCGCGCCCTGATGGTCTCCCTAATCGGTCCAGCCACATACATGCAGTGGGATCCACCAGAGCAAGCCTATTGCACTTCACAGCATGCAGAATCCAAAGGTAGTGTCACAGCGTGGGGGGTCCAGAGTCTGTGTCCCAGTAGGGCAGAACTGTTTTGGTGGCATAAGGGGAAAGGGCTTCATACACTATGTGCTCATAAAGGATTTGTTCCTGTAGCCAAAAATATCTGATGGTAATTTCAAGAGTCAAGATTAGCTGTATTTCTCACATACATAATTATACAAGTAAAATCTGCAGTGAAATGCTTATGCACCAATTCTAAGGAGCTTGGAAAGAAAAGCGTCTGGACTTCTTTAAGTTTCCTTGAAGACGTTTCACCTCTCATCCCCTCTACCTAATCCCACAAGCCAAGGTGTAGGTCACAGTCAGCCGAGGTTTCGGGTGAACCCACTGTGAAGCCCAGCTTCACCCTATCATGTGATTTCCTGAGGTCAGATTGCCCAGGATGTGAGTGGGCGTTAAGGCATCTGGGAAGGGATCTCAAAACTGGATTATAGATGGCAGACAGTTGGTGTTGTAAGCCACCACCTCTGTTCAAAGATGGTTGTTCACAGTGGACATAGATGTCTTCTTTCACTCCTCTTTCAAACCATCTGTTTTCTCTGTCCAAAATGTGAACATTAGCATCCTCGGAAGAGTGACCTTTGTCCTTTAGATGCAGATGGACAGCCGAGTCTTGTCCCGTCAAGGTGGCTCTTCTATGTTGTGCCATATGTTTATGAAGTGCCTGTACAGCCACTTCATAAACATATGGCAGCTTGCGGACAGCTTGGGGACACTCCCATAAGACTTAAAATCCGGGATTCTCCACCAGTTGCTCTTAGAACTGAAGAAGCTTCTCAGATGAGAGGTGAAACATCTTTAGACTAGGATGACCTGGATGACTGAGAAGCTTCACAGACACTTATGTACCAATCTGACTGAGAATAAATAAGAGGAAGACATAGCTTTTTTAAATGGATTAGCCAACTGGTAGCACAACCATAGTCCAAGTATGAGTATCAGAGTAGTCAGGGTGTAGGCTTATTAGGTCATGGTTTGACTCTGCATTTAACTGCTGAAACAGAAATCTTCAGTTATTTCCTGTTGATGTTCAACATTTACTGAAGTTGATGAAGATGTTAATTATAATCTTATCCATCCTAAAAGCAAATATGATGTGTTACCCACAGTGTAAGGTAAGTGTAAGGTTTCTTTTTGGGGCCGGGGTTCTTTTTTCTTTTTTTTTTTCCCCCTGAGCAGTTATAAGTAGCAGTAAGTGTGAAAATACAGTGTCTATTCTTGTGATCAGTCATTTTCTATTTCTATCAAAGGAAATTGCATGTTTCAGGAAACAGACTGAGCGAGTTCTCTGTTGAAATCAGATCATCATGCTGTAGAATGACAACAAAACAGACAGCCATGGAAGTGGACACTGCTTTTCTCAAATCCAGGAGGGGGATTGTGAAGGTGACAGAGATGGTGAGATATCTGCTTATAGCCTAACTTTGGACATTTGGCGTAATGTGGTGTAAAACAGCTGATACATGCCGTTTCGCTGCCTTGTGCCTGTTAAAAAGGGGGAACAGAAACAGAACATGGCGCAATAGCTTCACAATGCTATATGCTTTAGCTGGTAAATGTTAGTATGTGATTTAAAGGCTGTTGCTGAAGTGGATCATGACCTGTTTAATCTTTTTAAATGTCATGAGGAAAGCTTCTCAAAATGACACTTCCTGTTTTTCTCTCTAAACTGAGAGGTGCAACACGTTGCAAAAAAATAATAATTGTGAAGCAACCAGTGGACGAGAAGGAAGGAGACCTCACAGTACACAATGCAGTTTTAAAATAAGCTGTTATCAAACATCACAGTGTTTTTTTCTTGGCTCTGTTATCTCAGTGACAGTTTCTCTTTGCAATCTCCCCCTCTCTGCTGTAGGTGACTCTGTTTGTGGCTTTTGTGTGTTTCGCTGTAGCCTCGACACCCAAGTACATCGCAGCCACAGCGTTGGAGTTTTTCATCACCTCGCTTCTGCTGGTGCTCTACCTGCTCAAACTCAACAAGAGGCTGACCTTCTTCTTTTGGCCTCTAGTTGTAAGTGATGTGTTACAGCTTTGGACATAGTGAGAGAGAGTGAAAAAAAAGTGTGACTGCCTGTTGCATGTTCAAGCTCTTGTTCTTTTCTTTTTGTTCTCCTTCTTCAGGATGTATTGAATTCAGTCTTTGCAAGCGTTTACTTCATCACCTTGAGCTTGATGGCTATGACTTCTTACATTAACACAGGCATGCTGATTGGAGGGGTGAGATGTATTTAAGTGTATATACAGTATGCTCAGTAACATTAAACCGTCATGCATTGGCATAGATTCACTTCTGGAGCACTACTCTAAGTTTAAACAAGCCTTTACCCCTGAATGACTTGTTTTCTTGTTTCTCAAAGAGAGGCGAGTCCTTAAAGTTTGACTGTGTAAAAAACGTAAAAACACTCCCAATATGAGTAGCCTACATGCACACGAACACACACATGTGGAATGCAATGGATGTATGCTGAGATGTATCCTCTTTTTGCAGATCATGTGTTTCCTCTTAGCTGTGCTGCTGTGCGCTGAGAGCTACATTCTGTTCAGTATCATCACATTCAACAGGCCGAGGACTGAAACGCAGAATACATAAAACAGACGAACTGCAGCAAACTAACGACAACGTGTGCGCATGAATGACCCCAACCCGCTAACTGCTCTTGCATTCTGTGCGTAGTTTAAAGGTTTAGCTGTAGAAGTGTTTGTTAGTTTATCCACAGGCATATTTGATTCTGTAACTAAGCATGGTGTGGCTGTTTAAGATTTCTAAATTGTAAAGGGAAAGAGAAAAAAAATATCAATAAAGATTTTTTTTCTTTGTGACATCATGAGTTGTATATTTCCGCCGTTGTGTGCAGCTGGGGCATCGCATTTCACATCTGGAGAAAGCAGATGTTGCGCTTCTTTTTTTCTGGCGCTCGCGCTGCATTTCCGAGCTTGTCATTGTTTCCGCTTCCACCTCAGAGAAGCCTCACGCCTCCTCATATCTCATTTGAGTGTGTGTGTGTGTGTGTGTGTGTGTGTTTATTTTGCACTAAAATCGCTGCAGTACTTGTAGTTTGAGCAGCCCGGAGCTGGAGGAGAGTTTTTCTTTTCATAACAATGGGGGACATCGAGGCTCCCAGCTCGAACCGGCCGCCCCAGGCTGTCCTGAAGTCTATTCTTCCCAGCAAAGAGTTCGTCACATCCAGGAAAGGAATGCTGCTTATTGCTGAAGTGGTAAGAAATGACCCGATGAGCCAGGCCAGCAAATCTGAGCGCCAGTGGACCGTTGTTTCACCAAAGGCGCAGAGTTGTGGGTAGTTTCTGGCAGTTTTTGCAGACACTGCACTGTGTTGATTTCAGCGCACATTCAGAAATAACTTTAAAAGCTTGGTTAACTGTCATTTTAGGTTCACTCGGTTTCCGTTAGGTCTCCTTTAGAAACGGGAAGAACAGTAAGTTTAAAGCAGCCGTGAGACAAGCTTAGGAAACTCTGACTAACTGTATACTGGATCGTACTGGTTTGGATGGACACGCGGTGAAAAGCCTGAGGTAACCACTGTTGTCCACGCTGTCAGTGATCCAAGTAAACCACGGTGTAATTCCAGGCTCTCTTTTGTGCACTGCACAATTCATTTCAAGTTCAAATATCCACGTGTATTGAGAAGAACTTGGGTTTTTATTGTCGATTTCAACAAACCAAATACTGAAAAGCTGTCTGCGCCATGGTGTTAGTGTGAGATTACCAGCATCGCGAGTTATTTGTGGGAAGGGTCTTCTCGCTGCAAACCCTCAAACTGTGTCATGTGACATTCGGCTCATGCTGGGCTGTGAGTGAGCTGTTATCTTCCCCGCAGTCACATCCTTTTCTGTATGTCGCCTGGAGCACAGCTCTACACTCCCACACAAAGCGCAGTCTCTTTACTGCTGCTTCACAGCGTGGAATGGCCTGTAACCCACGTTAAACAAGACCCAGATAGTAGTGTGCAAAAGTCTTTAGCCAACCCTAATATCTTTATATTTCCTATATTCTTGAAGGAGCCAGAATTTGTTGTGACCAGTAGTGCCAGGCTTGTTAAAGGTCTTTTAAAGTTTTTCTTTGAACAGCCCCTTTAGTTGAACATTTTCAGATAATTTATTTTACTTAAGCCACATAATACTCAGCCAAGAATCAGTTGTATCTTTAGCCTCTTTGTTATTAGCAGCCTGTCGCAAAAATACATTTGTTTCGATTTCTGTGGTCGAATCTTTAATAATGCCAACGATAAGACAGCTTGATAGAGATAAAATTATATTTTTGCACAAACAAGGTGATTCTCACAGAACTATTGGCTGAAAGCTTGGCATATCTCAGCATGATGTGCAGTGTGTCCTTAAAAAAAATCTCAGAAAACTGGACAAGTGGTGGACAAATGAAAAGAGTGAGGTATGCCAAATCATGCAAGAGGTGGACTGAAAATCAGTGGCAACAGGTCTGATGTAGTGTTAATACCAAACTTGATATTTTTGGTTGTTTAAATGGAAGTGGGGAGGAGAGAGGTACAACAGTGAGTGTCTGTGAAACAAAGTGGAGGCTCTGTCATGGTTTGGGGCTGATGTTGGAGAACCTGACCAAATTGGTGGAATTATGAAGAGAGAAAAGTACCATTAGATTTTGATCCACCATCTGCAAAGCATGTGACTGGCGACACCTTCATTGTTCAGCATGACGATCACCCCAAAACACACTGCCAGTGCAGTAAAATCATACCTGGATAGAAAAACAGACAATGAGACACTATCAGTCCTGGATTGGCCTCGCAGAGCCTTGATCTCGACATTTTTGAAGCCGTGTGGGATCATCTTGACAGAGAACAGAAAAAAAGCCAGCCAACATCCAAAGACTTAAAGAAATGACAAGAAAGCTTGCCTAAGAGAGTTCAGCCTGTTCTTAGAGTAAAGGTGGCCATATCAAATATTAACCTTCAGGCTTGTTCGAACTGCACAAACTGTTTTTGCCTTACATACTGTATTTCCATCTAAATCACATTTTCCTAGCAAAATATAAAGAAATCAAGGGCAACACAAGACTTTTGTCAACAGTAGAAGTCAGAAGTGTGTCCTACTTGGACTGTAGGTGAGATACCACGCCTGGTTTAGGCTTATTTTAGGAGATTTGTGATATACTATGCAGCACTTCTGTTCAGTGAGTCCATTCCTAAACTTTTCACAAGTGAAGCATGTCAGTGCATCTCGCTGTATGTGAGTGGTATGCTTTGCAGGATTTTCAAGATTTTGAAATCTGTTTCTTATACTTTCCAACTCTTTGCTTATTTGATTTTTGAAGCAACTGTTTAAATGCCAAACAGTTAAAAATGTTTTCTCCTTCACCTCAGCACCACAAACAATAATCCACCGGTGTAAAAATGAGGGCCAAGTCTGAATGAAGGGTGGCCTTTTCAAATGTTACGTTTTTATCTCAGTGGTAAAGGTATGATACGAGGTATGAAGCTAAATTCATTTGCTTTAAGTTGCTGTGTAAGCTAAACGTCCTTGCAGTAGTTGGGAAACCTTTGAATGAACTCGCACATCTGTGTGCGATTGTCTTTCTGATTAAAAAGATTTCAAATAATACGACACAAGTCCACAGTCGCTGAACTCAAATGTTGCACACGAGGCTTCTAAAGAAAATAGATCATACCATAATACCACTGTTGCGCTGCTTGGACATATCAGGCAGGCTCATATATGCATCTGCTGAGCATGCAATACCGTACATAGTGTGTCAGACCACTGTGTCTTTCTGTGTAACCACAGGGTCTACATTTAATGTGCAGTAAAAGACAGGACTGTGTAGTGTTTGACATGTTTCCAAAATGCAAACAAGCTGTTAATAAGAGGCACATGTTGAGGCAAAGCGTGCCACCTTAAAGTGAGGTGATAGACTAAACTAACAATCTAAAGATTGTGAGGCTTCTCAGCTCGGTATGTAATGCATGATGGATGTTTCTGAGAGGTTACAGATTCACACTCACAGGAAATAAATGTCTTCCATAAATATCTCATGGCATATTTGAATAATTCTTCTTGGATGTTGTCAGTGTTTAGAATGAAACTGGCCAGTATAGGTTGGAAAAGATTTGTTAATTGATAATCTATTAATCAGTCTTTTTCCCAGTGATTCTTTTTAATTTAACTGTAACGTTTCTTTTTAATTAGTTTTACATAATTATAATCGAAACAATAATTTTTTTCTTTTTTACTGACACGAGTCCAGCCACACTGTAACAGAATATATTCAAAACTTTACTGTTAAGTGTTGCCTTACAGGAAAGTTTTACATCGCTCTGTAGCAGCATTTTTATAGCTGCAGGAGTTTGGGTTTAGTCAGACAGAGTTCCTACGATCAGGCTAGTGTGGGATAACTGACTGAGACAAAGACAAGATGGCCGTGGCTGTTTGAGATTACAGCGTCTGGGCTCGCCTTCATTTGTGCTGATGTGGTGTGTCCAGCTCTTCCAGTGGGGAGCTTCAAAGACAAGGCGGGCTCGGCCGTCTCGTCTTTGTGATTAATAAAAACCAATAAAACATTTTCCTTTATTTTAGCTGCGTTTGTTTTGTGGATGTTTGCACAAGCATACATGTGGGAGGCATACAGAGAAGGGTGACGGAGTAAAAGCCTGTGTGAATAGCTTTTAACAGCTGTATCTCCTTACAGGAAGTGGGCCTGAAGCTGTAATTCACACAGACTAACAGCTTCGGGGCACTGCTACAGTTCATTATTTAGATCTGACTTGGAGAATCCTACTTGGAAATAACTCCACACCATCTGGCGTCTTAAACTTTTTATTTCAAATGCCAAAGAGTTGTCTTATTTTCTATTTCTCCTTGTTTTGTCTTGCTCTTTTTAGGGTCTGTCCTTTATATCATTCGTGTGCTTCGCTGGATCCTCGGCAGCAGCATTTGTGACCGTCCCCCTGCTGGCATTCCTGGCTTCTCTCTTCTTGCTGTTTGGTTACTCCACCAAATTCAACGAGAGGTTTAAAGGTTTCTGCTGGCCTCTAACGGTGAGAGCAGCTGTTTCAGAAAGAACCTTGAAACTTTGCCCCGCATGATCTTGCGGCGCTAAATGAAGAAATTAGTCGTGTAGTGTTTGATTGTGTCTCTGAATCAGCTCCGGTGTTTTTCTCTCAAAGGATTTCATTAGATGCGTGACTGCCTCCATTATCTTTTTCATCATCTCAATAATGGCAGTGTCCAGATACTCAGACGGTTCCTCAAAGGCTGCTGGGGTAACGCTGTCATCATCATCAGCATAGTCCATAACTGAATACATTTGGCATTGTATTCACATTGTATTTGCCTCTTTTTGCAGATATTTGGGTTCATCGCCACCATTGTTTTTGCCGTAGATTTTTATTTCATTTTTAATGAGCTGGCCAGTTTCTTGAAACAAGGAGGGGAGTCCAACGAGGAACCGTCAAGACAGCAAGGTAACAAAGTCACCTCATGTACATATAAGTACATGTTTAATGTAGTTTCATAATAGGAGAGAAATAGGTAAAAATAAAATGAGTTTTTATGCAGGCTCTGAGTACAGGTCCATTCACTGGTCACTTTATTAGTTACACCTTGGTAGTTGTGTTTTGGACCCTCTTCTTTCTTCTTTGTGGCAAATGCTTGAAGCATCCATCAGATGATGGACACTGTAGTTATAAAGGGATGGAAATGATCAGCAATAATACTTGATAATATTTGTAATTCCAAGCAGAGTTATTATAGTTCCATTTTCTAGTTAGTCTTTATTTCATTTCATTTTGACTTTTTGCTTGTAATTCAGTCTCAATCCAGTTACTTTCCAGAGTTGAACTTCTTGTTTCAGTTTAGCTTTTATTGTTATGAAATAATGAAAACACTTAACGGTTTGAAAGCAGTTGACTCACAGTCTTGTAGACAACCTGAATCTCAGTGAACATATCCATCATCGCCTCATCAGCCAAGTCGTTATAAAGTTTTTAACTAAACTAAACTAAACTAAACTAAGCTAAAACAAAAACTTTTATTTTTCATTTTTTCACATCTAGTTTTAGTTTTTAGTTTAGTTTTAGTAAACTATAATGAACTTGCTGCTAATTGTGCCAAGAAAATATCTCCCTCATCATTACAGATCCAGCACCAGCCTAAATCGTTGATTCCAGGCTTTCATGTTGTGTAGAGACTTATCAGACCAGCCAGCATTTCTCTAATCTTATATTGTACAATTTTGGTGGTCTGGTGTCAACTGTAGCATCAGTTTCCAGTTCTTAGCTGACAGGAGTGATACCCAGTGTGGTCGCCTGACCTTTGGCATCAACAAGGCATTTTCAGCCAAAGGATATTTTCTCTTTTTTTGAACAATTTTCTGTGAAACCTAGGGATGATCTAGATAAATACCAGCAACCATAGCACATTCAGAGTCACTTAAATCAACTTCCACCTCACTGTGAAGGTTAGCAGGTCACCTTGACAGCAGGCTGCCCCCATGTGATTGAACAGGTGTACCTAATAAAGTGGCCAGTAAGAGTATGTGCCTTGGAGTGATTATTATTGTGAATTGCCACTAAATAAATAAAACTGAATTGAATTGAATGACACACCTGGACCTGTAAACTGTTCAGGTAAACATGTTTTTAATTGCATGCTTTCAGTGCCATAACTGAAGTATTTTGTTTCCACACTGAGGTGGCAGCACACATTCAGAGATGGATCATTTATAAACTTCACTTTGATGTCTGATCCCACTGTGCAAAGCATTTTGTGCAAAGCATGAACCAACCCTTTCAACAAAAAAGTTTCATTTCATTCCTTGAAGCGTGCACTCTGTTAATGAAAACAAAACTGGCACCCTTAGACAGTTCTCTATGTTCAAAAGATAAAAAATGCCTTTCTCCAAGTGCACCACGTTTTGTGCGCTTGTTATTTTCTTCCTTATTGATGTAGCTCGTCCACAGAAAGTGCACCCAGAGAAGTGATACTCCGTCTGACGCAGGGTTTTCTTCTCTTTTTTTGTTTTGTAGATGAATTTTCAGACTCTGACTCAGACTGAAACTGTGGGGATCTTTGGCAGAAGATGTGTGATCATGCAGTCTCAACCTTTGTAGTAAAAATCAACACTGCCGAGCAGATATTTGCAAACACCTGCCTGGTTTTTGTGCAACAGAGTTACAGAAGGACACTGTGTATCAAGGTCAGACTCATTGTTGGTCAGTTTCAAGTCGCCGAACACGAACAAAGAAGGTTTTAGTGCAATTCACACATTAGAAAAAATACTTTTTAAACTGATGCATCAAACACGCCAGCCTTCTGTTTTATTGGTTGTTACACAAAGTTTATAAAACATGTTCTTTTCTTTTTTCATGTTCAAGTTTACTTCCAGTGTCTTAGATCATTTGCCACAAATGTAAGAGCTACTATCACTCCAACACTTTCCTGAAGCTGTGAAACTGTTTCTGCTCATGTTATGGAGAAGCAGTTATTAACATCAAAATGTGCATGCATTATGTCGAAATCAGGGGAAAATGCTCTAGCCCTGTTTACATGTTTGCACACTAGAACACTGCAAAATGCCTTATTGAATAAATGTTTACCAATGTACTAATAATGTAATGATGCTGTAACAGGAATTCAGACCAGGAGGCCTGCTTAATTATCCTTTATTAAATTGACAGCATGTTTATAACCCTGTTTCCTATAAAGTTTGCACACTGTGTAAAATGCAAAGATATACAAATCATTTAAACCCTATATTTAATTTTAAGCATCAGATGCTGCTTTCAGAATTCTTCTTATTTACTTGAAAGCAGTAGGCTCATTTAGAGACTGATTACAGCAAAGCTTTTCCTAAAAAAACTGTAAAGGGGGCGTGTTTACAATTCGGCTGCGTTGCATCTGCTCTGTAGTCTGTTAAAAGGGACCTAAGGAGTCAACTTGCTATGCTTTTGGAGATAAATTGCTTTCCCTTTGTTACTTTCAGAAGCTTAACAACTCCTTTGTTGTATTTTTGTTTTCTAGTGCTCCAAATGTTTTTAATAGATGTCAGATCTGGTTTACAAGCGGGCCAGTTCACCAACCAAAGTCTTTTAATAATGGATTGCATTTATATAGCGCTTTTCAAGGCACCCAAAGCGCTTTACAATTCCACTATTCATTCACTCTCACACTGGTGGAGGCAGCTACAGTTGTAGACTGACAGAGGCCCGGGGAATGAACCGGCGACCTTCCGGTTACAGATGTGCTTCCCAACCCCCTGAGCCATTAGGTTGCCCCTAATTTAATATGTATGTACAGAATGTGTTTTGGCCTAGTCTCGCTTAGTAATGCACGGCAATACCTGACACAGCTGGATGTAAGAATGTGTTACTCCAAAACCTGATTTATCGTTCAGCATAAATGATGCCTTCACAGATGTGCAACTATAACACTAGGGGAGCCCATAGGCCTGCCCCAGGCTCCCTTTTGACTTTATTTTTCCGATTGACTTGAGTCTATATTAAATGAACTATGCTTATAGAATGCAGAAACATTTTTTGCCGCTTGTTTGAATGTTTTTTTCTTGCTTTGTGTGCTAAATTTTTGATTATTAGTGTCTACCCAAAGCCCATGCATCGATTTCCATTATAGAACTAAGGATCACAAACATTCGGTACTGGTTTCCAGCCTTGTCCAGATTTCTCTGGATCAGGTGAACCCCTTCCTAACTTTACTTCTGAAAGACTCAGTTTCTCTGGGATGCTCTTTTCATATATCATGTTACTAATTAACCTAATGTGTTGAGCACCAAATTTCTTTCTGGATTGCACAAATTTACAACATTTTGCCGTCTATTGTTGCCCCTGTAATGACAGCTTTGTAACATTTTACTGGCATCAAACTCAAAATGAGCTCATGTAAAAAAAACAAAAGTTGTTTTTAAATTAAAAATCTAAATTAAATAAAGCTAATTTTGGCTCATGCCTTATTTAAGAGTGGTTGCCAGAGCACGTAGCAACGCATGCTTGATTTGGTAGGTCTTTTTGTTTTTTTCTTGTTGTAACCCCAAAAGGTTTGTGTCTGCTCCTTTTCAGAGTTTGAATGAGCTACAATCAGTTTCATTCTAATTTGATTCACATTTTTCACAGTGTTTTGACATTTTAGGAAACAAAGTTATAAAAAATTTTGTAGCCTATATTACAAGAAGAGAATGGTTGGCTGGTTACAACCTCTGTCCAACTGTGGTAGATTTATAAAAGCCTATTTTACAATCTGAGGATAACCTTTGTTTATCTTATGTTTATTTCCTCATATGAGTTTCTGTGATGTGCTTGAAGACATTAGAAATCATGCTACTTTGACACACTTACTAAGGTAACACACTTTGTCGACTTCCTGCTCTTTTGTTGTTTGTGTGCTATTTCTTCATATGTGCATATGTGTGTGCAGTTTATTAAAACCATTTAATGCAGTATTACTTTGAGAAATTCTAAATATCTGCTATATAAATCATTATATGTGTTTTTTTTATTTGCATGTGTGATGTATGATTTCTCTCCATCCACTGCCACTACTGACAAATTAGATGCACTAGAACGCCACAGTGACTGTTAATGAAATCTACGGCGGACTACACGAGTGCTACAACAGCACTGAATTAAAAACAAATGACTGGGAATTGGCCACCATGGCATTTCCCGCATTTTTCAGTGCGGTAAATTTTATGGATCTGTTACAGCTGTAGCTTCATGTTTTAAAGTTGAGTGGAAATAAATGAACAAAATGAGAAAAAGACCTTGCAGGTCTATGCAAAATAAGAGCTAAGGTTTCCATGAACCCGCCTGCAATGATGTTATAGATCGTTTATGCCCTGTGAAAAGCAAGAATGTCAAACTCATTTTATATTGTGGGCCACATAGAGTTCACTTTGATCTTATGTGGGTTGGATCGGTGAAATTCCAGTTTCTCTGTGTAAAAAGTGTAACTGTGGATTCACTCATTGAAATATCAACGCAAACATAAGCAATTTAAAAATTATGTCTCAGTTTTTCTACATGGTAAAGAAATGCTGTTGTATTAAATAAAATAAGTCGTTCAGCACGACTCTTCAAGCTTAGATTGTAAGAAATAATGTGTAAAATTACAGAAATCTGTAATTTAATTACTTTGGTGTAATGTGACTGGCCATGGGCAGGAAAAACTGTAAACTGTGTTCTTCACATTTTCCAAAGTCATCCAGCGGGCCTGATTGGGGTCTTTGCTGGGTAAATTCCGGCCACCAGACCTTATGTTTGACACCCTTGTCCTCAACCTTAACCTTAAACAGGCTTAAAAAGGTAACACGGGTACAGACATTGTGAAAGTGCACATTTTAAACATTCCCAAATGGTTTTAAATGATTTATTCTTTCCAAGAAGTAGGAGAACCTTCAGTTTATTTGAAACATTCGAACAACATCCCCACACAGTACCATTTTATAAACGGGCACCTTTGTAAAACCAGTGTAGATGTATGTTGCCTGCTTGTTTAGTTTTTGTTTGGTTTTGGATTTTCTTTTTGCAAAAAAAAGTTTGAATAAAAACCTGTCTTCATTTCAATAATGTCATTATAAACCAGTGTGAAGTCTCCACACTTCTTCGGGATCGGATCATTGTTTGCCGTTTATGTCACGACCTGCAAACCAGCAGAAAGCCTTTTCTTTCTCATAAATACAAATTTCGTAACATATTGCAGCACAGTCGTACACAGAGAGAGCTGCAGCTTGATAAGCGTTTGACAAATATGGTCGGTTTATATGACCAAATAGCATAATGCAATAGCGTGATTTTGTTGCTGTACAAATTCTTAAGTGAACATGGTAATAGTATTACTCAAAAACAAATCCATCAAAGTAAGTTACACACACATAAATACGAACAAGATTGTCTTCTCATACGTCTATGTCAATCACCAAACCAAGAGAAACAGCATTAAAACATAAGTTATTTAAAATCTAAGAAATGCCTGGTTAATCAAGCATCTTCAGGGCATTTATTAGTCTTAATTTAAAAAAAAAAATCCACAGTCAAATACATTTCTGGTCCTTCACTTATAAACACACTAATGTAAAATCATCTGACTATACACCCGATCCACTGACGCAACAAAAAGATACATTTCATATAAAGACCAGAAGAGGGGGCCATAGTCAACTTGCCCGAATAAGGTTCAGGTCTTAACTGTAGTGTACATTAAAAGAAGATCAGATGCTAAATAAGTAGACAAAGGTTTAACTTCCTGTTTACTTCAGGTGCACTGACCAACTGAAAAATATTAAAGAGAAATCAGTATTGGATGGATGGGCTTTGCAGAGGCTGCTATAAGGGTAATGAAGGATAGGGATATCATAATACATGAAATGTGGGATAATATCATTGTAGATACATATACAAACATTTCAATCAACCACAGATTTGCTAAATGTACCATGTTTCCACCCCACAGACTCATCAAGTCTAATATTTAGAAAGGCATTAGGAAACACAGTGTTTAGGTCGAGGCACCCTGTGATTTTTTTTTGTAATATAGGAGGGTCAGTACCTGAGAAGCAGTGTATAGGCTAATGACATTGGTCTCAACCACGCCATCTACTGATGTTTGCTTTAAAATTAATCTCACTGATGTACTTTTAAGATTTGTGTTACCTGAAGTGTTGGACGTGTGCAAAATTAAGATACGGATTACCTTATCATTGCTTGATATAACCTCCTCCAGGCTCACAGTGTAGGCCTAACACACATCTATAAGTAAAACTTTTTAAGCTCTGCTAAAAATTATGTCCCTGTTATTGTGTCAAACCAACTGGACTGGACTGGTTATTTTTTCCCCATTTTAAGTGTTGTGGACTAATGTAGTGCATGTAATCTGCACTTACTCCATAAATGCTGACAGCAAATGCAGTATGGCAATAGTGGCTAAAAGTCATGTGTAAAAGTAAGATGTGTAAGATTAGCCAAGACAAGGACAAGGAGACTTTCATGAGCGCATGTATAATTAAAAAATTAAATGTCAGGCTTGCTCAAAGGTAGAGGGTAAAAACTGTGAGAAAGAACAATGAAGTCATGGTTGGACTGCAGGTTAGGGTTTGTTGCTGGTCCGCTGGTTTCCTCATTTCATGATCACATTTATTACCACAGACTTCAGCGGCATGACATAAGCAGACTGTACAAAAGCTGACCTTGTTTTACTGGACTTCATTCACAGTGAAAGACAAAGCGTGCTCAAAAGTCAACACATATACTGGAGCCAGAGTAGGTGCACAGCTGGGGAGAAGTCAGGCTTTCTTTTTGTAGCCTTTCAGGGGAAGTTGTCCTTCAAAATGCTTTAGAAAAACATGTAGATGAAGGGTTTTACAAAGCACACCGTCAAATGTGACCAGGGTTTTCTACTTAAGTGTTTATGTGTCAGCAGGAGCAGCCAGGACGGCTGCTGAACAAAGCCACGGAGCCTCATTCACAGCTGAAGTGTTGTGATGAGAAGTCAAAAGCGTGCGGTGAGCCGAAGGTGGCTGTCTCACTGGAGTGGAAATACTGTTCTGAAGGCAGAGCTGTTTCCATTAGAGTCAGCTGCTGGTAGCATGGCTTTCTCTTAGTCTTCCTGATTGTCTGCCAGCACTCATGCAAGCTCAGGTCGTGGCTCCACCTCGCCACGCGATGCCGTGCGTGCCCGAATGTAATCGCTGGCCTGAGCCACCCCCTGACACCCAGCGCCACGGCGCCACTTCCGCACTGCCAGAAGGGTGTTTATTCCGTACACGACAGTCACCAGGAAGCCAAAAATCTGCACACAGGTGGAAACGGGAAGCAGAACCATTTACGTGTCAACAAATGTCAAAGCTACGTGATTACAGCTCAATAAGCTGATGAGGTTGTCTGATATATCAAAACTTCTACAAGTGCATAAATTAGTGTAATTAAACACATATACAGAACTGTGCAGTGGTAGGAAATTTAGCAGCCTGGTCAGTAAGAAGCAAAATCTATGGACATCATCAGTCAGTGATGCTGCAGTAAAGTAAGGCACAAAAATAGCATCCATATCTACAAACGTTTATGCTTCCTTTGTTATAGATCTAGGCAGGATGCCACTCGATGAAGTTCAAAGAGTCAGTACTCACCACTGCTGCTATTTCAGCTCCAGTGTTGTGATTGATGCAAGCGAGCACGAGAGATGACAAGAAGAAAAACAGGGTGCTGGCACCTGTGTTAACGAGGTCCTACAGGAAGGCAAAAACAAAGATCACAGCTCTGAATTAGAGATGTTATATAAGACTGGGATCACCTGTGATTTAAATCAACAACAATGAAATGTTGAACACAGGATGTTTTCAGTACCTGGCAGTTTTGGGCAACACTAAAATAACATATGAAGTAAATGTATATTTTGATAAAGTACATTTTAACATGGTATGTTCCCCATTGTTTGAATTTATTTGGATGCATTCACGTGTGGTCTACGGCTGCACAGGTCCTCTTTGGTTTTCTCTGTTACGAACTTTGAATTCTTGTTGTTTTTTAGCGTTCTGTTGGTTCTCAGATTATTCATTGCATTTTATTTTTGAGTACTAGTTCCTTGTTTCAGTTTATAAGTATTTTCATGAGTATTCTGCATTAGTCTAAGGAGCTTGGAAAGAAAAGCGTCGGGACTTCTTTAAGTTTCCTTGAAGACGTTTCACCTCTCATCCGAGAAGCTTCTTCAGTTCTAAGAGCAACTGGTGGAGAGTCCCAGATATTAAGTCCCCAAGAGGGACAATGGACCCCCTGATGATCCTCTACCTAATCACATGAGCCAAGGTGTGAAAACGGGTGTAGGGCACAATCAGCCAGGGTTTCGGGTGAACCCATTGTGAAGCCTAGCTCCACCCTATCATGTGATTTCCTGAGGTCAGATGGCCCAGGATGTAAGTGGGCGTTAAGGCATCTGGGAAGGGATCTCAAAACTGGATTATAGATGACAGACAGTTGGTGTCATAAACAACTGCCTCTGTTCAAAGATGGTCGTTCACAGTGGACATAGATGTCTTCTTTCACTCCTCTTTCAAACCATCTGCCTTCTCTGTCCAAAATGTGAACATTAGTATCCTCAAAAGAGTGACCTTTGTCCTTTAGATGCAGATGGACCGCCGAGTCTTGTCCCTTCAAGGTGGCTCTTCTATGTTGTGCCATGCGTTTATGAAGTGGCTGTTTGGTCTCTCCAATGTAGAAGTCTGAGCATTTCTCGCTACACTGTACAGCATACACTAAGTTGTTAAGTTTGTGTTTAGGTATTTCTATCTTTGAGATGAACCAGGTTTTGTCTGAGTGTGTGGCTGGGCCTAAAGTACACTGGGATGTCATGCTTGGAGAACTCGCCCGAGTTTCAAGCTCCTTAGACTACGATGACCTGGATGACTGAGAACCTTCACAGACATATTTTGCATTAGCTTTTTGTTCTCTTAATCCTTCCCTTGTGGCCCTTTATGTCAAGTCGGTCATCTCTGTGTAGTTACTTCCCGTTTTTTTTTGGTAGTCTTTTGTAACCTGTGCTTTTACATTGAGTTCTACTTCCCTTGTCTCATCATCCTGATTTGTTCCTCCTGTGTTTCCCATCTATTTTCCCCTCACTGACAGATGACAGGCTCAGTTCTACAAATTTGACACAGAGGGGCACAAGGGCAAGACTAATAAAAGAATAGACTATACAAAATAAACCTAAAACAGAATAATCATGAAAATAACCAGAAACTAAAAGAAAAGAATTAGGACTCAAGATATTTAGAGACATGGAAAACAAGAATAAACAACAATGAACAACCTGCGAACCAACAGAACATTAAATAATAACAAGAATTCAAAGTTCGTGACAGAAAACCATTGATCCAAAACTCCCTTGTTTTTCCAAGAGTAGTTGATGATTCATTTGGAGTTATTCTTTGGTGCTCCTTGTCTTCTTGTCTGTTTTTTAACCTCCTGTTGGGAAGAATTGTATGGTCGTGGTAAAAAGAAAGTACACCCCCTATCAGTTCTAAGGTTTTACATATCAGGACATATTTCTTTCTTTCCATGTCTTGAATACAACCTGAGCTGAATGACAGCACATGACACACTACATCATCATGTCATTACTTATTTAGCAGAAACCAAGCCAAAATGGGAAAGCGGTGCAAGCAACTCGCCATGATTCAGTAGCTTGTAGAACCAGTTTTAGCAGCAATAACTTGAAGTAATCATTTTCTGCATGACTTCATCAGTCTCTCACATCATTGTGGAAGAATTCTGGCCTGCTCTCCTTTGCCTCATTTCATTGAGGTTTGTGGGCATTTGTTTATGTGACGGCTCTCTTATGGTCCAGCCACAGCATTTGAGTCTTGACCTTTTTTTTGCAATTTCTCTGAGAATGGCACAGTCTGACTTTGGGATGAATTTGCCTGGATGTCCACTTCTGGGAAGACCATCGGCTGTCTTACCTGTTACCACTTGTGAATAATCTTTGTCATTGTGAATGATGGACTTTAAATTTGTTGGATTATTTGGCCTTTCCAGATTGCTGGGCAGCTTCTCTGAGATCATTGCTGATCTCTTTCCCCCTGAACGCTCCAGGCCAGCAAACTGCCAAAACCACTGCTTTTATAGAGCCTCTTAATCCCCATGGAAAGGGTGTGCCTAGTTTTGTTTTGTTTTGTTTTAGTTTGTTTACATGCTGCTTCTTCATTTGGCTCAGTTTTTTTTGTTTAATAAATAATGACTCAGTGTAATCTTGATAGATAAAACCTTAGAATTAAAATCTAAGGTGTTCTTTCTTTCACCATAATTGTACCTGCTATTTATTTCTACACAACATCATTAGGATACTTGTTATTTTGGCTATTTCTAGACTTGGTAATAAGAAGGCAGAATTCCTGAACTTCCCTCTTGACATCCTTCCTCTTAGACCAACCTTGGGTTATAATAACAAATAAAAAATATCCACTCCTGGTGTTTTAACATAAAACTTCAATTTAATCTACTTAAAGCACTCACGGCAACAAATATCCTACAGCTGCCTCTTGCTTTTACATTTAAATAACTTTTAAAACAACAAAAATACATTTTAAATCACAGCACAACATGTTTGTTACCCCAAAGCACACCACTGAAATAACAAACTAATGTAATGTGAGCTCAAGATAAAACTGAGCTGTCTGAAAGCTGCTGCCAGTGATGTGCATTAGTTAAACCCCACAAGACTAATTAAAAAAAAACTGGCACAATGTAGCCTCCTATTAGTCTAAGGACTGAGCACATTGTGGCTGATGTTGTATACTGAACAAACAGAGCTTGTTTGCACTCTTCTAACCAGCCAGACTGCATCCTGGTGCTCCATATCCAAAAACCACAGGAGAGCAAAGAAGCCAACAGCACATATTTTTTTAAAAGCCACCTAGCACCTCATTCATTCAATTCAAACAAACACTCAGTCCACACATATAACTAACTCCATCCCCCACGTTTTTACACATAGGAAGTAATGTGAAAGAGACAGTTGCTTTTCAAGTACCGCTCTCCTGTTCTTGGCACGCCAAACTGTGGGGAGGGGGTTAATATTGAAGGGCTCAGCGTGGCTGGGGCACGGCCCTCGTGATCAGAGGCGTGATTATAATCATTGCAGACATGGTCTCTCATATGATACGCATGGACCATACAATAGCAAAGTCAAAAAGGCTAGCTGGTCGCAGACTTACACACATGTGCATGCACATACCTCAGCAGGGCATAAAAAGTGAGATAATGTGCCACTGATCTCATGGTTTAATCAGTAACATAAATACAGAACCATATCTCTACATGTTAACTGGGAAAGTCAATGAACACCACAGTTATGATCTTAACCTTCGACCGTAATCTTAAACCCACTTCAAAGGTGCACACTCAGCGTACTGCAAACACTGCTCGCATTACTCATGCACTCCCATCCAGCTTGTCAAACTGGTTAAACGAGACACAGCCAACCAGATATTCCTGTTCCATTGTGCTCTTTCATGTGCACAAACGATTTTGCGCGTTTTCATGATGCCACTTCAATCCCACAGTCAGTTCAGTTGTTTCTCAACCTCTCTGCTTTACCTTCGCCCAAAAGTCACAAATCACACATGTGATTATATTCTTTCCTGAATTTTCCCATATAGGTCCAATAGAAAAATGTGCATGTAAACAACTAGCATGGAATTTCACAGCCTATGAAAAATTTAAAGTCTCCATCTCGAAAGTTGCGCTCTATCTGACCAGCAATAATGGTAATTGCCTGAATGCAAACATTTTACCAGGAAAGGAAAAGAATAAAGTGGGATTCTAAGTGACTGTTGTCTCTACAGTGCTGTTTGGAAATGCTGTTTAACAGCTTACTGTAGTGGAACAACTCAGCATCCAGTTGTGGGCTTCCACCCTGAATTACTTACTTCATTCATGTATTAACTGTGATGAGATACTCTCTGTTCTCAGAACAAAACAACCAGAAAATACTGGCAGGGCAATCGAACGGCCGCTCTCCCTCCAACGAGAGAATAACAACGCTATTATCTGTCTCTCCCTTTGTGTCTTTAGTTTTGCCTCATTTCTGTCCCAGAATCCCCCTAGCATGACCCACAGCTATTTGGCTGTGAATGAAGAAAACAATGGACCGAATTATCTGCCTTCAAAAACTAAATCCTCGAGTTTAATTTAATCACCTAAAGTTACAGAGTAGCTAGGACTGCAAAAGAGTCCTAGGACTGCATTCATTTCCATTTGGAAGAAGGGGAATAGGGTCAAGGCCTGTGTTTCCCCCTCTGTGATGACTTTGGCAGCACAGAGGGGGAAGTGGAGGAGATGGGATCGTATAGCACGTAATTGTTAGATTAAGAACCCTTCTACTGAGAGTTTGTAGTTGGGAAACAGAAAAGTCAGCAGAAGGTTTAACAGTTGGTTAATACTGTGAAATGCTCACTCGTGGTAAAATTCCCAGGGGACCAATGTGACCGGAGCAGCTTTGACTACGATAGACATAAACAGTGTGTGGCTGAGCCCACACCGTGGAGTGCGTCCAAGGAACGTGGGCTCGTCAGCTAAGCAGTTTGGAGTGAGAGCAAACACTGTTAAATCTGCAAAGTAACACGTTCGGTAAACCTTTGTTTGCAACATTTTGCTAACCGAAAAAGTCCTTCATATTTGACAAATTCACCTTTATTCTTTTGCATAACAGCATAAAGTCCAGCAACACCAGTGTGCCAAACCACAGGCCATCAAACTCCAACCTCTTTGTGTGAACCCAATGCCAACTCCTGAGCTCAGGCTTAAGCACACAAACACACAGTGTACATGCTAATTAAACATTTCATTATTTAACCATTAATCTCCTAAATGGAAAAATAATAACCAGGCAGAAGTGACAGGAGAAACGCCAGCGGGCTTAAGACGAAAAAGAACAGGCAGTCTTGAAAAGAGCAAACAGAAGGATTTTGGATTATATGGACAGTAATGGTTACAGGTATCTGGTAAAAGTTCCTAAATCAGCACTCTTAAATTAGCCCTGGCCTCTATGGGACTGTAAAACGCTTTGTTCGGTGTTACTCTGCCAAAAGCAGACGCCAAAGGCACACCCTCTCTTCATGTTTGAGGTGGAATACTGTACTAAGGATACCGTAGAGCAATCTGATAGCTGTGGTTAGATCTGAACATCTGGCTTAGCATCCACATCTTTACTACAGTATGTACTGTAAGCTGGAAGTATGGTCAAAGAAGTTTCTTCTACACGTGTCTGTAAAAGACACTTGGCTGCAGATCAGAACTCACCACCAACTGCTTGTCAGGCAAACAGTTAGAGGCTGCCAGTATCTCCTGGAGAATACCCACCAGCTCATTTTCTTACAGCTGACAGTGCACATCCTGGTAGCAACATGGAAACTGTAATGACTTTGTGCTAGATTTTATTCTAGTGCTAAATACAGAACAATATTCAACAAACAGAAGTTCAAGTAAAGCTTGTTTCAATTTCTTACTTTAGAAAGAAACTAAGTTTAAATGCTTTGTTTAAATAATAAGCTTAAATCTCCTTGCATAAATGCTAAAACAGAACAATCATCAAGAAGATAAAAAAAAGTAAATCCGTTGGGCATCTTTCTTTGGCTTTAGACAACAATTCTGATGGCAAAAGAACTAAACGGGACAGGCAAAAAAAAGAAGAAGAAGAAGATAAAAAAAAGGCAAAAAAGGAAAATCACTGCCTGGCTAATATTAGCTAACCTGGCTAATATTAGCTAACCTGGCTAATATTAGCTAACCTGGCTGATATTAGCTAACCTGGCTGATATTAGCTAGATAGAGCCTGGTAGAGCCTGACTGGTAGAGCCTGACTGATGTAAGGTTTTTTAAACTGATATTGATGGCAGACAGCCACCATGCGTTTGTGTATTTTTATTATTATGCATGTTTATTTTCAGTCAAGCAAAAAAATGTGATTTATCAGCTGATATTTTTTTCTCTTAGGAAACAAAACAGAAACAGATTTCACTAATATTTGCTCTGTGTATCTATTTGTGAGTCCTTACTAAGATTACACAAGATTCCTGTTTAAAAACGAATCTTGTTTTAATAGTATGATTTGCTCTGTATAGTTTTTATTATCATTTATTGGCTGAGCAGGCTGTGTAAATCAGCTGATACCCACTATTTACCAATATACTGGAATGTGCATTTCTAAATAACATTTCTAATTTAAAAAGTAGAGATGGGAGAAATACCCTCCAACAATGGTGTGAGTGTTACTGTTGTTGTAGTTTGTCCACCAGAGGGAACTCAGCAAGTCATGTTTGGATTACCAGAAACACAACAACCATCTGATCCTAGCATCTAAACCAGTAATCCACGACTTGTCGTTATAATAATACAGGATCATTTTTAACCCACACTGCCATATCATTGTAGTAAAGACTGCACTTAACAACTTTTAAGAAATGTTTGTGTTCTGTGTCTGAAAGAAAGAAATATCAGCTGCTATATCAGACTTTTAAAAACAAATATCAGTATCGGTGAATCATATATCTGTCAGGTTCTAGTGAAAGTAAACATAATAACAAGAGACACATCAAGCCATGCCAGCCTCGCTGTATTTTACTGCTGCTTAACAGCTAAACTGAGTTAAATGCTAACAAGCCTATTATAGCCTCTTAAAATGATAACAGCTCCTTAAATAGAGCTAAAAAAAAAAACGTACAGGGAGTCTTTACTGCTGCTAATGTAGATAAAATTTATAACTGTACTGGTCACTGGTCTCAAGATGAGTAAAAACCCAAAGCTTAGAAATTTAATGCCATGTAAACCTTTACCGGGACCACTGCATTATTATCATAAGGTGAGCATATTGATAGATTTACACGTGCAGCTAAGCATTAAATTGTAAGCCAGACTGTCGCTAAATATGACGAGAATAATGCAAAATTACTGCTGTGTAAACCAGTAAGGTTTCAGAGGGCAAATTTAAACCCTACTCTTCTAAAATGTCATGTTGCCTGATTTTAAATTGATTTTTTTCAGGATTAACTTCTATATTTAGGAAGGCTTGAAAATGCACAAGCCTCAGGGGAGTCTTCAGGAGTATGATGACCTCTGATGCTGAGGAGTGTTTTGACTCTGCTATCAGCCACAAGGACATGACAACCGATTGTAGATAGTGAACAGACATAACATCTTTCCATATCTGGAGAGTAAGGGGGTTCATGTGTGAGATTAGAACTTTAAAACCGGATGCCGATGCCAGCTGTAATGCGTGCATGAAGATGGAATTTCATAGTGAATTTATCTAAATGCTGTACTATTCATCTGTATCTCCTGAGGAATTATCTCTCCTCAATGGCAATCCAAGTATCATCATAAACTGCATTAACATTAGTCATCCTGTTCTTTATTTAGAGGTTCAGCAGTACATTACTGTACATGAGCTATGTTAACACTCTGTAGTGTGGACGTACCGTGAGGCTCCAGTTTACGTGGGGCACCTTGGTGTGGATGTTGAGGCAGAAGATCAGGAGGAGGACTCCTGTCACCACAAGAGCACTGCAGCTGACAAACTCAAAGAAGTAGACCCCTCCACAGGGGGAACACATCATGATAGTTTCTATGCAGATGAAGCCGATGAGTGAAAGGACCTGAAGTGAGAGGGAAGACGACAGGAGAGACGAGAGTTAAAATAAGATACAAATAAGATACACTTTGTTTATTCCACAGGTTGGGAACAGCTTATCTCAATAAAATAAATACAATATCACAAAATCAAATAGCCTGGAAAGATAAAGAATGGAAAAACTTAACAGAAAACTGAAAAAGTGCAGTGTTCAAATGAGCTTAATAAGAGACATCTAACAGAGAAATGCAGGTATCGTGGTGTGAGATGGTAAAGATTTTCTGTATATGTCCTTGTGGCAGCAAAGCTGAACCAGATGTTAGAGGAGGTCTTTAGCTGGTGCAGAGGGTGGTCAGGGTCTATCAACATCCGTTCACCACAGCCACTGTCATGCTGATGACCTCTGCATTGTTAACTGGGGAATCCAAATACTGTATTGATTCAAACTGGATCCAAACAAGAACTGTAACGATGGGAGAAAATTCCCCCGACAAGCGATATGGACACAATCCCACAGCTAGAAGTTCAGTATTCAGGCCATAGACAAACTCCTTTACAGTACTGCACAGGACTACGCCGTCTTTACTTATAACTGGTGCACTGATTGCACATTTTATCTTATTATGTGCAGCAAGGAGGTGCTTTGGTTAGCATTGTCACCTTATTGCAAGAAAGCTTCTAATTCAAAGCACAGCTGGGGTTTATGTGTAATTTGCAAGTTCTTTACCAAAATACCAGCATTTATATGTTAAGACTTCACTTTATAATACATCGTTTCTGCATGCCAAAGACAACTGCTGGTTCTAAATTTGGCTATGGATGACAGGTAGATAAAGTGCTCATATATGATAAAGCACTGCACAAATTTATGTTTAAATGTAGTCTCAAGCACTTTGAGTGCTACTATATCACATTTACCACTCTGCAAAAAATCCTGCAGCCAGGTACAGTCACACTGTCCAGGAAGCATGAGTGTGGTGCTAATAGTGCAGGGATATATTGAGTATATTATGCCAACAACAGGTTAGATAATTCACTGGCTGATTAGTGAATCATCTCTAAAAACTAAAACCTAGGTCAGCATGAGCAGTCTGCATTCATTATCCTAGAATGGAGTTCATTATTCAGTCTCTTTTCTGAATAACTGTGGGATCCGTCAGACCTTTGACAAAATATGTCTGACCTTCATTTCTGAAGCTTGGACAAATCTGACAGTGAGTCTTACCAGCGACGCCAGTTAACAAATGATACGCCAGCACATTAAATACAAAGTATATAAAAACTTAAAATATATACATGCCTAATCAGTATATTGAATATAAGCATAAAGAATACTGTAAGTTATTTCTGTAATATTATGGGATTGAAATGTCAAACTTTCCAGTTCATAAAGCGATTGTCCTATGAATAGACCAGAGTCTGTGATCCCATGAGTTCTGCTCCTGGCAGTTTGTGAAGATGCCCGCTTCCAGCCAACAGCCATCAACAAACCACAGTATGGGAAGAATTCTGCTACTTAGGTGTTCTTCTGCCATCTAGATCCCGACAAAACCACACACAGATTGCCAACTGCCTAGGAGCAGTCCAAAACCAAGAGGCATAGCAAAACCATGAAAATGCAACATAATACCGACCTGAAGTAGCTAAGAATCAGTTTTCTAATTTTATGCAAACTGCAAAGGCCAGTTTTGCATGAGCAGACGTGAAGGATGTGATAAGAGACTCCAGTTTTCCTTTCTCTTTCATTTACAAATGTTAACCCTGAAAGTCTACGCAATGTTAGTGAAACTTCACTCAAGGTCATTTAATGCAAAACAACAGCAATCACATATCAGACATATGCAATTTAGAGATCGAACACAATCTGTTTGACTAATAATTCACACACAGTCATCTCATCCACGCTCAACAAAATGCACTCAAAAAAAACCCTAAAACTTTGCCAAGGAACAGCTTCCCACTCCTCAGTGTTACTTGGAAGATATCCTTTGAGCTGATAAAACATCAGCTTGCAAGCATCAACCCAGCAGCAAAGCGCAGCGGCATAGCTGGTGCTGCTTTACTGCCTCTTGGCCTGGACGGTTTTCCATCATTGAAGCAAAAATGAATTTTGATGTATTGAGATATAATAAGAGCCGTCGCCTACTGTTTGCATCTGTGTTTTAGCAAACAAGACCTATTCATAAAAGATCTAAGAAGCACAATGGCTTGCAGGATCTGTGCTTCATTTACTGTATGCGGGTTGGTTGTGAATCACAAAGCCCATATTTGAACATGGAAAAATAAATACTAACTTTCGTGCTAAACAGTTTCTGTTAAGATGATTTCGGATTATTGTAATATTCCATGCAGGAATGGCTTTTTGTCCAAGTTGTTAAAACATTAAACAAGGAGCTGCGCTCAAGTAGCAAAGCTTGAAAGGTAAGATCGTTTTTTGCTTTTCAAAGAAAGTTACTGAAGAAACTGGGTCAAGTTTGAGGCAGGTATTTTTTTTATTTCGCTACTTGTCATTACTAACAAATCTAAGCAGTTTAAGCACAAACAGCATCCCCTTTTCTTTGGCTCTGGCTTATTTTAGCTACTCAACTGTCTCTGTGTCTTTTGTTGCAAAAGAAAAATGATCACTTTAACAGCAGATATTTGTCCTTTAACTACATTTTACATTAAAACAAAACATTTATCAAAATAACATCATGTACAGTAGTTTATATGAGTATTGAGCTAACTCGTATTTATTTTTCTTCCAAGGAGCCAGGCTCTTGGAATTTCCATTTTTGGAGGAATTTTGTTGTTGTTGTTTGTTTGTTTACCTACTCCAGCTGATGAACCAGTGCTGTGTCTGCACATAACAGACCACTTAGCAAAGAACCTATTTTAAATTGTATTTTTAGCCACCTTTGTGATAGCCTGTCTATTTGGTATCTCTCAGCATCTCAGTATGATGTGGAGTGTATCAGTATCCATATTAGTATCTGAACGTTACATCCTTAGGAAACACACAACAGAAAAAATCCAACAGAGACCTGACACGCGACCTGAGAGACACCCCTGTCCCGGTCTGGGGAAGGATGAGTGTCAAAAAGCCATTCTTAAAGAAGGGACGCAGGAGGGAAAGGCTGAGGAAAGCCAAATCAAACAGGATCTGACCTGAACATCCGGTCTTATAAAGTGGCGAGTGCGAGTGCACGGGTCAGAAAAGGGGTACAACAGTGAGTGTCTGCAGCCATCTGTAAGACACAGTGGAGGCTCTATGGTGGTTTGGGGTTGGATTTTAGATCTTTAAAAAGATCTAAAAGATGTTTAAAAACTTTTAAAAGATCTTTAAAAACTGATGGACGAATGAACGCAGAAAAGCACCATCAGATTTTCATTCACCATGCAATACCATCTTGAAAATGTCTCATTGGGAATGGCCTAATTTTCCAGCTTGACAGTGATCAAACACACTCATCTAATGCAGTAAAAATATATCAGGATACAATAAAGGTGGTCATACCAAATATTGACTTTCAAGCTCATTAGAATTGCACCAACTCTTTTTCTCCTTATATACCTGTACTTCCACGTATGTTTTCACGTGCTTCTAGAAATCACTGCATCTATTTCCCATTTTGCTGGCAAAATATAAAAGAAGGAGGGATTGCGCAAAACTTTTGCAAAGTACTGTAATCTCTGAGTCACAACTGCAGCTTCACAGTGTTGTGCGGGTCACATGAATAGCTTATTAAATCCCACAACATTTAATAAATTTACCCACATTGTGCTTGTGCTGGCACACCCAGTCAGTTCAGGCACATTAATTTAAACAGCCATCCATTTTATTTTAACTGCTTATCCATCGCAGGGTCACAGGGAGTCTACTCCAGTATCCTGCTAATGCAAAGACCATTTAAACTTTAGAACCGTCATCTAACCTGACATGCACGGCGCTTGTAGCACAAAGCTAGAGCTTAGCTAACTTGTGGGACTAATTAAGTAAGGTCCATGGTAAATATGTGCATGTAGGATACTGAGCATTCAAAGAACTTCATTCATTTAGACAGCATTTTATTCTCGACTATCCCACACTGGGTGCAATATGGGGTCAATTCGGATTCAGTATCTTCCCCCATGTGGGCTGGAGGAGCAGAGGGTCAAACTACCGAACACGCGATTAGCGGACAATCTACCCTCCCTTCTGACACAGCCAGTTTCTTGGACTCTCGATTGTAGATATGTGTTGGTTAATCAGTGAGATGAAGCTGAAATAAAAGAACTATCTCTACCACTACACTCCTACACCTTGTTGGCCACCCATCCCTCCATCCATCCATCCATCCATCCTCTTAACTGCTTATCTAATTCAGTGTCACGGGCCGGCCTGGTGGGTGGGTGTTATGTTACAAAGAAGAAAAGAATTAACTTCTAAATGCTCAAACATGTATGTTTCTACACTAGCATAACTAACAAAGAGCAAGTCTAGCAGATTTTATCTCAGAAAACGATCATTTATTCAACCCTGTTTATCCTGTTCAGTGAGCAGAGCTGTTGGATGACTGGCACTGGTAAAGCATAAGGGGAAAACCCTCCACAGTTTGTCAAACTCCAGTCTGATCATTTAAATCTCTGTCTGTGACATTACCTCACAGGAAACCGAAAGGAAGAGAAAATAAGTCGACTGGGCAGACTATCGTTAGGACAACAGTTGAATTGTGTGCAGTTGCCGAAGCCTCATTAGAGTGTGTAGCTGGATAGCAGCCTGTCTTTGACTGAAATACAACTGAAAGGGTCACACCCAAACAGGAATGAAGTGCACTGCACTGGGAGATGATGTAATGTCTCTCAAAGAAAGCATATTACTTCCTCCATGCCCCTGTGTAGCAGGTGTCAGGCAGTCACAGGGGAGGAGGCGGAGAATTGCAAGCACCACACTGGATAATTTTGTAAGTATTGATTATACGTCAACCTTCTCTCTTGTTCAGTCTATTCATCACGCATCGTATGTGCAGGAACAAATGTGTCAGCTTTCTTTCCCTTCTTTCTCCTACATGCAAACAAGTCCTTATCTCAGGGATTTAGCACATTATTAGTTGCCTTAAGGACATCTTGGATGCCGATCCCCTTCTTATACGCCATCTGTTGTGAACAGATAATTAAAGGAGGAGAATGGGAGGCTTTATTGTTGAAACTTTGCAACACTATGTGCAGGACTTCCACACTGTACTACTTCATGCAAAAAAAAACACCTTAAAAATGACCCAAAAGATTGAATGTGCTTTAGCAGGAGCTCACAGTCGGGTATGAGATGGAAAATTTACCCTGAATGCTGGTTAAATTTCACCCCAGAGGAAAAGTGTGTTGCTGCACATATGCAACAGCATACATGTCTCCCCTCGTGCCTGCACAACATTCCTGTTGTCTTTATGCCATCCTGCAAGATCCAAATAAGTCGTGTTTCAACCACACGAGAGTAAAGCACATGGCGTCTCTCTCGGTTAAGCGTGTGCTGACATTTGGGAGCATATGGTAACTTCATTACACAAGATTTGGAGAAAGAACACCTCTCCTTAATATTTAACCTCCACTTGTTAGAATATTACTTTAAAAAAAGGGCAGGATACACACCATAACAGAAAAGCTGTTATTTATCATGAAGGCATGAGCCCTGCTGGGAAACAGTGTGATTGATAGGTGTACTATAAGGCCCAACAAGGTATCAAATTCCTGTCACTATGTCGACGTGCATGATGTGAATATCAGCTGGACTTTGTTGACCCGGTCACAAAGAGACAAAGACAAACCTGCTGTCAGGATGGGCGCACCTCGATCAGGTTACCTGCCACTGAGAGTTTGTACTGCTCAGTGCAGGGCCAACAGCAGCAGCATCACATGTATCAATTCACCCAAGATATGACAGGTGACTGGCCCCCTTAAAGCTTTTGTAAATGCATATTTGTGGAAAAAAAGGACGTATGAAAAAAGGAAGGTTTGAGGGGATTAAACCCAACTACTTTAGTGTCTTTCAGCCATTTATTCAACTGTTTAACACAGAATTCAGTCAAACAAATTTATAAAACAGGATTCCACTTATAAAGCCCTTTAGGTTGATTGGACATAACAGATAAAGGCTGCCGTCAGCAAATCTATTCTTACTTGCCAATAAACAGATGGCAGATAATGAATGAATACCTAGTCGATACAGACGTCCCAACCATAAACTGGAGCATCGAGTGTACTGCTGACAGTAGACTGCTGCCATTTGCTACATGATGCCCTTTTGCAGTGCATCTCCTCCACATTGTTTTGCTTGTTTTTCCAGCTCTGAAAGATCATCACTGCTCCTTGGCTGGCACAGAGTGAAACAATTAGAGGAGAGAGCAGTAAAAATGAAAGCCGATGAAGCCATTAATGCTTGGCAGGATGCCTTTAAAGGCCTCTTCTCTCAAGGCCTCCTCTAAGGTACTGAATATAAACTTGGATGACTTTGACTGGTCCTCTCCTTGTTCACAGAGGAGAAACGTGGCTATTTGAAACTGCAAAAGTACTCCCACGCTTCTGAAGTCTAAAGTACAAACAGAAGATTATTAATAGATATGAGATGACGCTTGTTCTCTTGTACCCACAATGCCTGTAATACAGATTCTACTTCAAATACCTCAACTGATTTTTTTTAATGAGTTATTTATGCGCTATTCATGACTTGGCCTATTTCGGGGTATCACAACTAAGTACTTTTTCTGGAATAGAGCAAAATGAGACTTTGAAGTATCACAGATATTTTTGTAAACAAATCTAGAATTATTTTTAGGGCAAAGTCTTTGCACAGATGTTTGTGTTTAGACAAAACTTAAGACATAAGGAGTTTGGCTTAAATTGTTAAATGAGAAAGAAACTGCTATTCAGGTAATCTACAGGCACACCTCCCAAAAAACATACATAGTATATATATATATATATATATATACATATACATATATATATGCAATTACATTAAAACCACAAAACCAAGCACCTGGATGTTTGCACAGGTGGAGAATGTAATTTTATGGTGTCTTATGTCTGGGCAGAGGATGTGGCTCTGTGGCTAAAAGTAAAAAAACCCAAAAGAAATTAATTGACCAGCAAAGTCTAAGGCAATACTCAAACATTTCCGGTTTGCTATGAAATGCGTGAAGATTATAAATCTAATACTTTTAAGTTACCGCCTGCTCCAAACTTCTCCCACGCTGATGACAGAAGGATTCCTTGCCTTCCTTCCCACATACAGGTAAACATCACAGGTGTGCAACAGACTGTGAGCTTCTCTCAGACCACTGGGACACTCAGCCACCCACAAGCTAAAAAAAAAAACAACAACCTTAAAACTTTTTCTGCATAAGTTTTTAAAGTATTGCAGAGAAACTGCCTCCCACATACATTGTTCTCCTCCGTGTTGTTGGGGATACACTCCAACATGTGTGTGAGTGTAGCCCCGTAGTGAATTTTTCTTGGCAGAGGAAGAAGAGAAATGGTCCCAGTTTGATAGATGTTTCCTCCTCTGGTGAGTTATCAGATCTTTGGGACCCTTTCATTGTGCTTTGTTGTTGCCTCTTATCCCAGTTCAGACATCTGGTTTGGGTGAACTGATTCAAAACTTCCATCAGAAATGTGTTTTCCACTGACTACAGCGTGAAAAGAAATGGTGATAACACTTTTTATCCTCAACAGCAACTGAATGGGTAACACATACAGGTTTTCCCAGGTGCCTCACCGAGTACAGCCGTATTTGCACACGTGTTTAAGTGGTCTGGAGCAGCAAACAGCCACACAGTGAAAAAATGGAACTACTTGCAAATATGCAAGTGGTAACTAAAAGTTATCAAGACGTTCAAGGAGCACAAGCGAATCGCAAATGGCAGACATTATTAAACACTATAAATCCCTCTGGAATAGTACCCTATTATGTAGGAGCCATTATCCATTCAAAAACAAGCTCGCCTCTATACATTCACTAGTCATGGGGTAGGCATACTGTTGAAGTGACCTCTAGTAGGGATGCAGTGAAGGTTAAGCCAGGACCGGTGTGGCTAACTTTAGAATGAAACCTCGGGGTTATTATTGCACATAAATAATAAGTAAGGTATTAATGCTTAGCATACAGCGAGTTTAACTATAGCTGCACTTTATCGTGTTTTGCCCCCTGGAAGTTGAGTTTTCCTCCACATGTTAGTTGCTGATCAGTAGAAGTTATGCACCAACGGTGCGTCACAGCTTGGCCACTTAAAGGAAGGCTGTACATCTCTGAGTATTACTGCAACGATGTCGCCATGCTTTGACTTACCACTTCAACCACCTTTAAAATCCCCAAGTATGACTTGAGGTACTCCATGTCGCACACTATCCCCCCAAAAACGTTCCGCGAATGGACGGGCTCGGTGGTGGGCTGGTAGGGACTGCTGGCCCCGGAGATCATGGAAGTGTTGGAGGCCTCGCCGTCAAAGCCCTCCGTCTCCTCGGTGGTCCTCATGATTTCTGGAGAAGCTGAACTCTTTTTTTTTTTAAGAGAGAGAGAGACAAATGGAAACCGACGCTGCCAGTCCTCCTGGATCTACCTCACTGCGCGGCTTATGTGACAGAGAGCACACTTTGTTCCACGCAAGCTGGGAGCAGATGGGGAAAACAAACCGGACAGTCCACTTTTCGTAGCCACCCCGAGGTGAAACCGCAACGGTAGTTGTTCTTTAACATCGCGTGCAGGACTGGTATAGGATCAGTGCAGCCACCCCCTCCACCTCCAGGCGGTTCCTCCCGGTTCCAGTGTTGCGCCTCTCCAAAACAGCCGCACTTAGAACTATGTTAGGTGGGTCACTTGTTCGAGTCCTTGTGCCACTCACTTTACCACGGACGACTCCGGTTAGTTCGGCAGATCGGGGGGAAATGCCTGCCGTGCTGTGAGACCGAAAAACATTCACCCATTGTGGCCCAGAAGAAGCGAGAGAGATCCGCGCTGTCTCCTGTTGTAAACTTAATTATGCAGCCTCCACAGCAGCAGCAGCAGCAGCAGCGCGCAGTACGGCTGCGTACGGACAGCGGCGTCCCTCGCTGTGGATGGAAAGCAGGCTTGTCTCCGCCCTCCTGAAAACTGCACATTCTTCAGAGTAGGCTCTGCGCCCGGTTTAACTGCTCCCAAACAGCCTGCAAAACGAATCCAGCCGGAACCACGCCGACAGTACCGAGCCCTTCTCACACACTCACATTCGTCGGTGTGACCGTGCAGTATTTGAACACCAGCCAGGCCTGGTGACACGATTTCTATTTTCCCAAGGGGATTACAGTGTATGGCTGCTTGTCTTTTAAAACCCACTGAATATCACCATCATGATCCACATAGCTTTTTTTTCCTCTTACGTTTTATATGTGAACATGTCTAATACAAAATACAGACATATTTCAAATTACATGTTGCCAATTCTCTGCGTATAAAGCAGGTTGGTTTCACCGAGTTATTAAAGAAGTCAATGCAGGTTAGAAATCGTACCATATATGTAAAGTTAGTCTAACTTCAACAAATGAAAGGATAGGCCTAATTTTTTTCAGGGGCATAAGCTGTGCTGTAGAGCCCCCCCCCAACCCCCGTACTTTACTGCTCTCTCGTGGCGCTAAGCAGCATTAAAGGTTGCCTAGGTAATTGCAGGAGTCCAAAGATGCTGGAAATAACATTTGGAATAAAACATAAAAAAACCCGACACTATGCATGTGACTGGTGTAATACATTGAATTACAACTACAGTATAAATGTGTTGTAACCCTGAACATGGTGAGAAGTTATCACAATGTTTTAGAGATAAATGAAGCACTTCAAAAAAAAATCTGAGCGAAATAAAATCTGAAATATTGATTTATTTTTGTCCCCTTATTGTCGAGGATCAAGAAAGAAAATTTTCCAATGCCAAAAAAATAAAAAAACCCACATTCTTATAATATAGGGTTAGGATTAGGGGTATGTAGATCTCACAGGTCGATGTGTGTGACTTAAAGTTGTAACCGTTGCTTTCTCATCACACACAATTCTAATCAAATGTTGTACAAACACACACACACACACACGGAAGCCAACAAAAGTTTGGATTCTTGGTTTTATTGAAGCCAGGGGTCTGATAAACATTTTCCTTATCTTTGTCGGCATAATAAGCTAGAATCCGCATGGCAGCTTGAAGGCTACAGAATTTGTGTTACAGACATACAATCAAGCTTCTGAATTATCCCAGGGCACAAAAGTGCAGCCAGCCATGTGCTTACAATGTTTTGATATCCTGAATACAAAAGGACTGGAAGCAGAAGCTCATAGTCTCGTATAGATGTAGACTGTCGATAGTGGTCGAAGGCAATTCAGTTAGGATGAGAAGAGGAAGTTGCTTTCCACTGAATTTGTGTACCAGAAGAAAACAAAAATCCATCTTGGGAGCAAAAAGTAATCCAAGTCCAACTTTCAAGCACAAGCAGCAAGAGAGCACTTCATTCCACTCAGCTAAATGCCAAATTTAACAAGTGTGGCCATATTGTTGACAAATTAACAGTTCAAACTTCTTTTAAACATAAGTGTGATATGACGAATCTCTGTATTCTGAAACAAAATGAAAAATCATGACCAAAAATGCCAAATGTGCAAACAAATGGGGGTTTATCCGTAGTTTAGCTACAGTGAAAGCTGTACTGGCAGCAATTGTTAGAGGATTTGTATTAGTTACAATATTGCCAGCAGAAATGTGTTATTCCATAGTTAACCACAAGGGGCCCATTTAACAACCTCAGCAGCAAAATGGCAATTTCTCTGTGCATGTTAACATCTTGTTTCATTCTGAAATGAGGCAAGGCAAAAAGAAAAAGATGCACTCTGCATCTGCAGCTGTAGCAACAGTGTCCAAAGAAAAGTGCTTATTCCAAAATGCGGCCATGCTGCTCCTGGCTGTTCCGAAATTGTGCTTCATCCACGTCGGCAACGGGCCCTCGAGTGCACGTTTCCCCCCAACCAGTCACAAAAACAAAGCAAAGTAAAAACAATAAGAGCTTCATTTTGTTTAAAGTAAACCCAGAACTGCTGTGTTGAATCACTGTGACAATGCACGAAGCAGACGGTACACTGCTATTCCCTTACAGAGCGAATGTTTGAACAAAAAACCTGCTGACTGTTCAAAGACCAGTTTCAACAGCCAAAACACAATTATGGTACGCCCCCTTCTGTCTGCTGAAACTCCAGACACGGCTTAATAGAGAAAGACATTTCTACCATTTTACAGGGTGTTACTTAAAAAAAATGTTATAGGCCAGTCAGAGGTTTGGAATGCAAGGGCTCTATGCAAGAGTTGGACAAAAGAAACAAACAAAAAAAGGCCGCTGGTTAATCTTATGGATGACTACAAATGCAGATAATATGCATCTTTGGTTCTGTTCCAATTCACTCCAGTTTTCATTTTTCTTTTTTGGCTATTTGTAGCAAATAGCTGCTCTCCTATCACTTGCCATTCATTCTGCAAAAGTTACTGAAATACACCATCCATGGGATTAAGTAGGGCCTTGTATAGAGATTTAAGAATGAAAATGTACATTTCATTTTGATTATGGTATCATGAAACCATAAATATTATACAGACAATTTGATATGGTACAGTATAATTTTTGATAAAAAAAAAAAAAGCATAGAAATGACACAAGACATTTAAGCAACCCCTTAAGGACACACAAATTAATTAGGAGCTTTCCCGTGAAGGCAGGGTGCCTGCTGTGATAAACTGTTAGCTGTACATTGAAGGCAAAGGTTGTCATCTTAAATGGGCACTAAAAAGGGCCGGAAAAAACAAAAGACCTGATCTGAAAAACAAAACAAAACAAAAACCCCGAACCAAAACAACAACAGGTTTTCTACAGGGATGAGCTTCTACAGCTACTTCACGTAGAAACTGGGAATGTTTAAACTGACATGCAAAACACAGCGAGAGCAAAACATGTGAAACCAGAGGACGACAGTGGTGTCTAACACTGAATGTTAGAAAATCTCATTTTGTTCAAACCACAGCAGGTAATTTTGTGTGTGTGCCTGTGTGCTTTGGCTGCAAATGAGTGGTTTCAACCACAGTAAGTCTGGGGGACCCAAAGGTTCCATCGTGTGGTTCCTTCTCAGTATCAGCAGCCTTACAGTTTTTATGAAGGCATTCAATCTCTAAACATTATGAACTAGGCCACAGAAATCGTATTTCTGAAGAATAGAAGCGACCACAGGCTTGTTGTACATTTAAAAAAAAGAAAAAAAAAAGTAAAACGAAATAAATTATTTGGATGACGAGAAATTGATAAAAAAACCTTTGAACCGATGGTGCTACAAGTGCGTTTCCTCCTGCGCAGACAAGCACCTCTACTATGACACAAACAGCTAACTGTGCGAGGCACTTAGGAGTTATAGTAGGAAAGATGCTGCCCCATCCCCTCCCCCAAATATACCCACCTGTAGCTAAAGAAGCAATTCTGCTGCGACCTCTAACTTCTTGTCAAACCATTTTATTCAAAGAAGCTATCTTAAGAATTTGGACAAAAAAAAAAAAAGCGCTTTATACAAAATCAAGTTAACCTGAATAATTTTTTTTGTATTCATATTTACAGAATTCTTCGAGATGACTAGGGCGACTGATATGCTATCCGCTAACTGAACATGTCATATTAGTGTCATGGTGTCAGTGGCATTTTTACATGTTACGATGAGCCTTTTCTTTAAACCGATAAATGGTGCACAACATGAAATAAAAAGGAGGAGGTTTGTATAAATACATCAGTATCATATCCAACATTGTTTTGTAAATATTACATATGCTTGCAAGTATTTGAATTTATTAATGAATATATTTAAATACTTTTCCAAATGCAACCAAATTCCTTCAGTATGACAAGCGAAACCAGAGGAACCAGTATATTGCCACTCTTAAACCTATGAGTAGAGTGTATGAGCCCAGAATCTGGGGGGCCTTCAGCCCAGCAGGTCAGGCTGACTGCCAGGGAGTGTGCACACATTTCCCTAAACTTACAAAATAACATTTACAGTGGAAGAGAGGATAGAAAAAGCCAAGCCTTCAGCACTTATTTCATTAATACCTCCATTTATGTTCTCTTTCTCTTCTCATCTCCACTCCCTCTCCAACCTTCTGATAGCCTTTGAATCTCATTCAGTGAAACCACTGTGTGCTGACTGATACAGGCGTTAGGAATTTGGTCAATTTTTTTTTGTTTTGTTTTTTTTTATGCTCACATGTACATATATTTTTCCAGAGTATTAAGTGGACGATGCAGCTGTTTTTGTTGCCTTCACGCTTCGTTCTCTGTCTGTGGTGGTATGTTGTTAGCTGACACCATGGAGTCTTGCTTGCGAGTCATCCGGTCCAACTCAGCCTGGACATCAGTCAAACCCGGCTTCTGCCCTTGGAAAAAAAGACAGGAGACAAAGCCCAAAAGTAATCTCCTGTAGCTTCTGCGCCTGCTCATAAAAACAGCTTTCTATGGCAAGCAGATGGATGGATGGATGCGGTTTGAATGGTGATGCGTTCCCATGCTGGAGGTTGGTGGCTTGCTGCCACAGTTAACACGCACACATGCAAAACTAATCATCAGACAAAAGGAACATGCATTATCCTGTTGCAGAGATGTTAACACTGCTCAGCGCTGGAACAGAGTACATGTTAGTGTTCTCAGGCAGAGATGAGTTATGCAATCATTTCTCTCATGTTTCACGGGGTACAATCAAGCTATCGCACAGCCAATATTTGACTTTGTTACATTTAATATAACAAAGAAAAAAATGTTACCTAAGTTAAAAAAAAAAGATTAATTAATAGAGCTCAAAAGCGGCAGGACAAGGTATGGTGTGAGTGAGATGCAGTTATGATGGGTGGGATGATCAATACAGGCCTGCCACAAGTTTCCTCAGCTGTCAGAAGTTCAGTCTAAGGACAACTTTTTTCTCCTGCTTTAACCTTCTCACTCAGGCTGTAGAGATAAATCTCCAGACAGCAAAATGGTCCACAGTCTCTAACAAGTGTTTGCAATTTAGAGTGCACGCACTCTGTAACACACAGCATCCTATAATCCTTACTGCTTTGGTAAGAGATCAACTGCTAACCTATGAGAGAGAAGGGGTTAAATAATCTGCAACTTCTGTTTTTCACTGAGATCAGAGGTGAAAGCACTGGAATTAGAGGTTGTACCTGTTTTCTTGGCAGAGCCTTGCACTCCAGCTCCCACTGCTCCAGCTCCTGGGCTCCCAGGGGATCCAGTCTTTTTACTCAACAGACTGTTGAAGAAGTTAGCCAGCACTCCCTCATTGGCAGCTCCCGCTGTAGGAGAAATGAGAGAGGGGGTGGTGGTGGTGGTAAGGGAACTTGTTTATAAATATACACATATAATCCACTTTGTTTTCCCCCCCAAAATAAGTCTTTCTTGTGTAATTGAAGACAAAAGCTCCTCACTGCCCATCACTGAGTGGTGTTTGGCACCAATATGGGAACTATTTATCTTTCTTTTCAAACAAAATATTCTACAATATTTTATTTTGAAAGAGTTATGTTCCTACAAACCAAGAAAAAAAAACTATTCAATATAGTTAATAGACTGACATTAAAAAATTAGAATACACTAAACCCTGACTGTATATATAATAATGGGAAATGTGTGACCTGAACAGTTCCACCATTGTGGGAATTCTTGTAGTGTTACCTCTAGAGGGCAGTACTTCACAACTTGCTCAATGTTCATACAGCAAAAACATAAGTGAAAATCTGTTCTTTTTCTTTGATTTCAAATAATATGGATGACAAAAGAGAATCTTTAATACCCTTTCTATCTCAAAAGTGAGTCTACATAACAAAACATCAGAAATTAGGGTGTACTGGAATGTAAAGTGTGATTCTCATTAATTGACATTTGAAATTGTATTCCTTTCAAACATACGTTTCATGTTAGGGTCAGGCTTCTTGACAGAGGTCATTGGTGAGCCACTGGCTACGGCTGTCTGTCCGGCACGGCCTGCAGGCCGTGGAGACCCTGAGGCTGTCCGTCCTGGAGACTCCTAAAACACAGGAACCAGAATAAAAGCGTGGCCACAAACAAAAGCAGCTCACGTTTTTCTATCCAGAGAAAAAAAAGAAAAAAATAATTTCACATTTGAGGAACCTTAAGTCACTTACCGTTGCTCCTCTTGTTGGTGTGGCTGGCTGCTTTGCTAATAAAGACTAAAAAAGAAAAGAAAAGCTTGAGTTAGATGCAATTTCTGTTATATTACTAGTATATCAACAGGTTTTCCCTATCCTTTATTTTCAGGTAACATATTTTGATACAACTTCTTTCATTCTGAAAATATCAAAGACAAATGTATGCAAGAAAACTGTGACAAATTAATAAATAAAGGGGGCATTTAGTGCAGTAGAAGGAACTTAAAGCACTGGGCAATACTAACCTGCAACTTCAGTTACGGTTTTTTTTAAATTGTCTTCCTGGTTTATTTTTTTTCACAAAATAGGAAGTGAGGGTAATGTTTCATATCATGTGACAGTTTCAGATCAACACGGCTGCAGTATAAAACACTGTTTAACAGTGAAAGCAGCAGATCACCGCAAATATGTTAGAAAGGACTGATTTTTTTTTTTTTTTTTTTCCAGTGAAAGATATCTGACCTGATTTTGAGATCCTGCTTAGATCAAAATCAGAAAATAAAAAACAACAAACAAACGCATATCAAGCTCACTGGCTGGTGACAGAAATCATGATAAATGGGGAGAAGGCCACATCTACCTGCTGCTTCATCAGGAAAACCTGCTCATCCTCTGCATTTATCTCTTTGTCATGAACCAGCTGTTAAGAAGAGCAAAGGAAACAAGAATGCCATTAAAAAGGAGAAGAACAGAGCAAAAAGCTCTGGAATACTTCTGCATTTTTGTAACTTTTACGTTTGGTCAATATTTGCATTTTTATACCTTTCGTACTGGAGGCTTTGTGATAAAATCTTCAAATGGATCTTCTGGTCTGACTGTTGTGAAGTTTTCGTGCAAAATACCAATTTTCTTCTCGTTATCCCATCCGGATGGACTAAAAGAGAAGGAAAAGATTTTTAAATTGTTGTTCAAAAAGATCTGAAGACAGATGCCAGCACAAACTGTTTGCTAACAATATGACAAACAGGTTTTAATATTTGGGACAAGGTTGACTAGTTTTACTTACATGAACACTGCATCCTTCTCCACCACTAAGGCAGGTGTGACGAACTGAAAGTCATACAGTTTATGTACTATATATTTGTAAAGCAGATCCAGGTTCTTCTCCTCTTTGACTGAGGTATAGATCAGACCTGCTCCATCTGTTAGGTTAAGTTAAGGCAGCAGTTGTTGGGTTAGTGTCATATATTAATTGATATTAAGCCACATACAGAAATTCAAGGTATGGCAGAGCTCAAGAGTAAAAAAAAAAAATTAAATAAAAAAAAAGACATGCATTAAAAACAAGGATACAATGTAAGCAAAATCGCCTGATGTGGGATTGGATGAAGTCGAAATGCTCGTCTCTGTAGTCGTGCTCCTTCTCTAGTACGCTGACCGCATCACACTTAAGAATTGAAGCAAAAATGATTGATATAAAGAAGGAAATAGAAGATTTTAGTGGCAGACAATTAAAACCAAATAACACACTGGTTTTTAAAGTTAGTCAACCATTTGGCCAGCCGTCTAATCTGCGATAACAGATACCTGAGGGACAGATAACTGAGCAGAGTAGAGTGGTACACTCCTGTGAATATAGGTGAACTTCTTGTTTCATAACCTTTTCTCTGAGAGTTGGAGATGTTGTGGGTTGGAGAAGAAAAGACATTTTGAGTCTTTTGAAATATCTTTGAGATATCGAACAGACATTTTATCCAGATTTAGTAGTTTTTCCTCTGACAAGAGCTATTCAGAGGCCACAATGATAAAAAAATTAATTAATATAAAAAAAATAAAAAAAGGCACATTCCCCATGTTCCAGCCACAGCTAGCATGTGAAGCTCTGCTGATGGCTACCTTGTGCTTTTCAGCACCCGTCTTTGCCTAGAGGATTAACAGGCAAGTATAATGGTAACTTTTTATTAGTAAATACTGCCTCACAAAGCACAGCATAAAAGTAAGAACACAGATAAATGCATCAGTGGGGATGGTCTCCACATGGGATTTTAGGCCAAATATGCTCACTAGTGTGGGAATTCAATCACATAGAACAGCTAGAAGAACAGATATCAGGGTGTTAAAGAAGGTTTCCTTTGCCTGTTTATGGCAGACGACTCAGTCCTAAATAGAAGGAGCTATTGATCTCCTGGCTGTGATACAAAAAGACAGTTTAGAAAATCTATAGATCCGAACACAGGTGGCTACAAACAAAAATCATGGCAGCAGCCAAGGACAGGATGCTTCTGGCATTATCTAGAGATTGTCCAAAATAGCTTAACCTAAAACAGGTATCCTTAGACTTTTCTGAGGACACAGTTAAATTATCAGCATGTTAAGAAGCTCCTGAATGAAATGCATCCATGCCCTCCACAGAAATCAAAGCCTCGCTGGGGAAATAGATTGTACGGTAAGTTTAACTCCCAAAACTGAAACTGTAGAGGCACAGACGCAACAAGTAGCTTTTTAGATGACCAGCAGCTGTTCCTTCTTGTGTAGTAAAAGAAACAATGTTGTAATACATTACCAAGATTAATTATCATTAAGATTCCAAGTTTTGGCTCGGTTACATCTCAGAAACAAGTACTTCTAAAAAGCTTTTTATAGCAACATTTGTAAACGGCTTCAAATGTGACATTCTGGTTGGTTTAAGCGGTTTATACCTTTGTGCAAACTATTAGCACTGGAATGCCCAGGTTGTGCGTGAGTGTGTTTTCCCCTAGTGGTAACACAACGTCCTCATCCTCTCCTGCTGTTGGGGCTCGTCTCTGTGGGGAGGATGGGGTGGCATCCTCTGGTTCTGTGTACTCTTGGAAGGCTTTTATCACTAGAAGACAAAATAAAGGGGAAAAAAGGGTAAATTGTGTGTATTAGTGAACGCAAAGCTCCAGATCTACAGAAATAAAGAAAATTAGTTTAGTATTCAGAGTCTCGACCCACTGTTTTTATTTTTTCCTTTCCATTCTCCTTGCCTGGCATCTAGCACTTCAGCACTGACAAAAAAGCCCTAAAATATAAACAACACTAAGGTGACAAATGTGGTCTGACCTCAGGGACTCTGTAGCACTGACAGCATTTTATAGGTGCACATTATCTTTGCTTGTAACTTTGGAAAGAGCAATGAGCCACTTGCAGCTTCTTCAGCACTATAAACTTTGTTTTATAGCACAGTTTTAATTGCTGTGCAAGGCCTCAAACTGTGTTCCTCAGATTAGATCATAGAGTCAACACAAATAAAGCTTCTTAGTGGTATATCAGGATAAGACTATGTCTGCCTAGTGACAGTCTAAATTTAAATGTTCACACAAGTAGTCACTGCTGTGTATGCATTGTGTAGCATCACAGAAAGAAAATTACAATGTTACATTTCCAGTTAAATAACATGCCTTGTTCAAAAGACAGAAAAAGACATCCTTTATTTTCCTCTTGTGCTGATCCCAGCTGTCCAGACATTTACAAAGCTGCAGTGTGAAGGGTGGGGTGGGGGTTTATGCAGGAAGCCATGGCCTATTTCCTCAAAAGCTAAAGCCAGATTGACTTGGTGTTTAGAGTCAAGCCCTTTACTTTCAGGCAAAGAATTTTATACAGGGGATGAGAACTGGTCTGAAAAGCTACGAGAACCCTTCTTAAGATGCACAGCTGCACAAATCCAGTACGTATGCACAAAAAGTTCATAGGCCAAATGGGACTACCAAAGGATCCAAGCATTCCAAAATGTAGTAAATTTATTGAAAAAGACCTGATCACACACTTGGTCAAAGCAATGATGAATGCTGTTCACATTATGCTTGGCCTATACTGGAAGACTTTGAAAAGATAGATTCAAGCCTCAAACCCCTAATGCTTTCATATATAAAGACAATGTTTTTTTTTAAGTCTGAGTTTTAAAGGCATAGATAAGATAAGACAAGACAAAATAAAAGACAGCAATACTAAACATTTTGATTTTATCAGAACACAGGAAAGACCAAAAAAAAGGCTGAATTAAGGCAGCTTCAAGTTTTATGACAACCATGCATGCAACACCCGAGATAATGTGAGCCGCGTCTCAACTTTCCTTTGTTTGCAACACACACACACAAAAAACCCCTTAAAAGTTATTTGGTACAACTGATTAAGGCTGAGAATATTGTAAGTAAATGGAAAGAAAAAATATATTACTTTGGGCAGCATGTACAGAAACATGACATTTTGCAGTGATTTCAAAACAGCAACATTTAATGCTGAAAGGAGAGATGATTGGTGGACTGTCACTTTAAAATAAAAACATTAAAGAGACAGACTTTGCCCCACTAAGACCTACTTATCTGTTCCACAAACAAGGGTGAGGTCAAAATGCATCAGCGGTCTTCATTAAGGACTTTTCAAATACTTTGTGTGTACTACATTTTAAGTACTGCAAAAGCACCGATTAGTATATATTCTTTCTAAATTCGAAGGTATACACGTGATGTTAGTAAAAGTTCAACTTCAGCTAAAAATAAAGTAGTCTTATGGCCAGACTAATTTCACCTAATAACATTTGGTCTTGGATGCTATTGTTAAGTCAAACTGAACTTCTACAATACTCTTCAACTGTTTATTATATACAAAAACTGCCTCAAAACATAATTACTGCAACTGCAGATAAACAAGCCTATTACTAACAGAAGTCATGGACGCAAATAGTTTTCCATTCAACGAGCGGTAGAGAAGCAGTAGGTTTATCCTGTTATTTAGTTTGAGATGATTCCAGCAGCCAGCCTACTTTATTTACAGCAGAACAGAGCACGAGTCAGAACGTCCAGCCCACTGAATTTTGAGTTACGTCCCTTCCTGTCCCTGACGCTGCTGTAAGAGGGGAGGAAACCATGATGCAAGATGACTGCAAGACTCCCTGGACAAAAGCCACTCACACAATTCCAGTCTGTCGGTCTGACTCTCACTCAAACACTCGTGGTCACACGTTTAAAATCTGACTAGTCCTCACTGCTATTTACATTATCGTTTACATGCCAGAAGATCCTTTATTTCGTTGAGAGGCCTTGGCTAAATTGGACAGGGATCATCAAAAATGAAATGTTAAGAGAAGTCTGACAAACAAGTCAGTCACCCAAAACGGACCAAATAGTAAACACAACACCACCACCACCAACAACAACAGTAGTCACAAAACAGCAATCCACACAGGGTATGAGGTCTACATTCCAGGTAGGAAAGCTTTCTGCTACATTATATCAGCCAATTGTAATTTTATTCCAATACAACTACTCAAAGCGAAAGCAAACTTGTGGGCTAACTGAAAGTCATTAAACCAATTATTAGTGGACAAAATGACAGAAAGCAATTCAGTGCGCTTTAGTCATCAGTTATTGAGCAGCTTCTCTTTTCTTTTTCACACGTTTTTCTGCAGACAAGGCTACTTGTGTTGGCATGTTACACAGTGACAATCTCTCTGAACCTGTGCTGTCAAACTCATCTAGCATATAACCAGTTTTACTTCTCTGTCCAATCTCTTTTGGCACTTTTAAGAGCAAAAGCAGCAGGCAATGTTTGGGAGCTGACAAGAACATTGAGCAAACCCTGGAGGCTGAAATAAACTTATCTGAATACCAACAATCTTTCCAAATACAAAAGAAGCGTTCATAAGCATGAGATGCCCCAATTCTAAAATTAACAGGAGAACAACATCTGAGTGCATCACAGTCATTGATCTGCAGAACTTGCCTCCAGCAAGAGCACACAGCTGAGGATCATGGGCCTCTCTGATGATGACCTGGAATCCACCTCAGCAAAGTGTAATAACATACAGTCCTTGCCTTCGATGCTATACAGCAACCAATCAGCAAGGAGTCCAGCGGTTATTATGTAACACTACCATTGCATCCACCATGGGATGCTTTAGGCACATTTGTTTTTTTCCTTTACGTTTTCGCCTTAAAGAGTCAGTTCAAGTCAGATTTTTGCATTTTGATATATGAAGGAAAATGACCAGATTATAACAAATCGCCATTTCAATAAGTGGATCTGCTTCAACAAAACAGAGATCTATTTGGAGATATGCTAGTTATTGATATTTTAACAATGTGAATGTGTCTTTTGAAATGCTCAACCATGACCGATGCCAGCTACTTGACCAAAATGTACACATTTCTAATGCTGAGGTTTCAGGGGATGTTAGTTTTTCACTCTATAAGCTACGTGCATGAATGCAAGTATGAATGTAAAGCTAGATCAACAAGAGTGTATGTGTGTGTGTGTGTGTGTGTGTGTGGGGGGGGGGTGTTCTAAATACAAGCCTTGCGTTTATTATTGCTGTATATGCATTTATTATTGGTGTATATGTAACTTACTCTTCTGCTCCATTTCTCTCATGTTCTCAGGTGGAATCTTGAGCTTGTCCACATGGTCGCGCAGGACACTGGCCCACTTCTGCAGCGACTCCATAGTGGTCCAAGGTCGTGACATATCCACAACAAACACAGCTAGACAGTCAGGTAGCGACTGAGCAGTAACAGCAAACTTAAGAAGGCCTTTGTGGTATAGGTCCCCATCCAGGATCCACACATTACAGCGTGTAAGGTCTGCAAGAAGAAAGTAAAATGCTAGTTAAACACAAGCACTAATAATAATCAGTTTTAAGGTGGAATTATTTTATAAAGGTTCCTGCAGATTAATGACAGAGACCACATTCAAGGTTCATCAGTGAATCTCACCATCCCTGTCCTCATCGTGGACACTTAAGTACAGATACTCCAGTCCCCTCCCCTTCTTGTTGTGCTCAGCTCCTTGAAGTTTGGCCATGAGTGTCGTCTTTCCTGAACCATCCTCACCTGCAAAATATTTTATTCATAATACAGATAAATAGATTATATTCGTGTTATTTTTAAACAACAAATTATATGACATAAAAAAATGCACAAATGCATTTCCGTTCCTTTCAAGGAGGATGTCTAGGCTTTCCACAATGTACACTCTCTCACACAAACCTGCCTGATGAGAAGCAGCATTTCTCACATTTTCAGAGGGCCTGTTCGAATAAATATGACCCCACCCAAGAAGAATACCCTATATTCTTCTGTTTATTATGTCTGTCTTTAGTTCAAACCTCAGCCCGGGGTGGGGGTTAAGCAGCTCAAAGTGCAATTCAGAAACGTGCAATCATTAGATTTTGCAGCTGCTTTGCCCTCTTCTACCTCTCAGGGTTGACCAGCACAAATAAACTGCAGAAACTTCAATTTTCACACATGTAACCAATACTCACCAAATATCAGGATATTTTTTCCTGAAGGCAATTTTGAACTCGATCTAGTTGAAACTTCACTCAGTATTGAGGACCTACAGATAAGAAAAAGACAGGTAGATTTTTATATACAAGTCACACTGACTGTGATCAGACTGACAGCAGCTCCTCATCTCAGAGCAGTCAAACGTGGTGTCAAAACTGTTAACCGGTATCTAGTTGGACACACCTTAACTTCATTGATTACGATCACTTTTTGACTCTTTGAGCCGGTCCAGTGATGACTCCAAGACAGCACAGAAGCAGGAAATGATAATTCGTTTCCATTGACCGGTACGACAGAATTAAGTAGCTCAATCCTGGATCCATGAATTTACCGAGGAGCAACTATTATCTAAAGACGCTATCATGTTTTTTTTTTTTTGCGTTTCTCTTTAAGTTAACGGGTTTCTAAGGTTTACGTTACTATTAGCTTACTGTATCCTGCATCAAGACGCTAACTAGTATTTAGCTCTTATCTTGACATAAACTATCAAGGTACTAGTTATTTGAATGGCGCCCTGGAAAGTGTCTAACGTTCACTGTATTAGTAAAACTCCTCTGCTAGGTAACTACAAGGCAGTGTTAGCTTAACATCAGGAGGAGCAGCAGCAAACCTGCTAGCTGATGTTAGCTGATCTGCTAACAGACTGACCGCTCATCTTCAGTTAGTGCTAACGTTGGTACTAGCCGGGCCGGTGTTTGATAGGGAAAAACCGGCAGTGACAAAGCAGAACCATGGCGGCTGTGCTGTTCTGAGAAGGCCCTGCGGAAGCATGAAGTCGTTAAAAGAGTAGCAGGACTTGCCAGAGAGTTTGCCCTTCTTCCTCTTCGTTGTTGTTGTCTCCTGTCCCAGCTGCGCCCGGGAGCTGTTTCTCCAAAACGGGAGCCATCTTCTCTTTCTACAACCACAAAGGCAAGGCCCTGCTGCTTGGCCACCAGTAGCACCGCCTTCATCCGAGTGGCCAAGGGTGCGTTACATTCTTCGTCTGCCGCGGCCCGCCGGAACCCCGTGTTTCTCCTCTGCTATTTCACTTATTGTAATGTGCTTTTATTCATTTGTTTAATATTTATTATTGATGAGGACCGCCTTTATTGAATAAACTAAAACATTTATTGATATATATGAGTGTAAAAAAGTTTGCACAGATCAGACTGTTTTATGGCACTGACATGGGGTCAAAATATCTAGTTGTCCTTCTGGCCACGTTCCAGTAAGTGACGTAATGGCAATTTTTTCTTTCTTTAAACAGCTGATGGAGAACATTGTGATATCAATAATTGACTCGGGGCAAACATTTTACTGTTTTCTGTCATTTACACTTACTATTCGGTGTTAATTTAACCTATAATTCCTCGTTTTTAGCAACAAATGCATAATGAGTGTATATTTAAAAAATATAAGTATTACTGATTTTACCGAAGTTTTAAAGTGAAAAGTGAAAATATAAGTTATACTATTTGATTGATCAGGGTTTTATTATCATTATTGTAAATACATTTGTCCAACAATAGTGGTATTTAGCAGGTCTCCAGTAGATGATGCTATTGCTCAGAAATCCGTCTTCACCACGAGGTTATTACGGTTAACCAAAATGTAAAAATAAAACTAGATGTGGAAAACGGGCATTCCAGTTAACTAAAATAAAATAAACGCTAGAATTTCAGAAAAATTAACAGATAAAATGAACTGAAACGGTTTTGCGATGTGATAAATTAACAAAATGAAATAACAACATTTAGTAATAGGATTTGTTAATTTAGTAAAATTTGTTATAAAAAAAAGGCTTTGGTGGACATGTTTACTGAGTTTTTAAAGGTCTCCAAGGCTGTGAGTTAACTGCTTTCAAAAATATTTTAGATTTTAACACCAATACCGATTTTCCAGTATCAGTAGGTATTACAATAACACTGAACTAATAAAAACGAAACTAAAACTAAACATTTTCAAACAGTTAAGCTACACTGAAACATGGAAACTCACTATGGGAACTAACTTAAACTAAAATGAATTGAAACAACAAACAAAAACTAAATGAAATAAGATCTCTGTCTCCACTAACGCTTTGGAAATCCTAATAGTGAAAAAACAAACCTGCTACCATTTCTGTTTGATTTATATGGTTACAATTGGGTCTAAAGGCCACAGCCACAGCACAAGGAGTGATCCAACAAAGGCTTAGATTGGGAAGGTTTTGTTGATCATTATTTATCCATCTGACATCCCAAAACTTAAATCAGTGGGTGGGAGAAGATGCCGTGTACTGTGTAATGTGTACTCTCTTCCAAACTCCTGCAACTCTGAGGCACATCTTTACAAAAACCAGCCTGTCCCGAGGCTGCTACACCTGTACACACAATCAGGTCTTGCAACAACTGGTGATTATCCTAGCAGGAAAGTGAACAACCACAAGTGTCTTCGCTCCCCCATTCCCTGGACCATCAAGCATCTGGTCATGGTCGTCTTCTCAGAAGATATTATAGTTCCTGTAAGATATAGTTGGAGAGGCAGATAAACTTAAACTATGCTGAAACAATTAGCTTACCAAGGCATCCTTGTGGATGTTGGGTGACATCACCCTTCAAGAGGTGTTGTTGGAAATAAATCAACAAAACACTCAGGATTGGACCATCACCTACCTGACAACCCCAATGAAGTTGTTACCACGCTTCCACTAAAAATACCAGGCAATAAACAGAGCTGATGTTGTGGTCTGTAAAGACTATTAATGACCGTGGTGTTAAAAATCTTGAAATGTTGAAAGGCCCAAAGGGCTGCTCGGGCTTCCCTTTCAGTTGTATTATACTCACACCAAGCAGGAGGAAACTGGGTGACCAGTGCCGAAGGAATCTTCCTGTAACAAAACAGCAGTAACTCCAACTCCACTAGAGTCAACAGACAGCTTGAATGGTGTGCAAAAGTCTGGAGCTGACAGAACGGGGGTGCTACAGAGGAGAGCTTTATGGTTTGACAGGCCTCAAGCCACACTACAAGATACTGGTTTGGGCAAAGGCAAAGGCTGAACACAAAGAAGGACATGACACAGGTTTAGATTCCGATTAATACCATTTATTAATAAAATGTTGAACAACAAGGCTTTCTTTGTGAAAGACTAGAGAAAGGGAGTTTAGGAAGAAGCCACATAAATCAGCTCAGCTCGCATACTTCACAGGTCACTTGTTATCAAGGGAGATAACTGGATCTATGCCTTTAAGATCTATTACCTTTAAGGCATAGAGCTCACATGCACATATGATTTAGAAAATAAAAATGCCAGAGTAACATAATAACAGTATTTATCTAGAGTTCTTACATATGAGCAATTCAGGATTGCCAAATAAGAATGTTTCAGTATCAGAATAGATGATTGTTCATAAAGCGCAGGAGTAGCCTGTTTGAATTTGTCATATGAGGAATAAAGCACCCCTTTGTATTCATCTGAATGGCTGAGGCATAACACTAAAACTCACTTACTCATAACTGACCCCATTTGTTGTCACGGTCCTGGGTCTCTGGCCCAGCGTTTTCAGTTTACGTTTTGAGTTCTTAAGTTATTCCTTTATTATGTTGAGTAATTGGATTATCTTTTGGTTGCCTTTAGTTTATTTATGTTTCACTTAGGTCTTCTGTGATAGTCTGTCATGTTTCTTGTCTTCTTGGCCATGTTGTGAAATTGTATTGTCATGTGTGCTTCCCATTCTGTTTCCTGTTTTATTTTGATGGTCTCTGTCCTATGTCAGTGTAGTCAGCTTTGCTTCCTTTGTCTCGTTATGTTTCATGTTTTTCATGTTGTTTGTGTACTTCACCCACTTTAGGTTAATGTTAGTTTTGCTTCAGTTTGCCTTGCCCTTTGTTTGTACCCTTTTTACCAGCCTCATTAAACGGCTTGCTTTTTGTTAATACCCAAGTTTTGGTTGCACGTTCCTTTTGTGTCTGCATTTTGGGTCCTCTTTACAAATTCCTATAGTGTGCCGCCGCATACTGTGACATTTGTGTTACGTTATCACTCAAACTATACCCTTTACTTACAGGAAGAAAATTACCTGGGACAACGTTTAACCAGTAACAACAACACTGATGACATTTTCACTTGGCAGAGCACAACAACACACCTTTGAAAAAAAAAAGCACAGTGTGAACATGTGCAGCACAGGTGTCACCTCACTTTGGTAAAAGAATCTCAGGTATGTCTGGAGAGTTTCAGGTTTTGAGAGTTGAAGTGCTCAACATACAAGGACACCTGACTATTCTGAAATGAACAAATATGTTTTTGTTTGTTTTACAGGTCAGAGTATTGACTGTTAATTTATGCATAGGAATGAAAATCTAATATAATGAAAACATGTCCAGAGTTTTCCCTCTCTTACTGAACTGTGGCTTTTTGCACTCTTGAGTGGAGAGCTATTGACCCGTATCATGTTGTAGCTTCCAAACACCTGTTTCTTTATTTCTCTGTGTTTCTTTCATTTTTTCAGTCTAGCTCAGCTGAAGCAGGAGTTGCAGACAGATGAGCTCTGGACATTAACAGAGAAAGTCTGGGGGATTTTCCCATATGTCTTTGAGTCCTGGCTATGTGGAGTAGAGTGGTTGGCTGGGATGGTGGTTATTCTCCAGGGAGTGCATTCCAGAGCTTTTGCATCATGTGAAAGTCAGCCTTTGCTGCCCCTTTGTCACTGTTTAGCTTTGCTGCCAGGAGGAAAAACAAACAAGATTGATTTTATTTTTGTAAAGCTTGAAAGCACAACTTCGTCCTATTTGGAACAAGTATGGGACAGAAGCTATTTTCAACTGCTCCTGTATTCATAAGGGGTCACCACAGATAGCTCTGCGTGTTTTATTTGCCAGATTTTCTTTTTCTTTTTACAGCTGATGCCCTTCCTGACCAAACCCCAAAGAGATTTGTGTCTCCTCCCGGGATCAGTGGCAGGATATATTTTACAAATTGTTCTGTCATCTCTTTGAACAACTTGTAAAATACTCAAATGTCTGAGAAGATTGAGTACAGAACAAAGATTTGCTAGGTATATTTCTGACAGTCGCATATGTTTAATTTAATTTTATAAATCTGTTGAACGTCTATTGAATTTGTTATAAATTCTATTAAAATCTCATAAATGAGCAAATAGCTTTATAAATATCTGCATTAAATATTATTTTCATGCGCAACAATGTGTCTGTGGCTGCAGAGATGCTGCCTTGTGCTATCAGCTTTTTTGCCAGGAGAGGGCGCTGTCTCCTCAATAATGTGGTCTGTCCTTTGAAAATCTACGTAAATCTATTTATTTAGAAAGCCGTTTCTGTATTGAATTAAAGGATTAAAATAAGAGTAAAAGGGAAGAAAAACATATCTGCTATACATCACATGCATCACTGAATAAATGCTGACGGATTTTTGGATGTTGTGGCAATAGAAAAAGCCCATTGATACATGGGTTGATGCCACGTGCATGAATTAGTTTAGATGAAGGGAAATTCAGCCTCGGTATAGCCTAAACAGGACCTACTAACCCGCCTGGCTGCTTTTCAGATGATTTGTGATTAAATAGCAGTTTGGGGACTTTTGGATGATGCAATCAACATGGCAGCCGCATTTCGCATATGAGTGGTAATCCCTTTCTTTCAGTTTCAGGGAAAGAAAAAGTAAAGATAAACGTGTTTGTCATAAAAAGAACAAATCAAGTTTTTCTACATGTAATTCCTACAGCACCAAAAGATGAGACTGTTTGGCCAAGCATGCTTAAGCAGTTTAATTAGATACAGTACTTTTTTAAAACTGCTAATAGTGATTCAGTCCACAGCTTTTGATTGATGTTGTTTTAGAAAAATTAAACTTCATTCTTAAGCCCCAATTTCACGTGACACCTGCGTCAGCATACCAGCGTGTCAGTGGCTGACAACATGTTTATCTGAACGGGTCATTTGATGAATTTGTTAAAGTCAGTCACACCAGGCTTGTCCCATTAACACTTAAAAGAAAGATAGCTAACAGACTCAGTGCTTCAGTGTATATTACAAAGTGTGGAGTGGACTTCTCGTACTCTCTATGTCCCCACTTTATGGATGGATGGATTGGTGGGTGGATTTAGCCCACAGTGACATACGTGAATAATCATATATCAACATTGCAGCGCAACTCAAAAACACAGAGTTTTATAGATTCCTGACCGTGTAGCCCTAAAAGTTGTGCTTATTTCTGTGATGTGCAGTATAATTTGCTGACAAACTGGCAAAAGAAGAGCAGGGAGGCTTCTTGCTGACAAAAAGACAGGAAAAAACATGAAAGAGTCCTTTTCCATGAAGTGTGTGTGAGTGTGTGTGTGTGTGTTGCGCTGGTGGTTTTACTGACACAAAGCTTTCTCATGCATAATTTATATTACACCCATACTTCTGTGAGGGGAGGTGGGCACTAACTTGATTTTTTTAGAATTACTTTTTTGGCTGAGGAAAAGCAGAGGACACACGCACACTCACACACAGATGCAGTTTCTTAAAGTGTAATAAGCGATGGTTCGTTAATAATCATTCTTAACTTCCCAGATGGCTTTCTACAACAAATTCGCCAGAGTGGGTGTGCGAGGGAGGAGGGGTTAAAGACTGGGAGGGTGTAGATTGCAGACAGAGCGGTAGTGGGGTTGGCTGGATTGTGATATCGACAGATGTCTAGAAAATTGTGTGAGGGGCACTCGTCGGATAGTCTACAACACACGGACCCCAGGCTGCACCTCGGAGAGCAGGGGCGGAATCTGCAGCTGTCACTCCAAAAAGCCTTACCTCCATTACCACATCCAGCCACAGATTGCAAAAGAAGCCGAGCTGGTTACGCACTAGAAATACAGGTAAGTGTCGTCACAATGATTTTTTAAAAAAATGATTTCATTTTTTAAAATGTTTTATATTGAATTTCGAGCAGTGCGATGTTGTAAAAAAGAAAGAAAGAAAGAAAGGTCTTCCTACCTGTGATGAATCTAGTTTATCTGCTTTTATCATTCCTGCTGTGCTGCTTTTTTCTTTATTTTTATAGACTGCAGCTGAAAATGTGTTTAATAAAGGGAAGACTTTTTTTGTTCTCAGTTGTTGAATCAGCGTCTTCCAGGCAAGAAGCGCTTTTTAAAAAGTAGGCCAGGCGCTTGAAATCCTTCTGCCATTATAACGAAACCGCAGAACAAAGTTGTTAGTGTGGACGCAGTCAACACATTGTTGTAGAGAATTTCGTATTTTTTTTCACGCTTATGTGCGCGAGAGGCATTTTCAAAGCAGCTGGACACACAAAAAAAGAAGAAGGGCAGAGCAGCTGAGGGAAGCGGTGGGTGGGTGGGTGGCTTTGAAAAGGGGGGATGGATACCCCTCTATAGCCTTTATCCTTCAAATCTTCCAGCATAACGTTAAATCCACCTGGTTATAGCGACTAATTGAAGTCCGCACTAAAGTAGGTCCCGAGCCTGGGGTCGTCTTTTTTCCCCCCTGTCAACTTTGTCCAAACCGTTACTTTTATCGGGATGTAACGCCTAGCGAGGAATCACAGTCCTTTGTTACCGGCCGGCACATGCTGCCGGTTACATGCACGCCTCCTTTATCTTCCCGGTGTTTTAGCGTGAAGAATTTTATCTACTTTTTGACCAACTGGAAAATCGGCTTTACACAGTAATAAACTGTTACATTGGATTATTTCAGTGGTCTGAAATATGAAGTCTTCCCACATTATAAAATTTTGCTTTGTCTGACTGGGAGGCCCCGTGACACTGGGAACATGAATGGGCGAATTAAAAAAATTAAAATAAAATAAATATCCTCACGAACACGATCAGGCACATAATACAAGTAAGATAGAAGCGAGTGGAATAGAATTAAAAAAAAATAAATGCACTTTTTATTTTTTATTTTTTGTTGTTTTAATTGGAAGGTTTATAGAATCCAAATTGCTATATTGGGTTGGCTCTCCGGTATGTGTCGCATCCTGTCATTAATGCCCTCCTGCAGCACTATGGACAGTTCCACTATGGTTGTTCGTACCTGTGCCAACATGCTTCACTGCAGGTGAAAACTCCAGCATGTGGCAGTTTTGCAGGAAAAAAAAAATCAATCAATCAAACAAACAAACAAGAACGCTGAACAGTATTTCTGCCTTATTAAATGAAAATGTTCCATGTAAAAAAAAAATCTGTCTGTATCTTTAGTGGGAATCAGGGTGTTTAAGTACTCCACTCTTATGAATAATTTAGGCCTGTATTCAGAAAGTCTGCAAGGTTCGCTGAAAACCAATTGCAGGGATGAAGCTGAGCTCCCAGTTTTGCTTTAAGGAAGTTATGTGGCAATCATTACACTTCACTTCCTCCACAGTCAAAGCATGATCACACGGAAGTACGTGTCTGTAACATATTTTCTGTACTGGCAGAATGACAGTTGTGGTTTGTGCTGAAAATCCACATTTTTCAGCTAGTTTAGATGAATGGATATAACTACAAACTCTGGGTGATCGCTGCCTGCATGCTGGGAAACTTATGACACTACTGAGGGAGAAATAGTTGTGCATCTACATCATAGATGTTCAACTCAGACTTGTGGGTTCACTTGGCGCTGATCCTCACCACGCATTCCTTAAAGGGTAGTGGGTCTGCTTGGTTGCCTGATCTCACTGAGGTTCCCATGCGCTGACATTGGTTTTCCAGACAAATTGCAAATGGCAGACATCATTTCCTAATTGAACTTCTGGTTTACTTTAACATAAGACACTTCTTTACTGAAATGAAAGCGCTTCTTCATTTAGTTCTCCTTATATTCCCTCTAGTCATCTAAATGTAATTTCATTAAATTTAGAACATTATAGAATATTATATGCTTCTATTAGATCTAAGAAAAGCTTAAAAACTATGTATTTAGTCTAGACATACTAGATTATTTTCATCCATTTAGTGGAACGTTTTAGTTTGTATGGTTTCCTTGTGTGTGCAAGGACTTTTGATCCACAACCCAGGGATGGGGTCACATCTGGGGTACTGGGAACATGAACATATATTAGACTCCCCCTGAACATGAACTTAACATTTACGACTAAATAAAAAGGCCAAAACCCAATCAATTTCTTATTTTTTCCTCTAGGAAACATCATGGGAGGCAAGCTGAGCAAAAAAAGAAAAGGATATGATGTGAGCGATCCAAAAGACAAGAAGGATGAATCCCCTGCAACAGTTGCAAGTGCAGACAACTCTGCTAAAGGGGAAGGTGGAGCCCCGCCTACAGGAGAAGAGACAACAGCAGAGGCAGGCAACGTAGAAGACGAAAAGGCTGTGACAGCAGAGGCAGCGGTACCTCAAGAGTCCGAAGCACCTGAAAAATCTGAGAAGGAACCAGCAGCACAATCAGATTCCCCAGCTGTGGAAGAACCAGTAGCATCCACTGTTAAGGAACCAGTTGCAGCAGCAGCGCCAGAGGATGTAGCTCCAGTTGTAGAGGAACCAGTCGTGGCAGCAGATGAAGCCGCTACAGTAGCAAAAGAACCAGCTGCGGGAGTGGATAAAGCAGCTCCAGTTGTAGAAGAACCAGTTGTGGCAGTGGAGGAAGTAGCTCCAGTTAAAGAAGAACCAAGTGCAGAATCAAAAGAGCCAGTTCCAGAAAAAGAAGAAGCAACTGTAGTATTGGAACAAAGTGCAGCAGTACAAGAGCAAGCTCCAGAAGACCTTGCAGTGGCTGCTGTAGCAGAGAAACCTTCTGCCCCAACATCAGAAGAATCTGTGCCAGTCGAAGCTGAACCCAAGTCTGAAGAGGTCCATGAAGAAGAATCTGTTGCAGTCGCTGAATCTGTGTCAGAGGCCACCAAAGAGCCAGAGCCCATCCCAGAGACTGAGCCTGAAGCTACTGTGGAGGAGACTGTGGTCTCTGCAGCTGTCCCTGAGCCTGAACTGGTGGCTGAGCCAGCAGCTGAACCAGTGCTGGAGTCAGCCACAGAACCAGAGGAAGAGCCCAAGCAAGAGCCAGAGCAAGCAGCAGAGCCAGAGGTGGAGCCAGAGAAAGAAGGAGAGCCTGAGCAAGTACTGGAGCCAGAACTAAAACAGGAACCAGAGCCAGAGATTGTGGAGACAACAGAACCTGAGCCTGAAACAGAACAAGCCCCAGAGGCAGAGCTGGAACAAACATCACAGCCAGGACCTGAGCAAGAGGCTGAGGCTTTGAAAGCTGCAACAGAGGATCAAGTGGAAGAAACTGAAGCTGAGCCGGCTGTAGCCACTTCTGATGTGAGTGAAGTGGCGACTGTGGGAGGAGACTCTTCTGATGTCACGAAGGCTACCGCAGAGGATACCCTCACTGATCAAGCTGCAAAAGAGGAATCTTTTACACCAGAAGCTTCCAGCACTGAGGTGCCAGATGAGCTCAAGGAAGCAGAACTTGTATCTGAGGTTGTCATTGCCTCTGCGTGCGAAGCTGCTGTCGAATCTGAAAAGGCAGCTGAGCCCTCCGTGGAAGCAGTGCCTCAAGCAGAGCCGGAGGTGGAAAAGAAGTTGGAAAATGGAGATTTAAAGAGCCCCTCTGTTACCGAGGATGCAATTCCATCTGTGAATGGGGAGTGTAGAGATCCTGACACTGCCATGGCCACACAGGCAGAGGAATGTGTTAATGGGGGTGAAATGCCAGAGGAGATCCCTATCAAGGAGCCGAGTGACCTTGAACTGAAAAAGGACTTGAACCTGAGTGGGGATGGTCCAGAATTTCCTGATGCAGTCTCAGACATGGTGGATGGCCTGAGCACTGAGGTCACTCAAGAAGCTTAAAAGCAGGAAGCATCATTCAAATCAAGTATAACCCCCCCGTGGTGCAAGAAAGCCGTCGAGGTATCACAAACACAGCTACGCTTTCTGAAATGCTGTAACCACTGCAATCTCTTTAGTGGCAACTCAGGCAAAAAGGATGCTTTCTCTTGAGTAACCAAAAACGAAGCCCAACCACTTGAGGATAGAAGGACACAGGGAGATATTTATAGTGAGATGGAAGTGCCGTGAAGAGACTGAAGTTTGGAATTCGAGTACTGAAAGGCAGTGAAGCTGGACAGCTTGGCAAAAAAAAATAAAAAATACTGGACAGCAAAAACGACATTGTTCAGTAAAATAAAGGAATGTGTCCGTGTGTGTGAGGCCGATGAATATTACAAAGTGGCTTAATGGAAAATCTGTCATTATTAGTATATTATTTGATTTTAGAAACTCAAATATCCTTTCTATTACTATATGCAAAGACGTGATGTGTTTTGGCCTTTTATAGTAATGGTACCTGTAAGGATTGTTTAATTAAAACCAATTGTTCAGAATAGAGAATAAAAAGAGACTGTTTTAGTCTACAGTGATCTTCTTTTTCTTTCAAACGTTCTCTCAGCATCAAACGCATCTGAGGCCTTGGGTTACTAATATTAATAGTACTTTAAGCTGTGACTCAGATCATCTGTCATTCTTCTTTCTTTTACTTAAAAAAAAAAGAGTTAGATAACAAATATTACGCTTATGGATACGAGCCCATTTGGTTTGTGTGTCACAAAATCTACTTCGAATTCAATTCAAAGACTTTTTATGAATCATTTGCCTCAAATGGAAATGTTCTAGACATCCATTACATAATTTCATGCATTTTTTTTTTAAAAACATTCACTCTGGCCTGGTGGAAATGTTGTAATTTGCAGCTGATTTCTAAATTTCTTTTAGGGTTGAGCAAGGCACTGACCCAACCAGCTCTATAAAAATCTATATTTGAATTGCAGTTTTGCTGCATTTGCAAGAGCGGCAGAGCATCAATATTTACACAACATCAAAAGGGTCCGTTCATTTAGGCTCCGCCTCTACAGGTCAGTGGGTTAGAGCTCAGTCGATTATTTATGTCCACACAGGGCAATGTCCTTTAGGTCACTAGCTGGTGGAATATTTTCAGTTATTGTATGCAACCGGCACGTCACAACTGAGCAAATAAAATGATATCACCGCACACGGTCTATCTTCTGAGCTAACTGTTGCCTCTATCTCTCTGATGTCACCATGGCTTTTGCTGAGGCCATACCAGCACACCCGGCTAACATTTCACAGATCCATACCGGCAAAAGGGGAACTAAAGAAGGGGGGATGGGCAGGGATACTTGCAGGAGGCAGAGAAAGGGGAGAGGGGGAAGGGGAAGAGTGTTGTGGGATGAAAGCCATTGCTATCATGAAGGGAAAAAAATGGCATTCTCTGCGTTTTTCAGTTTGTAGTTCACATATTGAAATGACCAAAACAATAAATTCAGGGCAGGGATAAACGTGCTTTGACACTTATTGGAGGCCTTCTTGTAGAAAGCTGCCCTCTCCTGCTGCTCACACTGTCACACCAGACAGTTGTTGCCATGCAGGTGTTAACGCACATACATTAACATGAGGCAGCAAAATGAAATTAGCGTTTCTGTGCATCTGTCAGTACATGCATGTAAAGTGAGGAGGAGGGCGAGTATGTGTTCTGTGCGTGCGGAGGGGAGCATTAGTGGAGTATAGTGATCCAACCTTGGAATAACTAATGGACTGTGGGTCAGAGCATGAGAAGAGATCTGATAACAGAAGCTTCCCATAAAAGCAGCTCCTTCAAGTGTCCATCCCTGATGTCTCTAGACTGTTAGAAAACAAATCCAGTATACTCCAAGGCAGCAAATTTATGATAGGAATGCTGTGGAGTGGGTTTGGGGGTAGAAATTGGAATTTGCTGGCAGGTTTTTTGTCTTCCTTGTGGAAAAATCAGGTCAAAATACCATTTATAATATTTATGACTTTTAAAGTAATTAGTACAACTCATGATGTATTTCCTAAAAAGACAGTTTGGCAGGACCATGACTGACCCCTGCTAACCTCCATGGATAAAGGTTTGGGGGAGGCTGACAAAGAGAATGGTAACAGCAAAATTTAGACTTCTATTACTGCATATTAATTAGTATGACTAAGGATTTACCAGATTTCATGTTTGAAACATTATCCCAAAGCCTCATCACTTCCACATTTCCCTGCAGTTCACTTTCCTTTTCTCGTGTGTGTGTTTGTGTTGAAGAACAGGGTACTTGTCCTTTGCATGTTGATTTAAACACTGCCTTAAAGTTGCATAGCCGTGAAAGGCCAGCTGCACTGCCTAGTTACCCAAACACTATGGTCTCTATACGCAAGGTCCTGCACAAAGCTCGGACTGTGTCTCAGCTTCTTTTTTCCTGGTGTGAAGACTAGCCTCCAGGCTTTATCTATCCCCAGCTGAGATGCAAAAGGAAGAAGGAAACAAACTAACTAAAAAGGCCTAGTCCAAAGGCTATATTATAAGGATTTCCATGAAGCACCAAACTACCAAATTTAAGTGTTGTTGCATGCACCCATATACTTTATTTTAATGGATGTTTTGTTGTTACATATAAATCAAATTGATGGAGGAAGGCCAGCATTAACTATACAACAATTAGCATAACTTCCTCATGACTTTATTGTGGCTGTGACCCTTCAGATAAAGCGGCGTCCAGATTTTTGTTTAAAACTTGGCTACTTAGTGTTATCAGCAGGAGTTCATTAGAAGAAGACTGAAATAAATGAAGATGGCATTATTATTATATCATAAAAAACTCAAAGATGTAGAAGACCTTCAAAACTATACTCTTTCCCCCCATGATCCAAAAATGGCAAAAAGAATAAATACATGAAAAGACGTGTTGATTTTGACTGTTTAACCCTCGTTGATATCCATGCTATACGCTAAGCTTCAGAGACAAGAAGCAAGAACCAAGTCACCACTTTATCTGAAAGGCCGCAAACATGAAACCACAAGGAAGTTATGTTTAGTTCATCGTGGTAGCAACATTTGGTATTATAGGCCATTACTGCCATTACTGCTGAGTTTTTTTAAAGCTGGTTCCATGAACTAATGATGAATGATGAGCTCATTCCAGCCTGGATGTCCTCAATGTAAAGTATTAATACATTTGTGACAGAGTCAAGTACAAATGAGTGCCATCGTGATCATTTTGGCTTAACTTGATTGAAGTCCTTTACATTATGACTGGATAAGCATGCAGTCATACTGCATTAAAATTTTAGATATTTAGATAATTAATGTTAAATTAATTTTCATCATGTCTTTTTTGGAAGCCTCTTAAAATGTTTTCAGATCTGTAGGATTTTCCAACTCTGGTGTCAATAATTGGACAGTCAAGAAGTATTGGCTTGCTTTACTTCAGTAAAAGTAGCAATATCAAAGTGCCAAAATACTTATAATCACAAAAGTATTTTACTGAAGGCTAAGCACTTACGCACTGGTTTAAACAGTACATGGCAATGTGTGATCTTCTCATTTGTTTGTGTGTAACCAAAGCTACAGTGTGGTACAGTATCTCTCAAATGTAGTAAAACAGAATGAATCCTGTGAAATAATACAAAACTATACATAAGTATAGTTGAGGAAATATAATGCCAGATATAAGTATCTATCTAAATGTATGTTAACCTATAAATCTATGTAGCTTATATCACCTCAAACCCTGGTAATATATGGCTGTGATTAATATATTTCAGAGCCTTTACTTTGCATACAAACATGTCTGACTCTTCACAGACTGTCACTCATGACAAATTTGCCTGAGGCAATATTTACAGTAACAGTTTCCACTCCTGTTCCTATCTAGAGGGCAGATATATTTAATGACTCCACTGTTCTGTGTGCTTCTGAGACACAATCTGTCTTTTAATTACCAGAAAGAGGATGTGAGAGTGTGACGGAAGACAACTCAGACTTCTGAAATACTTTGTGTCTGAGAAATATTCTTTTCCTCATTCCATTCACTCAGCTGGCTCAGAGATAACATGAGTCAGGTGGCCAAATTACAGCGACAGCTGATCACTATTTATTATTCAAACAACAGGGCATCAGAGCAGAAGTACAGACAGGAAAACATACACAAGACAAACAGTTCACTCTTCCCTTTTCACTATCTCTCATCCCACACACACACACACACACACACACACACACACACACACACACACAAATGCACACAAATACTGTTGTCTACTGCTTTTACAATTATGGCTGTACAGAGACTTCCTCACTTTCCCTTTATGTTCTCTAAAAACAGTCAGTCAGGAAAACATGCACTAACTGAAAATGCAGCTTGCTTCAGACTCTGCTGACATAAGCGAGCTATGATACAGTATGTCCATTTTTCTGCTGCTCTCTTGTTCTCTCTTTTACTCTCACTGTATGTCTTGTGCAAATAATCGGCATTACTGTCTCCTCTCCTTTCTCCTCTGGACCTGCAAATCCTTTTAGCCTTCTCATCACACACTCTCTCTCTCTTGTTCTTTCTCTGGTTCATCCTCCTACCCCCAAATCCATCCATCTGGACATGTGCGCTAATGCTGTCATTGTATCAGGGCGGCCAGAAGCCTATTAGACAGAGCTTGGTGGTAGTAAGGATCAATATTGATCCATGAGGTTAGTCTAATGGGCACTGAGAGCACCAGTGATTCCCCTCTGTCTGCTCAGAGATCCCATCACCCCTAACTCCTCACACATGCACACTTTCTCTTCCTCTCTCTCAACCATGCACACAGACAAAAACGCTGCTTTCTATTCTACTCTGCTGATGCAGCTGCTGCGCTGAATGAGCACTTTACAGCTGCCCATTTCTGCCTGTGAGTGTGTGTGCATGTTTGAGGAGTAAAACTGACCATAAAGATTTATGTAAACCCTAGCTACATAAACATATAAGGGCATGTGGTTTTTCAGCTGTATCTAAATTTATTTCCTTTTAAAAAACATTCCAGACCTTTGAGACAATAACAACCGGAAGATTTAGAGCCCCATGTGGAAAAGCTGCTCTAGTACCACGCATAGTTTGACAAGAACTAAAACCAGCACAAAAACAGAAACCTATTTAGGCTATGACATCACAAAATAAAGCAGGCATCAGCATCAATGCCATCTCAATTTTCATTTTGGCTCAACCTCTGCTGAAGTTTTTACTGCTCAGGCTGTTGAATCAGCAACTACTCAGGGCTGCAGTGCTTGCTGGACAGCACCAAAATTAAAATTTGGGTGGTATCACTCGTTCCAGTGGTAAAGTGGGTTGTCCACCAGTTGAAGGTTGGTGGACCGATCCTCGGATAATCCAGTCCGCATGTTGAGGTATTCTTTGGCAAAATACTGAACCATGAGTTGCACCTGATGCAACCATTGGAGTGTGAATGTTAGATAAAAGCCCTTAAGCATAGATAGAAGATAAAAGTGCTTCATGAATGTGTGTGTGAGTGAATGAGACTTGTAGAAGGAAGTTCTGAGTGCCCAAGTAGAAAGGTACTGTATAAGCACATATCCATTTAGCATTTAAACACCACAGACCATGTAAGAATCTTTATTACGACAGTGCCTTGCAACAGAAGACACCAGATATCAGAAGATGGTGAAGAAGATCTGAGCTTTGTGACACCTTGCCACAAAGCTCAGATCATGTCACCAAGAGCCCTGAGCTGACTGTTACTTTGATTTAGAGCTATATAAATAAAATTGAATTGAACTGAATCTCAGACTGGTTTCTTCAACATGACAATGAGCTCACTGTACTCAAATGGCCTCCACAGTCACCAGATCTCAGTTCAACAGATCAGCTTTGAGATGTGCTGGAAAGGGAGATTTGCATCATGACTGTGCAGCCAGCATCGGTAGCATCGTGTGTTGCTATCATGGCAGTATGGATCTCTTTAATTAGGTGATAACACAAATTTTAAGATCTGCATTTATAACTCAGTTTGAATTCAGCTGCTGTAGAAGAAGCACTTCAGCATGAGGTGATCTTAATTATGTTTTAAGTTTTGTGCTGTAAAACAAATCTCAATATCAACTTGCTTTTAAATAACAAAGTCATAACTTTGACGTAAGTCATGAAAATACAAATAAAAAGATAAATATGTGTTCTTATGAAAACAACAACAACAACAACAACAACTGTAAGCTTATTTATTTTCCATCCATTTTCTTCTGCTTTTTTAATTCAGGGTCATTGGTGGGTCGCCGAACTGTCGTAGCGGCAACACACAGAAGCAGAAGCATTCACACCACAGGTTAACGAGATGCATGTCTTTGGACTGTGGAAGAAAGCTGAGTTAAAGGAGAAAACATGCAAACCTCAGAAACACCCCAGAATAGATTTGAACCCAGAACCTGAAACAACAGTTCTAACTATCACACTATCACATCCCTGTGCCACCCATTTAGTTTCCAGTAAGATGAAAATTAACCACCACCCAATGTAATATATATATATATAACATTTCTGATCTTTGATACCAGTTGTTGGTAAAAAAAAAAAAAAAAGCGTTTTATGTGGTCTGTTATATTTCCCTAATTGCCTTTTAACCCTTTAAAGCCGGTTGGAGCAGCACGCTCTGTTTTGCATAACTATTTTTAAATCCCAGTAGAACCAGAACCACGCAAGCTAGGGCAATCATTTTTTTTTCATATGAAACCAGAGGAGTTGTACTTACATCTTATGCCATCAGCTTGTCCTCGGTCACGGTTTCCTTCCACATATAGCTTTGCAAAAAATTGCATAAAAAGCGCTTGCAGGAACAGAAACATAATATTCCAGAAACAGGCTTTGCTGATTCCGATCAGCTGTTCATAACACTTCCTACATTGAAATAGACTTCAGTGTGAACTATCGCATGTCTGCCATTACCTACCCAAAACCGGAAGTGATGTCATTTTCGCGGAAAATGTAGTTTTTTTACTTATAGGCCTTATAAGCCTATACGGGTGTTTTTAAAAGTCATGTTTGACTTTATGCTTTTTTGAATAGTTGCTGGAATGCTGAGAACTCAAATTGCTCTGCTGCACATGCTGTTTTCTTTGTAAATTTGCATCATCGGATCGTTTTTTGTTTTTTCTGCAGTATATAAAATTGGTGTATCTGAAAAATAAAATTATGAAGACAAAACTATGTATTTAAAGTTTTGAGGGATAAGCCTCTTAAATTTCTCTAAGTAGAAATATATGTTAAAAAAACAAAAACAATTTTCAATTTTTTGGTAGTTTATTGCACTTTTTTGCAATTTATGTAGTTACTATGGACATAATGCATACATATTATTAAAATTTGGGCTATAACAGTTGTATTGATGTATAGCAACTTGAAATGCTCCAAAAATGGCACTACAGCATGTAAAAATATAAAGTAAGCTCTGGCGGATTTGGTTCTATGGTAGGTCTTAAAGGGTTAAAAGGACATAGGCCCAGCTTCAGACTTCCCTAAAAAGGGTGAATAGAGATGGCCAGTCAAACAAAGCTGGTTTAATTGGGACTCCATCAGCTGTGGGACATAGTATATGATAAATAACATCATACTGCACATACATAATTATAACCAACTTAAATACATACATGCTTTACATAAGAGTCACATGTGTGACTTCTCCTGAAATCCTTGTCAAAACACAGGAACAGAGCTTTAAACTGACCACTCTTCCACCACTTATCTCTCTTAGTCATCGAAAGAGAGTTTGCATACAAGGAGTGTACACAGTGTGTGTTTTAGATTAGAGATGGAAACTTCTTCTGTGTGCATTCACCTTGATGCCTCTAGGCCCTGCAAGTTCCAAGGAAACACAAAGTGAAGAGTTCATTCATTGTTTTTGCTTCTCTAACCTTCCCCTGGTGTAAGGTACACTTTACCCTGTTGGAAATTCTCCTCTTTACTTAAATGCTCACATTAGTGTTCATCGTTAAATTTTGACAAGCGTATAAAAATATCGAGGTGGCAGGAAGCTTTTGCAGTTCTATTTTTATAGAAAAGTCAAGTACTAACACAGTGTTTGTGCCCCTGTAATAACATTTCAATCGTAAATTGTTTCAGAAACAGCCGCCATGGCTGCAGAGGAGTGTCCGCTGGGAAGACATGACCTTCACTGTTCTTTTGGTGAAAACCAAAGCAAAATCAAAGCAGCTGTTTAACACAGAGAAAGTGCACTGGCTCTATGGCCAGTGTACGATTGTTTATATAAATACAGCAAGGATAAATCAGAGGAGAAAAGTGCAGGGGCAGGCAGAGAGAGTGAAGTGCAGGGACAAAGATGGGTTTTGCTGTATGTTCATATATATATATATATATATATATA
>NW_005187412.1:3648467-3653755 GCF_000239375.1 Pundamilia nyererei | reverse complement strand
AATGGAGCACTGTAACAAAAAATAATTTCCCCCAGGGATTAATAAAGTATTCTGATTCTGATTCTGATTCTGATACCTGCGGTACATTTCATAATGAATTAGGACAAATTTCCATCTTTGCAAAATACAGATTACTTTAATTTACCAACGCTGTCAAAAGAAGTTATATTGATATTGTTCATTTAGGTATTTAAACATTTAATCAAAGGTCATTAGTTTGAATCACGGCACCATTTTCTCATGGCATTAATTTGATATTTGTGTTTTTATGGCTCCATTACTTTTTAAATAAAGCCTGAGGTCATTTTATAGAATCCTGATGGCGTACACTTATCTAAATCTGACACGTTACCTCTGTTTTGTAAGTAATCTTGTTGTTTTGCCATTTTAGTCATTGTTTCACATGTAAGTGGTTTTTCAGGTCAGATAGAGGTGAAGAACACAAAAGGCACAGAACGTAACAGGAAGGAAACATGACAAGGGGATGTAGGGCAACATTTTTACATGGTGACTACAAGGAGACTGATTGGCACGTAGGGCAACATGACAGGCAGCATTCTTCTCCAAAACATACTTATAACTCACATGTACACACAAATTTAAAAGGTCTCAAAAATAAGGTAACATTAATTCATTTCATTTTTTAGAAATAACCCATTTCTACATATTTCTCTCCAATGAGCCAAAATTTCTTGTGATCTTTAGTGGTTGTTAGCAGTAGATCTATTTTGTCATTCATTTTCAGTCCAGTCCTTGTGCCTGTCCTTGTGTTAACTATTATCCAAAAACTTGGCAGATCTTAGCATGATGTGCAGTGTGACCTTCACAAGTAATCTGGACATGTGGAGGACAAAACAAGAAATGTCAGGTATACAATCTCTACACCAAACAAAAGTCACGTCTTAAAGAAATAGGAATAAAATCCAGTACCTGAGAGATTCATCTTGTACAATTACACAAGAAGTGGACTAGAAATCAGATCTTGTGGAGGGATGAATGCAAGCAATATCTGTCTGTACCAAACTGATGCTCTGTGATGCTTTGGGGCTTCATTTCAGCCAATGGTGGCATCTTTTCAAAACGGATAGAAGTATGTTACACGTAACAATAGTGATCCAGCATGCAATACCATATGAAAAGTGCTTGACTGGCATTGGCTTTAATTTTCTGCATGGCGATGATCCCAAAACACAATTATCACAAAGAAGACCTCTGAATGTCCTTCAAGAAGCCTGGAGAAATATTCCTGAAGACTATTTGAAAACATTACAAGAAAGCTTACCTGCGAGCGTTCATGCTGTGTTGAAGAATAAAGGAGGTCATACCAAATATTGACTTAGTGGCTTGTTAGAATTGCACAAACTCTGTTTTTGCTTTTAATAATGTAGTTCACTGTTCACAAGTTTCAGTAAATCACTGCACCTATTTTCCTTTCAAAATATAGACAAACTAAGGAAGGCTCAAGACTTTTACACAGAACTGTATATCAACTTTACTTTATTTCTCAACGTGAAAAAGTATAAAAGAAAACATTTCCAGTGTTTTTTTGAGATATACCAGCCTCAGTGTACTACACCCTATGTTTTTCTCCAGTAGGTTAGTATATCGGGTACTGGGGATTGTTTTGTGGCAGGTAGCTGTTAAAGCAGTCAGCTGGAAATACCAGCTTAAAGCATCTATCACCTACAGCCAGTTTTCACAGTCCTAAAGGAACATGACAAAAGGTGCTAATTAAAATGTTTTATTTTTCTTTTATTTGCAAGCTTTTTTCTTCTTTTTTTTTACAGTTCTGGCACAATTAACAGTGGCACATTAAAACTGACTCCACTCAGTTGCACAATGGTGTTTCACCACAGTGGTTGAGAAGAGTTTGCACTATAGAGAAAGGCTCCAGAATGGCTCCATAAATGCATTCCTGAAAAGTTACAATTGAATTAGCGAAAGGCATGCATGACTCAGTATCTTGTACACCAAATACTTGCACATCCTAAATAAGCTGAATATTGTTTTACATCAGCCATAAAGTGTTCTTTGTGTTCCCTTTTGTTTTGGCCTGTCATCATGGGTTTAAGTGTGGAGAAGTCTAAAATGACATGGCAGATTATCAGCCCATCTTTTCTCATCCAGCTCTGTCAACAAAGAGGCAAAGGAAGAATGAGACAGAGAGAAGAAAGATTCATTTCTATTCAAATAACGGAAAAGTGAGAATTTCAAACCCAGTTCCATCAGTGTTTGAGCACGAAGGCTAACAGAAACAGGAATACTACAGAGAAATGTATTTCCTGAAAAATCAAAAATAATTTCCAAAACCAATTATTACTCCAGCTCAGTAATACTCCGTGGTATAATATAAAAATTATACTCCATTACAACAATTTCCTAGTATTCGTTTAGTTTTTCATTTGCTGAGAATGGGTTTTCAGTCTATTCTCATTGTGTATACACAACTAAATTCCAGCTCATCTATTTTTTCAGAGTGAGACGGATAGACTCAATAAAAAGGAATCCATCCAGCCTGGATACATGTATAAACACTTACTCCAATGTAGACAGTAAATCTGAGGTCAGAGTCTTTCAGTTCAGCCTCCCAGTGCTCACCGTTGTTATTACTCAACATTTTAAATTGTCAATTGCATGTGTACTTGCTTAAATAGGTATTTTTTCTGCCTGCAATGGAGGAAAAAAAGGATCTAAGATGCACAGAGTAGATAGGGTGGGGTTTTATTGTATTAGAGAAACAACAGCTTCGCACTGGCGCCTCCTTAACAGAGGCTCACTGAGCAAGTGTTGGGACCTCCTTTTATCACTGACCCCGTGCATGCCTCATTAAACCTCTAAACTCTGTCATAGATCCATCCCAACACACACTCACTCACACACACGCTACAAAAATGCCCCGTGCCTCCACCCCCCTCATAATGCCCCAGGCCCATGTAGTTGCCATATGTCCATCGACCAGGCACTGGCAGCTTTGCACTACTTTGTACTCAGCACACACATTTAAATCTAAGACCCTGCACAATGACTGCAAGGCATCCACAACACCTCAGGCTTTTGATCCCACTGTTGAGACAGTTGGTTTGGTTTTGACATAACCTAGAGCCATCTGATGTAACAGTGTTGCCCACTAAGAATCGAAAGTGTCATGGTGGGTTTGAGAACATGAGTTTATGGATCAACTATTTCATTCTGGGGTTTCTACACATGTTTTCCAAGCAGTGTCTGTTTCCTTTAAACATTTTAGACAACACAAACAAATTGCATTGAAAACCAAGAGTCACCCTAACATTTTATTTGACAGCGCAAAGTATTCATGCCCATCTAAGATTTCTTAAAGATTAATATATAACTTTTCATGCCTCTTGCTGTAGTTGTGTGTAAAGGAAATGACAAAACTGGATTTGTATGAGGACTGCAAATTTGATCCTAACCTTTTACCCCTCCGTGATCCAGTTAAATCTTACATGTCACAGTTGGATTCACATTGCATCCTGTGAGGCTGATATATTTGCTTGCTGTGTTATCAAACCGCACAAGTAATTAGCTGAATAAACCAGATTTCTTTTTTTTTTTACCAAATAGGTGAAAAATAAACTCCCCAAAGGCCTTCCATGGTTTCCAGACCCAGTGGAAAGACAGGTAATCATTTGACGGAGCTGATTTTCTATCATGCAGGTCATAGTCAACCATTGACAGCCATTCAGTGACGTATGTTGTCATCAGCAACCTTGTCTCAGGGTCAGCTGAGGATTGATTGTTAATAGTTAGATAGTTGCACACCATGACAGCTTCGTAACTAACTGTAACACCTTTACTTGCAGAACAATTTGTGTTGCATGGCTTTTAAGAGTGACATTTATTGTTGATTAGTAAAATTTGTCAAACTAAGTGTGAAAAAGAAATATTTCATGTTGTACATTGGAGCTTTGATTTTTTTCAGATTTGGTAAAATGGTCACATTTTAACTAGATATTGATAGACAAAAAAAAAGTTCTGAACACCTTGAATCAGACTGACTACATTAACCTAATTAATTATTTAAAGTACTGACATGTTGCAGCAGAGAACAGGTTATGAAACAGTTGGACAACTCTCAGCTTTGGTTTCTCGTAAAGAAGATTTGAACTGAGAAGCTGTGAGTATTTTGACAGATGAGCTGAAATGGTCAAGTCAAATAAAGAGACAGGCTTCTGCCATTAATCTGGTTCGATATTTGACCACTCTTCTTGGCAGAATTGGCAGAGTTAATTTAAATTGGTGTGTTGGTAGGTTTGGTTGCTACCCAGCTTTTAAGCATATCACAGAAATTTTCAACAGCCCTCGAGGTTGGGACTTTGAGAAGGTTATTCCAGAAGCTTAACGTTTGCCTTTTTTATCCACTGCAAACCCAGCTGATATATATATTTGGGATAACTGGCCTGTTGGAAAACCCAGCTGTGTTCTAGTTTCAACCACATAGTTATGCATTTAAGGTGAAGTTGAAGACTTTGGAACTATTTCTTCTTCTTCGTTATTCCATCCAATTTGTGCAATGTATCAGTACCACTGGCAGAAAAACAACCATAGAGCATGATGCTACCACCACCATGGCTCACAGTGTTGTCACAGTGTTCTTAGGTTTGAAAGCCTCACCTCTACTCCTCCAAAACACCTCATTTTGCTTTTTAACACAGGCAGCTGCAAATTTCAGTTGAGTTTAAAGGTGTCACTTTTGAAACAGGCTGGAGCCTTGGTGGTTCCTGGGTTGTACATGAACATTCAAAATAATTTCCTCTCATTCGAGGTTGACAGCTTGGACCTTGGCAGACTTTGGTAAAGTGGTGCCAAATTTTGTTAATCTGCTGTTTGAACTGATGACCCTGGAATCTGCATTTGTTTAGGAAAGGATAGAAGAGACTTTCCCAACTTGTGAATCTACAGTCCTCGTTCTTAGAGCTTCATTGGTTCCCTTTGATTTTTCCCATTGTTCTGAGTATTGGTTAATCCAGTGTTGTCAAATCCTTTTTATACTGCCAAAGAAAATGGACTAGTTGTTGTCAGTCATGAGAACTAATGAGTTAATAGGTCTTGGGCTTGTCAAGATAAAGGACAAGGTAAAGTAGAACCTTCGGCACAACTTATTAAAGGATGTCAGGATATGTATATATTTGTGCCCGTACAAATAATTTTAAATGTAAATTAGAGAAAATCCAAGATAAATTAAGGCGTGTGCACCCAATGCTTGTTTTTTAATGTCATTAAAGATGTATGCTGTGTAATCATTCAACGTTGAAAAAAAATCATTAAAA
>NW_005187412.1:3627502-3648411 GCF_000239375.1 Pundamilia nyererei | reverse complement strand
CATAACATAACATAACATAACATAACATAACATAACATAACATAACATAACATAACATAACCATGGTTAGTGCATTACTTCTGACCACAACTGTAGGTGGAAAGTCCGGATTAAATAAACAATGAAGATGGATTTATCTCCCCTTCACGGTGGCGCTCTGTCTTCTGACAAAGCCTGACCAGTCGTTGATAGCACAGTGACTCAGCATTGGGCAGTGGGACGTGACCCAGATCCAAAACTGCTGTGTGTTTCTGATCGAGAAGTGTCAGGCAGTGCAAGTCAGGATCTGCCATCACTCCAAAGTATTACTGCCACTCAGAGTAAAGGAAGGAACAGCTCCCCTGGCTTTATTTAACAAGAAAGCAAACTCAGCTAATGCTCAAAGGAAAGCAGAGAGGGAGTGGGGTCGAAGGAAAGCCACGCTGCATGTGTTCAGTTCATGTAACTCTGAAGAGGTAACCTCCCACAAAAAACCCAATAACCTTCTTTTCAAAAAATAACAATGGTTTAACTTTCATATAGCAGCCGTATGGCTCCAAATGCAAGCAAATGACTTTTGTTTGACCCCGATGCTGTGCTAATTGAGCATGCAGGCTTAGAGAGAACGATAACATTAGACAGATGCATCTGCAATAATAGATCAAATTACGAGATTACAGCTAATTTACTTTGTTAACTGTTCATAACATCTTAATGTAGACAACTAAAAAAAAAACTGCTCAAAGCAGCTTCTCCAGAAAATGGAATGTAAAACTCTCCTTTGAGATGAGACTCTGTTTTTCTTCAAAGCGTTCCTGGCGGTGGATGGGAGGGGGAGGCTTGTAGTGTGACGTTAAGGGGAGACAGAGACTACAGAGTGAGCAGCGGCGGACAGAGCACCCTGGAACTGATACTTGGTGATTTGCTGTGCTGGAAACTCACAAAACAACAGAAGTCTCCCCTTTGGAGACTTTAAACTAAATTCAATCTCTTCAAATAAATAGCTCTAGTTTCAGAAATGTTCTTTTTCACATTCTTGCCACAACTTATTTCAAAATTTCACCCCTTCAAAATGAAAATCTAAAAACCAACTGCTTGGAAAAAAAAAATCCCACACAGCAGAGGAAGTAGAACAAGTACAGCAAGCAAGAGCTGAGGCAGCAAAATGTCTGTAAACGATTGTGGATGTTTGCAGTGTGAAAGAAGTGTTGTTTTTCAACCTCGAGATGGAAGGAGAAAGTCATATACACAGGGGGAGAAGCTTTTTAAAAAATACCAGTAGATCAGCATCCACAGCTCTCTGCCTGAGTAGTTCTGTTTTTAACTTTGAATTTTAATCAGAATTCGGTGATTAAACGTGAATTTGCGTGCACGAGTATGTCTGCTCCTGTGATTAGATAATATTCTTACAGCTGCAGACATCTTCCCCAGTGTTCTGCCAGGCCACAGACTCCCGACAAGGCTCTCCCCACTCCCTGCTTGAATCTGATTGCACCACGCACCCCCTGCTGTCTAATGAGAGGATTAGACTCTACATATTTGCTGCAATCCCCTGTTGAGGTTACCCCTTCCTCTCCCTCTTTCTGTCTCCTCCTCCTCCACCCCGCCAGGGCACACTGCTGCATTTATGGGTCTCTGTAGTTTCTCTGCGGCTGGAGTGTATCCTGGACTGCTGACACATGCAAGGCGCAAGCATTCACGTACATAAAACGCCCCCCAAACCCCCCTACAGTCTCTAAACACCAACAAACACCCGTACACGTGGGCACAGAAGTTAATGTGTACACATACACAAGGCTGAGAGGTTTTTTTTTAATTTTACAAGCTGATTATTCTATATTGTATCTTTTGATTCTGTATATGATTGCATGTGTGTGTGTATGCGATGGAGTTTTTTTTAGGAGGATTTTAGGATGATCTAAACCATACCCCCATTTTATATAAAGCTGAATCAGGCCTGCCAGTATAATTACAGACAGGAATCTGAGTAATGCTGTGATGTGAACTGTGGATGACACCATGTACAGGCTCCCATGCAGCGTACTTACTCACTTAAAGAGCATGTCTATGTGTGTGTGTGTGTGTGTGTGTGCATCTTGGGGTATTGTACTGGGGGGATGTTTACTTTGGTGCTACTGCTACCACCTTTTGCATTCTCCTAAGCATCCTCCAACAGCAGAAGGCTACTTATTATAAAGCTAATCTTGCAATAAAGGACTTGTATGTAATCCATGCATATGGTTAGAGGTGTATACTAACCATATGCACCGCTACATGTATGCAAGAGGCTATATCACGTATCTGAGGAATTCATCCTGAACATGTCCTCTTCATAAACACTACCCTGTGGCAGACGCTCCTCCTTCTCGGTCTCTTGCTTTCACACACACACATCACTCTGAATTCACATGGTGTGCTACCAGTTTACTTTAGAAGTAAATGAAACCAAAATCTATGCAACAGGCTGTGGAACAGAAACAATACCCATCATCCAAGTCATGCATGCCACCTGAGACTTCCTCACTGTAAAAACTCCTCTTCTAGCCAAGTGATCATATATCTAGCTGCGGAGCCTTGTTGATCTTGCTTTGAGTTTAATATTCTACACAACGGTGCACCGTGTAAGAAAATTGTGTTTAATTTCTCTTGCTTACTTGATAAAGTTAAACGTTTAAACACGTCAACATGAATAACTGTGAGAGAAAGATTTTAAGCCCCTGTGAGTTACTCCCTTAAAACTGCTCCGGTTATTATTAATATTCTTTCATCTTTTTCCTGGAAATCACATTGAAAATGCATGAAATCATTTTTATTGAAATATAACACATAAAAATCCCAGGACAAATCCAAATAAAAGCTCTGTGTAGCTGTGTCCTAAATGAACAAAACGTGAAGTGTAGTTTTATTTTTTTCTCTACTTGCAGTATTTTAGAAGTAGATGCTGGAATAGATCTTTGTTTTTCTGTTGTTAATGTTACCAGACCTACTTTATTCATTGAAACCGACTTAAAAAGCACGAGTCACAACAAAGAATGACTTAATGTCTTTCTTTACATACCAACTCATGAGAAAGGAATAATATCTGTCGAAATTCCTTACAAAGCAGCGCTAATCTCTTTGCCCACCAAGCCACATCTCATCTCACCCTTTTTTCGGTATTCCCAGAAACTGATAAGGGTCTGTTGAGGTAAGACATTTTTTGTCTTTACCTCACTATGACAGATCCCCTTCTGATAAAACATAAAACACACGTAGATATGACTGCATAGAGTAACACTGTTTTTATACCAGCGTGGAATTCAGGCTGCCTCGTTTCCGTCTGATCTCAGCGATGAGGAGAATGTCAGAGTACGACGACAGAGATAAGAATGGCTCTTGGAGAATGCACTCTGGAGCACGTTTCATGTACCTCTGAAGTAAACTGTCTGCAAACGCTGTCGTACGTTCAAGAATCTAAGATATTTACACGCAAGCATGTCAGTAACTGTTAGGAGGACAAATGCAAAGACATCTGTGCACTTGATCAATTTAAAACAGGATGATTAACCATCCATCGTGTATAACAGTTATCAAGCTGGCTGTGTGTGTGTGTGTATGTGTGTGCCTCCCCATTTGTTTATGCATTTTAGAAGTGTAAGGTGACACCCAGGTCTTACATAGGGGGTGGGGGCTGAATCTCTGACTCCATCTGGATATGCCTATTTCCAAACTCCCTGAAGTCCTACCCAGTAATGGAACATAAATCCAGATGAATAGATGGTAGATGAGGACAGACAATAAACAAACATACCCACCCTCCTATTAATCTTTACCAAAGGTAGTTGTGATAATTGTTAACCATGCAGTGGGCTGTCAAACTCTCCAGGCTGTATCCCGGCTCTCGGCAAGTGACAGCTGGGAAAGGCTCCAGCTGCCCAATGACCCTGAATTGGACTACCAGAAGAAAGTGGATGTATGGATGGATGGTAACTGTGACAAGTGTTTATATGTCCATCTGTTTCTCTGTGGTTATACTCACAACCTATGTCAACAAATGTGCACAGTATTCAAAAGTCTTTACAGATGTATAGTTGTTGCTTTTTCCCACTGGTCAGTGCCTTTTGCATTTGTAACTCCCTGTATGAATTAACATTATCACAGTTATTAGGATGAGTGTGGTCTCAGAACTCATCTGCTGATGTGGTCACAAGATATTACCATCTCCACCAAGAAGTTTATGTAATAGGTTTAGTTCTTCTGTTTCATAATTTGCCTGTTTGCTAGAAGGATAACCCAAATTTTACTAGAAGGTGCTCGGAAGAGAAGTGATTAACTTTCAAAGTAGTGGATCCACATCCTGGATTTGATCAGTGAGTTAGTTAAATATCAAAGACTATTCTATTATCCAGATATCCTTCAGAATTCAGGGGCTCAATTTAGGTATTGCGTGGAGGTCATTTTCAGTCTTGCTAGACCTGTGATTTTCTTACTATGACAAGTCAAGTTGAGTTAAAATCACTGGTAATCTGACAGTGTTACAAACCTCAGATCGCTAGTGACAACTGGGGCTTCTGACCTGTACCAAGTTTATCAAGATTGTACAGCCACAACAGTCAGCTGCTTATCAGATGTGTTGTAAGGTTCAGTTTGGCATATTGTAATGTTGCCCTTCTTTAACACACAGATGAACATCTTAGAAACATCAATGACCGCATGTTTAAGTTATGTGGAAGTCTCGTCAGGATGTTTGTTATGATTTCATTCCAGTGTACTAAATCATAACAGACACATCCGATGATACCGTTGATCTGTATTATACTTGAGGATGCACACTGGGAGTTTTCTCAGCTTAGCTCCTCTTAATTGATAATGTCCACCAGTCTTTAAATAATAAAAATCAAATCTAAATCAGGACATGCTGATAGCAATATTTAGATCATAATAAATATAAAAACCTCCCTTAATTAGAGTTTACCGTTTTAGATTGCAAAGCTGGGAAAGTAATACAAACACGCTGCTTGGTCTTTTTAATGTAAATAGTCAGCCAATTACATGACAGCAACTCATAGGCATGCAGACATGGCCGAGATGACCCGTAAAGTTCAAATCGAATATCAGAATGAGGAATAAAGGTGATTCAAGTGTGTTTGAATGTAGCATGGTTGTTGGGGCCAAACAGACACGTCTGAGGGCTTCAGACCAGAAACTGCTGATCTACTGGGATTTTCCCACACAAGCATCTCTAGAGTTTACAGAGAATGGTTCGAAAAAGAAATTATCCAGTGAGCTCTACTCTTATCGCACATTTTTTCAGACTAATGCGTTTGTAACTCCCAATGTCAGATATCCTTATCTTAACATATAATATTTAATACTGGTGTTTGCTTGCACCTGTGAATTTGTGTAGCCTGTGTTTGTGTATCTTCATGGTAAAATATTGTTCTGCAAACTCCTACAACACAAAGACTAACACACAAGATTGAATGTTTATACGTCTGCCTGTCTGTGGACTCATTTTGTGATCACAACAGTGTCACTACCGTATGAAATAAAGACAGAAAGCGTTCCTACTGCGGTTGAGAGCAAACTAAAGGCAAAGTTTGGAAAATCTGTGTAACTCACTGGCATACCAGCTGGTGTGATCACTCACCACATGCTCTCTTAGGTTTGCATTTTAAGTTCAAAAAGTGGTCAGCAAAATCAAATTGCAGAGCTTTGGATTTCCTAGTAGGTTTTGTAGATGGCAAATGGATTCTCTAAAGATGTTTTTGTGAATCTTGAAACTGTTTTGAACCCCATTCATCCACTTTCTTAACCACTTATCCAACTCAATGTTCTGGGTAGGATGAGGCCTATTAGAAGTGTCATAGGTAAGAAATGGGTACTTTGGACAGATGGTCCATCCATTATAGAGTGAACACAGGACAACCATACACACCCATACATGCTTGTCACCTTTTATTCTGATCCTGATATAATCACCAGTTGACATAACAAACATGTTTTTGGGCTGTGGGAGGAACCAGAGTGCTCAAAGAGAACCTAAAGAAGACAACTTCAAAAAGAAAGGCCACAGCTGACCATGATGTTTGAACCAGGAACATTTCTGCCATTGGGAAACTGTGCTAAACATCCTGATCACACGTCATGCAAGGAGACTTCTTCCGAGTCCTCCACTTTACTTTGTGAGGCAGCTTATTTCGTGCAACATCACAATAAAATAGTCTACCTCGTGAGGGACCAATCTGTGTCCTCTCAGGAACTACTGACCAATAAGGTCACAGCTGCAGTGACAATAAAGTAGACATGTTGCCTGTACTGATGCCAACTTTCTATCTTTTAAACCTTCTTTTTCTCTTTCCCATTTTTCACTTTCTGTGGTTCCTTAAGTTAGCTGGTACACACAGATAGACTAATGGTTGCCCTTTTCCTAAAACCTTTGAAGGAACACACTGCAGGTGGTTCTGTGTAACAAACCAGCTGGCTGTTTCCAGGAACACAATTGCAAGCTTGCTTTACTCAAATGGACAGGCTTTACAGCTCCTTCGTCAAAAGTGAGCCGTTTACACCAGTCAAATCAACACAATACTGAAATATAAGTTAGGTACATTCTTAAGAAAGCAAAGGTGTTAAATCCAAGCATGCAGCTCCTTCTGTTTAGAGGAAGAATGGAGAGAACCCTTGGCAGACCTCTAGGAGGTTTAAAGCATGCCGGCCTCCTGCAGTCCTCCTGCAAACACATTCAACACTCCGCTCTGCACTGTTTTTAATTCAGCCCAGGTCTCACGAGGAGGTGAACAAGTTGGATATCTGCCAGGTAAATCATTCAAAGTAACAGCCCTGAACCATCAGAGAACATTATTCTCGAGTGCTGCAGGTTTTTTCTTTCACCGCCTTCACTCTTCACTCTGACTTTGTTAGTGACGTGTGTGCTAAATGCAACCTTTTATCCAGTGACATATTATGTGACAAAGGGGACACTGGTCCCTCGTCCGTGTGGGGGATGTGCCCATAAATCTGCCACCTTTACTGTGCAGTTTTCTTCATTTCCTTACGCTGACTCACGCAGTTCCCTCCGCCCTTGCTCTCCATTTGTTGCTAGAAGCTTTCAGCCAGAATCCTCATTGGCAGTGCGGCCATTCTGCAGACTTTGCCACTCATTTACAGATTGATTTTAGCGTTAACGACCACCTCCTTTGACCCACGGCCCCTAACACACTCACGTCTCCAGTGTGGGGCCTCTGCTGTAGCTTCAAGATAAAGCACTTGCAAGCTGAGGTCCAGTAATCAGTATGTGCAACAGATGTGATTAACTTCTGATCTTGTGATCACATATTTGTTTGCTACAGTGTGAGGGGTCGCTCTACCCCTGGGTTTATGTTGTGCTTAATATGTGTTTCAAGACTAATGTGCGTTTGCACTTGTTTCACTCAACCATATTTAAATAATGCAGTTTCGGTTCTTTTCAAAGCCGTCAATTTACCAAACAAATCACTGGTAACTAAAAAGCAAACATGTTAGTTTGCCTACAACCACTGCAGAAGGAGGGCTGCTTGCTGTGTGTGTGTCAGTGGTAAACAATGACACAATTACAATCTGCACCACTGTTAACAAAACTGTATAATCAACATTTTTTAGGGATCTCGTGATGAAGCAAAGGTGATATTTCTTACAGGACAAAGTACTACTTTGACTGAAGTTGACTTTTTGTCATTTTGTTTCTAATTTTTATTTAGGTAGAAGTATTTAGTTGGATTTTAAAGCGGCTTTACATGATACCCTTCCCTTTATCATAGCATAATGTCCTGCAATTTTTACTTGAATACTTGATTTTTTTATACTCTGAGTCCTTCAATAGAGAAAAAAATAGGTTTAAAAAAGACAAACGGCTGGTCTGTTGCGTCAGATAAAAAGCTCTTCTTTGCTTATTCGTTTCTGTAATCTCTTATCAGTCGACATCCTTACATGAGTGGGGGCCTTGGGTTACAAGAAGACACATGAGTTACTGTTGTCACTCCGACAGTATGTAGCAGAAACGAAGACATCCTAGTATAACCAGCGCTGAACATGTTCGGATGGATACCTGTGAATAAACTGAATTTATTTGTATATATTTTGCATATCTTATATTTCTATTGTCTTTTATTGTACTTAGTGTAGTTTATAGCTGTTTCTATTGTTTTGAAATTATCATTTACTCTACTTATGTATTCTGCGTGGCATCTGTGGACAGCAAAGAAAGAATTTCACTGTACAGGGGACTGTTACAGCGTGGTACTCTTAGAGGCAGCGGCTGGATGGAGCTGTGATAATCTCTAAGAGGCAACGGACAAATTCTTGATTTAGAAAATGGCCAGAGTAGTTCTTGGCAACCTGCTCTATCCTTCTCAGACAGACGGTGACGGGGGGTATGAGAGCGAGAGTCTCTGACAGATATCTACATGGGGAGATTTGGAGAGGAGAAGAGGTCTGCTAAGGTTAAATTTCCATCCAGCTCAAGCCTGGAAAAAGAAAAAAAGCAAACCTTACCCTGTGCACCAGTTATATCACATAACCACCTCTCAAGGCTGTGCTACATATTAGATCGCTCTCAAAAGAAAGACCAGTGTGCTCCACACTGCACAGTATGTAAAAAGAGCTGCTGAGAAACAACACACTGGTTAATCATTAACACTAAAGGTTTTTTGTTAACATCCTACCTCTGATTAAGTCAAACTCAGTCTGTATCCAAAGGTCAGCATCCAGGTACTGGTCACTGTGTAGGAATGTTAAATAAACTTGCAACTACATGATGACCAACAAATGGTAAAAAAAAATGAGGAGTGCCATCTAGTGTTGAGTAAAGATAATGTTAACAAACCCTCATAAAAATACCACGGCGGTTTCATGTGGATCTTTCCAGGGGTCACATTACAGGCCTCAAGAAGCTCACATGTTAGTCATCAAACATTTATTCAGGATGAAGAACTGAAATCATTGCAAAACAAATCAAAAAGTCACTTTAAGTGTTTTCCAGAAGTGAACCCATATGTGACTTAGGTTCACTGATAATAAAAATAAATAAATAAATAAATAACACACAAAAAACCCCAAAACACATCAAATAAAATGTTTAATGTTTTATCGCAATACAAGACAGTTCAACGCTAAAGTTTTACATAGCTTGTTCCAAATACAATAAGACAGTTGTGACTAATGTATACAAAGTGCCACTACACTGTAATACATCATCCATAAATGTTGAATTTCAAATGAAAATACTACATTGAGGTTTGGAATCTGACAGTTTCATTTCTGGCTTAAAGGTCTGCTTAACAGAAAGTGTGTGATGGGTGATCTCTTGATTTCCCGAACTTTGAGAAGAAGCTGAAACACTATGAACTGACAGTTCAGTCTAAAATGCTTCTTCTCAGTGAGAAGCACTTCTAGGTTTAAGTATATGCATGTTTGTAAAAATCAAATCCCAATGTCCAGTTTTACAGTTTGATCTCTTACACTCCTGCTTATCCTTGTGCCATTTTTCTCTCATTTTTTCCGTAAGCAGCTTCAGTAATCGTGCTCACAAACGCAACGTGGCTGACGTTTGTGACATTGCATTGTAAAGGAAAGTGTTGTTAAAGGGCACAAACTGGTGGCTGATAATCTTTATGGCCTCTTGAGCAGCTGATCCTAAAATAAAACGTAATGAAAGATTTGAACAGATATATCTTACTCATCAGCACTGTTTCACAAAGAAATGCTGTAGGAATCAATCAAAACTTTACCTCCCAAAAATGCAGAAACTGTGTGTGGCTCTGCCGCTCCATATCGACAGCTGCAGATGTATAAACAGAAAGCAAATATTTACTTATGTGTTTTTGAAACAATTACTCAAAACAGCACATCCAGCTTTGGCCTCGACTTACAACTCATGGATATAGTCGTCTTTGATGTTGACATTGAGGCTGTACTCCTGCAGTAGGCTGTTCACACAGGCCTTCAGTTTGCTAATGTCTTCCTCCACCTGGTAGTTATAAACGCCTAAAGAGAGTAAACACGGGGAAAAAGACATGAGAATAAAGAAATCAGTTCTGTTTCTGTATTCTGGCATCAGCAGGAAGTAAAATCAGACTGTAGCATGCACTTACTGCCCACTTTGTTAGGTACAGCTGTTCAACTGCTCATTAATACAAATATCTAACCAACTGGTCACATGGCAGCAATTCAGTGCATTCAAGCATGTAGATATGGTCAAAGTGAATTGCTGAAGTCCAAACTGAGCATCAGAATGGGGAAAAACAAAGGGGCTTTAACTTTAAAAGGGTGTGTCAGCTGCTGATTTACTTGGATTTTCCTGCACAATCATCATAGAGGGTTACAAATAATGGTTTTAAAAAAAGAAATATTCAGTGGGCAGTAGGCTGCTGATGTGAGAAGTCTGAGAAGAATGGCCAGACGGCTTAAAGCTGATAGAAAGGCAATGGTAACTCAAATAACCATTAGTTGCAACCGAGGTATGCAGAGAAGCATTTCTGAATACACAAAACTTCAATGCTTGCAGCAGATTGGCTAGAGCAGCAGAAACCACAGCAGGTGCCACTCCTGTCAGCTTCACACGGCCTCTCCAACCGGGGACAACTGAAGTGGTTCTAACATGTTTCCTGGTCTGATGAATCTTGACTTCTCTTGCACCATTTGATTGCACCAAATTTTGAATCTAGCAAACAACATGCTAGCATGAATCCATTCTGCCCCGTTTCAACAGTTCAGACTAGTGGTGGTAGTGTAAGGATGTGGGGGATATTTTCTTTGGCACACTCTGGGCCATCATGTCAATATGATCAAAAATATCTGAGGAATGTTTCCAGCACCATTTTGAATCTGTGCCATGAAGAATGAAGACATTTCTGAAGGCAAAAGAATTGTCCAACCTGGTGAAAGCATGGTTTAACAAAAGACGAGAAGAATTCTCGATAAACCCTGCAAGCCCCCCCCTCTTTTTAAGACTATAGCTTAGATGCTGACTGTATACAAACTGGATGAGATTCTTAATGTTGCAGCAGCTATTCTTTTCTTAATGGTCAGTGGCCACATTAGTATGTATTTACATATCCAAAGCTTGATCAATATACCTTTCCTCGTTGAGGAAAGCTTAAAGCACTTCATACCTGGGTAGCGAGAGTGCTGCTGATAGAAACGATCAACAGCTCGAAGCATGAGGTAGAAGACCATCTCACTATCCGGACTGTCCATGCAGGAGGCTGTGGGGAGACAGCTGATGTTAATACAAAAGTAGGCTTTGTTGCAACAAGAACATGACGTGACTCCAACATAAAAGAGTTTACTCTAAGAGAAAATGAATCCCCAACTTACTGATTTCATCTTTGTTTACTGTATCCACACTATATTCTTCAGCCAGAGACCTGCAGCGCACCACTCGCAGAAAGGATGCATTCTTACCTAAACACAAATATCTACAGTTAGGAAATGATTAGCCTCACATGAAGCAGGTGTCACAAAGAGATCATATCACGGTTCACTTCCAATGAGTCCTTAGAGAGGAAAAAGTAACAGAATAACGTGCTGAAAATGGCCAGGCTCAGAGGAAATAGAGACTCTGATATATAGAAAATATATATCAGAGAAAATATCAGTAAAGCAACACATGACAGACTTTCATTTTTACAAATGAATGTATGGCACTGTGCAGCTTTGTTTCACATATGTTAATGTCATATGATGTTAATAAAGCTCACAGGAGGGCATTAGTAAAATCAATAATAATTAAATGACCATTAATAGTCATATCTGAAAGCCATGTTATTTGAAGTTCATCAATTATAACCAACTTCCAGGTTTTACACAACACAATTAAACGGGGCCCAGCTGAACAGCAATAAAAACTGGGCCGTTGATAAAAGAACATAGTGCTTACAGAACAGTTTGATGTCCTTCTCAGGAATGCTTTCTGCTGGCTAGTGGAAAAAACGTAAGCAGAATTAAGTACTGTAGGAATCCAGTTTTTAGTCAAATTAAATGGTGAAACTGCCATACTGAGCATGTGAGGGCAAACTCTATAGAATTCTATAGCTCAATCATATCATGACTCCCTGTCCGACTAAAGAGAAAAGAAACATGATGGAGATACTAGGTTCTGGTAGAAAAAGCATTAACTTCATCACTCTTGGCTTTGCTGATGAATTAAACTTATTTGGATGGAGATGAAGGATCTACAAATGTACCTGTGATAAACACGTGCTGTGATATGACTTTTTAAAAAAACTGTACCATATACTTCTCCAGACCAGCACACTAGATGTTAATTTCATTATTAAATTACATTTTTATTTATATAGCACCTTTCAAGACAGAATCACAAAGTGCTGCACGTAAGATTACAAGTCATAAAAAGGGTTAAAAAAGAGAAAATAAAACAGGCAAAAACTTAACCAAAAGCAGTTTTAAAAAGGTGAGTTTTGAGTTGTTTTTTAAAAACAGCTACTGAGTCCACAGTTCTTAATTATGCATTAAATTTAGAAATATAAACTTTATACTGACTCCACAGCTTTGCGCCATACCTTTCCAACAGACTGTAACAGAGATTCTACATGTTTAGAAACAGCTGCTGCATCCTGCATGGCCTTTTCCCTGTAACTGTAATAAAACACAAATAAGAAGTCAAACCACCCACAAATGGCAAGTATGTATCAATAAATGCAGAACTGTTGAGTTGACCTCTGTTGCTCTTGTTTAATTAAACAGTGAGCACCCACATATTTCCCCACTTACACATTTTGAAGGTTGATAAACTTCTGAGAATCTGCAATCATGTCAGGTATGGTTCCTCGTACGGGTAGGCTTCCATTTCCCTCGTTGTGAACAAATTCTTTGACAGCTCGCAGCATCACCCAGAAGGATGGACTCTAAACAAACACATTCAAGAAATACTTCACAGATTAAAAGCAAACAACTTAAAATATGTATTTTTTTTATAGGAAAGATTGGGCAAAAATTACAACCTGTGCTGTGATGTTTTTACACTGCTCACTATTGAAGATGTCTTCAACAGCGCTAGGAATCTGCAGAAGCAAGAGATTTCACAAGTCTTAATAGACTAAACTATGGAGGGTTGGGGGTTAAAAGTGAGATATGCTGTGTGGGACACAAGATAGCTCTTAAGGAAGCCAAGAGCTTTTAAATTTTGTCACCTTGGTAGGATTTAAAGCAGTATTGACATTCTTAATAGCTTCCTCAAAGTTTTCCTCATCCTCTGGGACACCATTCTCATTCTTCCTGATCCCTGAAAAAAAAGAAAAAAGAAATAGTATACATAAAATGAAGAGAAAAAGTCCACAATTATCTTCACAGGTCCACAAGTACCTTCCCGAATGAGCTGTCTGAAGGCCTCCTTCTCCTTGTAGTTTTTTGGTGGCTGACCATTATGCTACAATGACAAACAGCAAAAGCAGAATTAGATTCTTCTGCACAGCAACAGAAATGCTAAAGAAGCTGTCAGACATTTTGGCACTAGAGAAGCAAAAGAAAAATGTAATACTGCACCTCACTGAGCCATTTCTCCAGGTATTTAGCAACAATGATTATCCACGGTGTGTGACTGTGATCCTACGGATTAAATAAAGAACAGAAAGGAAGATGATTGGATGTGTAACCCTGGCATCATTTGAATCATGTGCATGCACAAATGAAACACATACCTTCTTCTCCATGCTGTCAAGATCATATGACTTAATGTGGTTCTGAAATTCAGCATAGGGTTGGTCCAACCTTAGATCCTCCAAGGCATTGTCTGGGTGAGATTCAATCACTGAAGAGAGATGCAGAAAAATTCAATATTAGTGTCATGTCAGTACTCTTAAATATACTGTGTAACTTGTGAAATATTAATACATAAATAGGCTATGTTCCTACCAAGTTCACTGTTCACGAAAAGTGAACTTATCGGGTTAGACATACCAACTGTAGAATGCCAAGACTATAAAAAGGATTTAAAGAAGAAAACTGCTGCTAAGAGCAACTTACCTGTATGCTCCTGCACCACCAGTCTCATGTAGCCAATGAGGCCGTAGGTCTTACATACTAGGAAAGGTACAGAGGCACTGCAAAGAACTGAGCCGAGCCTCAAACACGTGCTGTTGGATTGAAAAGATATTTGGACAGAAAATAAAACCAGCAAGAAAATTAAGTCAGTCCTGAAACTTTCTGCAAAAAGACTTAACATTTTACATAAAAGGAAAAAGTATATGTTAAAAGCAGCCCGACAATGATGTTTACTTTGATTGGAAAATCTTGCAATAGATATGTATGAACGTTCTCTAAGAATAAATGACTTATGGCCTGCCGTAGTTTTCTTCATCAGCTCTTTTTTACAGTATTACAGTACAGTGGAAAAGGCTTGAATCATTCTTCTTCCAAGGAATCAGACTTTCTTGTATCTTTCTTAAACAATTTCCAAATCATTGTAGTTGGACCTATGAAATGCCAAAGAGTACACAGTTTGACCAACATAAAAAAATGTTTGTGAACCACCAAAGTGACTTCAAAAGTGCCTAAGAGTCCTTGAAAAGTGCCGAATATGTCCAGGTGGAAGAAGGCAAGAAGTGACTGTGACAGCAGATAAACAGTATCTGAAAGTCATATCCTTAGGAAATAGGGAAAATTAGCATCAGCTTCCGTTCCTCATATTTCAGTGTGACAATGATCCCAAACACACTGAACTGTAGTAAAAGCAAAACACACAATGAAACACTATCAGTTGGGGACTGGCTTACCCCGAGCCCCGACCTCATTATTGAAGCAGTGTGGGATCATCTTCATCATTCAAAGCTCTTCATCACCATGAAATTTTTTTAATGTGCTTCAAGAAGCCTGGAGAACTATTCCTCAACTACTTAAAGAAATGGCAAGAAAGCTTACTTAAGAAAGTTCAGGCTGTGTTAAAGAATAAAGGTGGTCATACCAAATGTTGAGTTTCAAGCTTGTTAGAATTTGCACAAACTGTTTTTTCCTTATACATTGCATTTCTGTGTATGTTTGTACATTGTCTCAAAACACTGCACCAATTTTCTATTTTCCCAGCACAGTATAAAGAAATGACAGGTGGGTCAAGATTTTAGCACAGCACTGTAAATGAATGCAAGGATTAAGATGATCTCATACCTTTCTGGTAGCTGGACACCAATGACTATGGTAAACCTGTGGAAAAATTCTGAATCGTTGTCCAAAAGCTTATCTGGACCCTGCAGGTGTGACAGAAATTACAAGAGGCTTCAGAGTGGCAAAAGTCATAAATTCACAAACCATATGTTTCATTCATCTGAATCAGTTAGGTTTATTGTCAAGTTTGTGGAATTTGTCTTGGTGTAATGGTGGAGAAAGATCTTCATTTCAACATCACAAACACTGCGGATGCTTAAAATTTCTACTGAAACATTATTAAGGTTTTGAAAACAGCTGGAAAAGTTAATGTGGCATGTTGTCAAATAATTTCACCATACACTTAACTATTGCTCAGACATTGACCAAGTTGGTAAATCTTGTTATGATCTCATGATCTTTAGCTGAAAACTAAATAGCTGTGCAACACATTTAAATAAAAATAGCTGGATACAGCCATAGTGATAAGTTACATGAAATTCATTTTGGTAGTTTTTTTTGTGCGTGTAATCATGCTGCCATGTGATTACAGACAGTACACGTGATTACAGACAGCCAAGACTGCCTTGGAAGGGAAGCAACACCAACCTCCTCGACAAAGTTTCCAGAGACATCACTGTTCAGCTCTTGCAGCAGTTCGGTGGCAGCCTGTGCTCTGTTCTGCAGCACAAAAAGTACGATAAGAACTCAAACAAATATGGAAATACACTGCTTACTTCAACAAAAGAACAACAGAGAAGGTTGGGAGAAAATGGAAACTGCCAGCAACGCATACCTTTCCTATGCTGTCTTTGCTGAGGAAAAAGCTGCAAAAGGAGAGGTCAGCTGCAAGCAGGCAAGTAAAACTGATAGAATAAAAATACTTTTAAGCTAAACATGACCACTTACTTGTTTCCAACATCTTCACCTGTGACTGTGTGCCCATCTACTATAGTGAATGCTCCAATACCTGACACACAGAACAATTCATTCAGTCAGATGTTTTCACCATCACCTGCAGCAAGGTCACTAACACTGAGGAAAATCTGTTCACCTGGAAGTACGAGGTTCTTCAGTATCTCCGTTCCCGTCGCCGTGGCGTTGATGAGACACACGTGTGCATTTTCCAGTGTTTCCTGGCCGTGGTCACCCCACAGCCTGAAAGCACACAGCACAACACGGACATTTGTTGCCATTTATCATCACTTGCTATACAAACACAGTGAGCTACTTTTCCCAGAATGACTCGGCTGCTGGTAAGAAAGATTCACCCTCATCGACAGCCCTGTATTATTACACCTGTTAAACCATCAAGAGCTGTTCATAAATACGTTCAAACAGGGTGACACCTGAGCCCTCACAGAAACAAAGAGCATAACATCACATCAGTCACATCACTCTTACGGCTTACTAATGCATTAGCTCGCCGGTGCTTATTTCAACTGCAACTCTCATAGCAAGCTAACGCTAGCTAGCTTCAGCACTTTTGCCCCAACAGCGTTGCTGCTGTGACCTCTCATGTTTTCACACGCTTAGCGAGAGGGATATTATTTCTTTGTGAAAACTACGCTGCTGTTTAAACTAACCTGAGCTGCCGGTCGTATTTTTGCTCTTTCGAGGCTTTGGTGGATGCCATCATAGCTATGTGTTGAGTGACGTTAACGAACGTAAATTGACTTCCTCAGCGCCAGATTCGACACAAAAGTGCCCGCTCGAAAATCCGCTCTTGCACTTTCGACACAGATCAACAGCGTTATAATTAATATTGTGTTAGAAATAACACATTTAATGATTCCAAATCTGAATTTTATTCACTTTTATATTTGTATATTTATATTGTGCATATTCAGCAGACCGCCTTTTATCTTTTTATCTTTCTTCTCACTATTTTCTGTTTTGTTTTTTCCCCTTTGATTTCGGTTAGCTATCAGGGATTTTAATGAATTTGTCTGTTTAAATGTAGTAGTTACAGATGACACATTACACCTCTGAAGGCCTTTTTGTTTACTATGGTGATGAGCAGGTTGACAGATGAGGTCAGGCAGGAGTCTCTGTGGACTATGCTGTTTTCAGATGACATTGTGATCTGTGGTGAGAGCAGGGAGATGGTGGATGAGAGCCTGGAGAGGTAGAGGTGTGGAGAGAAGAGGAATTAAACTCAGTAGAAGCAAGACCGAATACGTGTGTGTGTGTGTGTGTGTGTGTGGAGACTTTGCATATGTAAAGAGAGTAGTGAAGTTACATGAGTTTAAATACCCAGAGTTTAAATACCCGGGGTCAACCAAGGTACCGAACAAGTGCACAAGAGAGGTGAAGAAGAGAGCGCAGGCTGGGTGGAGTGGCTGGAGACGAGTGTTGGGGTGATTTATGACAGAAGGATAGCAGAAAGAGTGAAAATGAAGGATTACAAGATGGCAGTGAGACTTGCTGTGATGAATGGTTTAGAGATGATGTTACTCACAAAAAACAGTTACAGTTTTATTACCTGAAAAGTAATGCTACAGAGGAGTTTAAACATAATTATTTGCACAGTTAAATAGTCTTTTAGTCTTTTAACTTAAGTAAACTTATTATTAGTGCAACCTGTGTAAAAATCAAAATATATTTTCAATACCTAATACCTCACTCATATAAAATGGCTTCTGTAAGAATCATACAGATTATATCACTGCAGGTGTTTATGATTGTAATTGCTTGGGTCTTCCTGGGATCTATAACAATTTTAAAAAAAAGTAACTAAAGCTTTAAAATAAGTGGTATGGAGTATAAAGTATTCTTCTATATAATAGATTATTACAAAATATAGTATATAGCTTAGAGCAGGGGTGCCCAATCCCGGTCCTCGAGAGCTACCGTCCTGCAGCTTTTAGATGCATCCTTGTTCCCACACACCCGAATCAAATGAATGGCTTGTTATCAGGCCTTTGCCAAACATGATGGCATGCTGAAGAGGTAATTAAACCATTTGATTCAGCTGTGTTGGAGTAGGGATGCATCTAAAAGCTGCAGGATAGTAGCTCTCGAGGACTGGGATTGGGCAGCCCTGGCTTAGAGTATAAAGCTGAAGCAGAAAGAAATACCTAAAGAAAAAAGGGGGATTACAGTACATCTGTATGTTAGTAAAATACTCAAATTTGACATTAAACTTCTACGGGGCCAAGGTTTCGGATGAATAATAATACATCTAATTAAGAATTTGACAAATTTTTTTTTTTAATTTAATAAAGATCCCAAACCTACAAGCAGCAGCAATTAACAAAAAAAATATTGCACAAACTAAATAATACTGATTTGGCATGTCTACATCATGGAAGCAGTGCGAGGAAGATTTCTCAAAGGGCACTTTTTAGTAGATCACATTCTTGATTTCGCTTATTTTTCTTTTTTTCAACGAGGTGTCTATTTTAGCGTTCAATGGTCGTGCGCGCGCCCACACGTGTGGGCGTGGCAAAAAGAGGTACCTTCCCCATTGCCAGTAAACTTGTTGAACAGCTGTACCCGCTGATGTCCCTACCTGTCCTTCACGTGCGCAACGAAGTGCCGCTTGGTCCGACTGGAACCTGCAGACAGGGACAATGACGGGACATCACTGGGGATACGGGAAGGAGGACGGTGAGATGTTCCAACCTGCAAGCTCCAGGCACTGTTTTCCTGCGTGGAGGCAATTAGCAATTTAACTGGAATAAACGGCCTGTTTGCGGTGCTTCGTGTTTTACTCAGACGTTAAAGACAGCCTTTAAATCCCGATTAGCCCTACGCTTAATGGGATAAACGGTTTCACCTCAACCTGACAGTCCAGTCGAATTTGCCCTGAGTTACAGAGAGTGTAATATTTTTAATTTTGCTCTGTCTAATGTTCTTAAGCAGACTTATTCTGTGCTGTGCTACATTGCCTTAATGTTATTGAGAAAGTCTGAATTCCCCGATACCTGTTTAGGACCAAAGTTTTGGATTATGTCACCAGCCTTTAGTTGTGGCCTGGAGGGAGAAAGCTTCATTAGTTTAGTTGCAGGTTTATTGTTAGGTGACACACTAACAGATCTGGTGCAGATCATTGTAGTTGCAGAATTGTGTGTGTTGTAAATGTGTTTGTTTTTGATTATATTTGTTTCTCCCATAGGTCCCTCTTCATGGTATAGAAACTACCCTGTTGCGGAGGGGAACCGGCAATCACCAATTGATATCGTCCCCAATGAGGCCTCACATGACCGCGATCTAGGCCCTATAATGACAAACTATGACCACTGCACCTCCATTAACATCTCCAACAATGGACACTCCGTAGTTGTGGAGTTCAATGACTCAGATGATCGTTCAGGTGAGAAAATAGTGCTTTTGTTTTATTTGTTTGTTTGTTTTAAATTCACTTCAATGATATTCTTGTTCCACTTTACCTGTTGTAGTTATATTATATGTGTTATATATGTATTATATGTGTTACAAACATGCCCATATCTGTTTTAGAAGTTTATATAACTGCCGTGTAACTATAATAGCAGCCGAAGACAAACTTGATCTTCAGTCTGACATCTGCTGCCAGTTACATGAGGGGGAAATCTGTGCTAAAAGTTTACTTCCAGTAATCCTTTCCTTGATTTCTCGAAAGCAAAACCACGTGTAAAGCTGATTATTATCACAGTTTGCAAATAAGCCTCTTATTATGCTGCAGGAAAGCGTAAGCAGCACTTATCTGCATGACTGTCTGTCTGCTGGACAAGAAATATAATGATGTTGGATGATCTCAGTGGTTATGATGACAATATTTGTCTTTATCACTGGGTGGATCTGTGTTAACCAGCCAGACATTAGCATGAATGATAAGCTCGGAAAAGTAGGCTGTTTTGCTCTGACGGTTATCACAAAACAGCCAAATGGCTGTTTGCTGAAATATCGATAATAACGATGAAATAAAACACCCTCAAAAAAACTGCCATCAACTACAACCTTAGCACGATTTCTCTGTATTTCAAATGCTCTGCACAAATCCTCTAAACCCGTTGTTTGTTTGCCATTACACGTCTTCCTCAGAACTCACTTGGATGAGTGACAAAACTTTTGTCGCACTGAAAACGCCACATCCAGGTGAACAGAATCAACATTTTGGGAATGCCAAAAACAGTTATACTGAGACAGGTGCACACTGTTAAAGTTGTTATAATAAAACAGAATTATAATAGCTAACATGATTCATAAGTGCAGGTGGTTTGTGCTCTTCTTTCCTCAGACAGATATTAACAGTAGCGTTACGAAGGTCAGGATTTACAACATTGCTACCTGACTCTGCACATTATTCATTTATACATATTTATCACTACAATGTAGATGGTGTAAAATGATATCTACATATTATTAACATTAATATCATATTGTTGATCATTGTTTCACATTTTGTGCCACTCCTACACAGCTAATGTGACCTTGAATCATCTGATCCTTTTTGTCACAACGATGTCAGCAGCATCACAATGAATAAAAATCATCATAACAGTGGAAAAAGTCCACATCCAGCAATGCATACCACAGGCACAAAGCAGTCTGCAGGGTCTCCTGTTCTCATCGTGGCATAGATTAAAGTTACTATTTACCCTTGTTAAAACTGAAAAACAAGTTCAAAATATCCTAATCTTGATTTTGCATGAGACTGGCAATTTGCATCTGAAGCTTAAGCTGGTGCCCACAGAGGTCTGTGAAACGTGACATTGGAGACTTTGCTTCTATATCAGCTTTGACTGCAAAATTCGATGATTTGAAACCTCCTGGGTAGGGATCCGGTGCCATGATGGAGACCGAAAAGCAGCGCACATCTCGGTGCTTTATTT
>NW_005187412.1:3611250-3626915 GCF_000239375.1 Pundamilia nyererei | reverse complement strand
CAGATACTCCCTTCACCCTGGCCAAAAAGGCTAAAATGACCAAAGAAAAAGTGGGAAACAGTTAAACATGAGAGGTTTTTGGAGAAAGTTGGTGGTTTTTTTCCCCCATTGATTAAGCACTGCTTCCAGTCAACAGTGATACCATAAATCCCCTATAGCTGCAGAAAAGGCTGACATTGTTGCCTTTTTTACAAAAAAACAGCTAAACATGAGAGGTTTTTGGACAAAGTTTGTGTTCTTCATTCTTTAAGCACCGGTTCGAGCACCGTTTGAGCACCGGCACCGTTTTAAAAGTACCGGTTTGGTACTGGTATCGGTTAAAACCTAAACGATACCCATCCCTACTCCTGGGTGTTGACTAATGATGTCAGACGTTCGTGTGATGCTACACAAAGGATAGTTTGTGATGTGTTCTCATGAAATGACATTTTCTAATGCCTTCGCAGATATTCAAATTCACTTTTATTTTTATTTATGCATGCAACAAGTCATTTTAGGGCACTATGGAGTGACATAGAGAAGGTTAGATGGAGCTGAACTAAGTCTTCATGGTTCTAGAGAAAGCATAGAACATGTATGAGGACAACAAGGCAGCGGTGAGGCGTCTGCTAGGAGTCACAGATGGATTCAAGGTAGATGTGAGATTACATCATGGATTGTCTCCAAACCCCTTCTTGTTTTCTACACTGATGACAGGTTGACAGATGAGGTCAGACAGGAGTCTCTGTGAACTGTGATATTTGCACAGTTCACAGATTACATTGTGATCTTTGGTGACAAAAAACAGGACTCAGAGCTGGAGGTGGAAGTATGGAAGATGTTAAGATTTTCACTGAGATTATACCATATGAGAATCAGAAATGAGTATATCAGAAGGAAAGCTCAGGTTGAGCATTTTGGAGACCAAGTTAAAGGAAGACTGAGATGGTTTGGGCATGTTAAGAGGAGGGATAGTGGTTCTATTGGACCAAAGATGTTGAATATGGGACTGCCAGGCAGGAGGAAGAGACCTTAGAGGTGGTTCATGAATGTCGTAAAAGAGGAGTCAAGATGTAAGTAGAGCAGAGAGAAGCAGAGTCTCTGCTGTAGCGACTCCTGAAAAGAGCATGCAAAGAAGAACATTTTAGGGCTCTAAATTTTGTGAGGCAGAGACCTGCGAAGAGAAATCAAACAACAAAAGGTATGGGGAAGTGCTTGCACGGAAACACCAACACTTTTTTTTTTTTGTTTACCTCTACAGTACATCTCTCTGTATCTCCCACAGTGATCAAGGGAGGCCCACTCGATAACCCCTACAGACTGAAACAATTTCATTTCCACTGGGGTGGAAAAGGACATGAAGGCTCTGAACACACTGTTTCAGGAGAAGGCTTTGCATCTGAGGTAGGTTTCTGTTGAGTTTAAATCCTTTATCTCAGTATCTGATGGCCAAATGCAGGTTAAGAAAACTTATATAATTATAATAGGGTGTGTGTACTGGTAAAAATGTATATGGTAACAGGTGGTGGTGCAGACTTTGCTATAAAAAGATATTTATACTCATAAAAAGATACTGATATTCTCTTATTTCATAGCACACAGAAAGGGCTGCAATGTGGTATGCATGACTTCATTTATTTACCTTATTTTTCTTATTCTTTTTGTTTCCTCGCTTGTAGCTTCATTTAGTTCACTGGAATGCTGTCAAGTACAAAACGTATGGAGAGGCATCAACTGCGCCCGATGGTCTTGCCGTTCTTGGTATCTTTTTAGAAGTAAGACATTTCTCTCAATCCCATCTTCTGTCCTCATGCCCGATAATGATAGTATGAAACCATCTTAGTGGAAGTTAATAATATGTGAGAAACGTGGCGCATGCATGTGTGTGTAAAAATATATCTATCTGTTATGTAAGACAGGTGATGACCACAGATGGCTCCACATGATAACGGATGTTCTGTACATGGTGAAGTATAAAGTGAGTAGCCTAGCTGTGATTGTTGACTTATTTTATTGCATATATAAAAAAAAGAATGGTCTGTGAGTTGCATTTTTGCAGTGTTGCAGCTATATTGTCTTTATGTTTCAGGGCAGTATCACAGATTTCAAAGGTTTCAACCCCAACTGCCTGCTTCCCAGCAGTCTTCACTACTGGACCTACCTCGGCTCTCTAACCACACCTCCGCTACACGAGAGCGTTATCTGGATCATCCTGAAGGAGCCAATCGAAGTGTCTGAAAAGCAGGTGAGTGCTGCAATTGTGACCACTTTACACACCCAGTTTCTAACTTAGGCAGTGCTTTTGTTTTGCATTAGAAACGTTTTCTGTTCTACAAAATGGAGATGGAGAATTGTGGCTATATTGTCATGACATGATTGTGTTGGGGATGAATCATTAACAGTAAATGAGTCTATACTCCACCAATAATCTTATCTGTAATAGATAATGATTATTCCACGTTCTGTTATACAGCCACTCAGAGACATCATTAAGTAGTACTCAGCAGTGGGTAATGACTCTGGCAAAAGCTCTGTTTTACTAAAGTAGAAGATCTACAATCGTTGCTTCAGAAGAAGAATATCAGGTGTGATCGTTTTTTCATAGCGTTTAGTTAAAAAATGAACGTATTAAACAGAACCGTGAAACTGTCAGAAATTGTGACCTACATTCATCTGTAAGCCAGTATAGCTTGAGGCATTGAAGCGCCAGTTGATCACTCAGTTGTGACAGCCACGAGTCTTCGTCTGTATTATGGTTGGCTATGCTCCACTGGTCTCCAGGGAGTGTATAGAAAGAAAAAAATAGCCTTTAGGGGGAGGGGTGGTCTAGCACATAAGCACAGAGCCCACCACCCCTTCCCTTATCAGAGTCTTTGTTTTGCGGTCCTGGCGGTGTAGGGTCTGACCTGGTAACTCCAATGAGGCAGTGGATGTTTGGATGAAGCCAGGACTTACAGTCAGCAGACAACACCTCCGGACAAAGTGGTTGTAGTAAATCTGGCATTGGTAATGAAGAGGATGGAAGCGGTGATTTGTGTTGTTTTCGCAGCTGGAGTGATAGCAAGCGCTCCATCCCTACTTTTCTCTTGCGTTTCCTCTCCCTGTGCCGTCTGCATTGCTTGCTGTTCCCGACAGTAAACCACAGAGGACACAGTGGTCTTGCAATCTCAGGTGGGATACTGTTGGTCCAATCCGAAGTAAAGTCCAGGTTCAAAGCTGAGACAGATGTCTGTTAGTTCCTGAAGAATGAAAGTGATCAGTAGATTGCAGGAAGACTCAACGAAAAGGTGTAAAAACATAAAAGGTGCACAATAGTTGGGAGTGCTGTGCCGCTGCATACGTCCATATGTGCTGCCATCTTTGCACCAGTCAAGGTTTCCTTTGTTTTCAAACCACAGTTCATAAAGATCTTTTTTTTTTTATCCACGCCTCTTAGCACAGAATTTAATCAGAAAGTTAAGGTCTGATAACTGCAGGATGTCAAAATTAACTAACTGGATGCCTGCACATGCCTTCCAGGTCCCCCTGTGAGTCTCTTGTAGCCACTGCTGGCCAGTCTCAGGATTATTCTATTAATTTGTTGATTTTTTTTTTCCCTTTATTTTCTCTAGTTGCCTGTTTTGCAAATCTATAATTGTACATGAGGAACCAGAGGTTTTATTGGTGGAGGCACTGTTGGTGTTGGTCATGAACTATCTATAAACCCATATCTGTAGCATTGCTTGGGGTGAATGTAAGACAGGCAACTGGCCCCACAGACTATAACTCCATTCCTCAAGCCTTTGATCCCCTCCAGCTGATTATCCTGATGGGTGACTGGATGGGTACAGGGATTTGATTGAAAACTGCTTACATGGAGACCCAGCAGGGAACAGCCTTTATATAATAAGGAATTACTCCTGTAGGAATTACTGTTTTTCATTTCCCTACATAATGGTAGACACAGAGTTAGAGAGGAAGTGCCAAATTCTAACTTGGTTTTGTGGGTACTTGTAAGTTTAGGAAGCTGTTTTATCTGTGCCATGGAGCTGTATTAAAACTCATCAGTGAGCCACAGCTTTGCAGTGAGAAACACTAGAAGGTCATTAGAAAGTTCTAAATTGATCTAAGCTGATCCTACGTGTGTTCTGCTGTCAGTGCAGCATCAAACTGCCTCTAAAAAATTTGCTAAACCTGCTGCTGTTTGAGTAATTATTGCAGAAAACTGCCCAAGTGCTGTAGGCAATTGTTTACAGAAATCTGTTTTTGAATTATGACTACAGTATAAGTGTGCTTGGAGATGGGAAGCCAGGTTTGCTTTAGAGATGAGCATATGTTGTTGATTATTGGACCTTTCATGGGATTTGTTAAGTTATACTCTGCATATTTGTCTTATTATAGCATCTAATATGGAGGAAGGGTTGTGCAGGAAATGAATGTCTTTTCCAGAGTTCATGTTTCTGTCCCTCTGAATGCAGCTGGGGATGTTCAGAATGCTTCTGTTCACCGAAGAGGACGACGATCAGAAGATGCGGATGGAAAACAACTTCAGGCCTCCCCAGCCTATCAAAGGGAGGAGAGTGCGTTCCTCCAATTAATATGACCTCTGGAGGTCTGAAGTCATAAATAACCAACGCTGTTTTTAGACAACAGTAACTGCAATAACACGAGAATACTTTCACCTCACGATAGCTTATCTTGAAGGGTTTGTGATTGTAGGTAAAACAGAAGTAAAACGCTGCAATAATTGTCATCCCTGGTGGTGTACCCCCCACCCATGTGAAACTTTAATGGCAGTAGAGGGAATTATTTTAGGGGCCAAAAAAAAGGATTTTGTTAAGTTTACTAGGAAGTAGAATAAAACCAGCATTTACAGTCATTATTATCATTATCACAATCACAAACTGTAAGTTTAATAGGTTGCACCAATACTTGAACCAACGATTAAGGAAAACAAGAGGGCACAACAACAAGCACAAAACCTTTTCACTCCTTTTATCATATATACCTGCTAATCCCATATCGTTGTAGTCTGTAGCTGTTTCCAGACTAATGCCATATCCCTTTGCTGTCTGCAGATCTAAACTCCCCTTACTGATTGCCATTGATTCCTTGTTAATCCAGCCTGGATTCCCAGTCCTTGTGGCTATAGATTCCTTCCAGTAGGGCCAGTGATGCTTTTATCTCAACTGCTCCGTGGACCATAATTGAGTGCATGAAAGTCAGATCGGTTTACAGTCCACAAATGCTATTAATCCCAAAACATGGTAACTGTTAAGGTCTTATTAAACTTCAGGAGTCCAAACAAGGCCCTATTTAAAATCTTTGAAGCGTTCTGTGATGATCAGATCATTATTAATTCTGTCGGGAGCATCACACGATGGTTATTACTGTGCAGGATGTATTATTATTATTATTATTATTATTATTATTATTATTATTATTATTATTACACCTGTGAATCAGCAACAGGGGGAAAAAAGTTATAGAGTTTTCACCTAAAATCTGTGTTCGTGTTCACCATTTGAGTTGCTGTAACAGTTGCGTGACTGTAACCTTTTACCTGTTATCCAGAATTAGGTGGAGTAATTAAAGCAAATGTTTAAACTCTATCATTGATTAGAAGAGGCAAGAGTTCAAGGTAATTAGTAGCTAGGTTGAAGAGCAGTGGGAAATCTGGGCTGTGATTGGTTAAATATTTACCACCTGTGTTGAAGATGTCTAAGAATACACTGCTTTGAACAACTGAAAATACAAAATGTTAAATACTATAATGTTAAAATGTTAAGAATCAATGTATTAGCAAATATTTTGTAAGGAGAAGGACTTAATGTCAGAAAACTGTAATATATGTTTCAGTATGTATTACTACCAGACAGAAAACATAGTACAGCAATACATAAACGTGATAACCACCATACTTGGAGAAGTCCCGTAACATTTTAGAATACAGAGCCGAATTGTTTTGCTGTCGTATATTTATCGACATATATCTATGGTCCCTAGAATTTAGCTACAATATTTGTCCAGCAGATGGCAGGTTTGGCTGTTTTATTAAAGTTCTAGACTGAATTCTTATTTTTCTGCTATTCATCAGAAATATTTTCATAAAATGAAATTTATATTTACATGTCTGTTTAAACATTTAAATGGTTATTTAAAATATGTAGCTGTTCAAATACTGCTTTATTTAATTTACTGTATCATTAAATAAATGCTTTTTTTCCTCCTGCACCTTGTTTCTACATTCTTAAATTGTTATTTTCTTTCTCAGATTTATTTTATTCTCATTCAGATTTTAGTTACCTATTTATTTGATCTCTAGCATATTCAGCTTGTGTTTATCGTCCTGCAGGTGGCAGTGTCTGCTCTCATTTGTATCAAATCCAGTAGCTACTGATTTGTTTTACACTGAACGTGATAAAAAAATTCACAGAAAATAAATAATTTACAACAGTGCATAGAAACCAATGGTTAAGTAAATTAAGTGATGCATTACTGGCAGGAGAAATACAACATTGTCATCAATGGCATATTTTATCTTACATCGGAGAAAATAACTTCGATAACACTTGACCTTGTCATTGCTGTCCTTTGTCACTGTGTAGGTGTTCAAGAGGTTGCATTACCTCACCTGGTTTCATTTCCACCTGATGTCTATGGAAAAATTCTGCCTCCTGGCTAATGAATAAAAAATGAGAGTAGGCGTATGAAGTATATCTGACACATATTCTCAAGTAATCCCTCAAAAATAGCATCAGTGAGCTTTATTGGGACTGAGAATACCTGAGCGGGCACATCATCTTCAGCCACGATCGATATGCCATGTAATAAAATACTACAGTCAGACCTCAGAAATAGTCGATCACATGTATTTTTAGCACCAGGATATCTACTTGCTTGTCATAGTGATTATTTTGCCAGACAAAGCAACATCTGAGCAACACTGTGAAATACAAACCCGCGGGATAAAAAGTTGTTGTTCAGGCAAAAGAAGAAAGTTGTCTGGAGAGTGTCGTGACAGTCCATGTATTTGTGGAGTACAGAGAAATGTGCGGTGCTGGGGCCAATCATCAATATTGTTTTATCAGTGCCAAAAGTATGTTGACACATACTGCTTTGTTAAAAAGTGGTACTAGTAATAAAATGTGCACAAAAACTAAAGGTAAATGTGGTAAAAGTGGCCTTGTCGGTGTGCTTGTACTTAAGTGTATTGAATAAAGTGCTTCATGAACATATGGTTAAATGTGTTATATGTGCTATATACATGGAAGCACATTATGTATCTGGTTTAGTGTTTTGGCTGCGGTAACACAGGAATTTCCAGAGTCCTCAGGTAAATAAAGTATTTCTCATCTAATCTTACATCATGATTTATTATGCAACTGTTTTCAAACATGCATGAGAAACATTTTATATACACTTAAAATCTTTAACAATGCACTATTTTCAAAAGCTCATAAGAGAATCTGTAAAACGCTATGTTGCTTGTCCAAAAAGTGTAAAGCATAAAAACAGATGGAGTATTTTGTATTAAGTGAAGCATTAAAATGTAAAGACTCAAGAACAAATGAATGCATGAATGTGTACATAATGAATGTGTATGTTTCACCAAAACTTAAGGGTCGCACAGCAGTTTGAGAGAAGCAGAAAGAGAGTAAGGGATAAACAGAGGATGTTATCATTTTGGACAATGGTGAGTGAAGCATCCAGTGTTTTTGGAGCCTGGCTGACATTAGAGGGTAAAGGCTTCTGCTGCTCTAGCTTGTTTTTTATACAGACTTTCTTTTTAATTTATTAACCTCTGTCTAATTCTAAATTGCTATATTGCTATAAATTGCTATATAGCCCTTTTTAAAATGAACCAGTCTTGTTGCACTGTTACACAGCTGTGTTATGATATAAATTAATTCAGTCTGTAGCAAACCTAATATGTACCCCATCCAAACCAAACTACTATAGTAGATCTAACCTTCTAAGCATTTTCTCTAACCTTTTTCTTATGATGCACACCGAGTCACTTTTTCTGAGCAGTAAAACTAAACCTGAGATGCTCCACTCCTAAATCACTTTAAGGACAGTGTCTCTATCTGGCAATCAGGGGACACAGTCACAGTGCAGTTTCCATGGATACAAACAGCACATGTAGCACAACACAAACGCTTGGCCAGCTTATATCTCCCCTACTTGTGTATGAGCCAGTGATCCATCGCCATCACCCTGTCAGAAAATAAAACCGTACTACAAAAATATCTAACGCTTCTTTCCCCTTATGACACCCCCCCCCTTCCCTCCACCACCACCACCACCTCACTCCTGGTGACACGTGTGTGTTTCTGTATTTAGCTTTATTTAGCTGCGTGTTATCTGGGATTATTTTGTGTGGATTGTTAGTGGTTCCCCGCTTATTCCAGCCACACACAGCACCTGTCTTTCCCAGATACTAATATCTGGCCTACACCTATTCTGGTTCACGGTCACGGTCATAGCAACTTGCCAAACAACATACACATTTAATGGGTTGTAGATACACACCAAAAACATTAAGGTTGTCGGGCAGTGGCCTTGGTTTGCTGAGCGTGTTATAAATCATAGCAGGAGAAGAGATGAAGTTCCCTCTCCGGGTCAGACTGTTGGTGGTCTGTTATGATATTTAAAGAAAACAGAGTGTTGCTGTCACGGGGAGAGGTCACGTAATGTAATTCAATACTTGGCTGTCAGCTTCTACACCACTTTCAGAAAACAGCATTATGTCTCTTCATAACTTGGTTAATCAGTATGCCTAAGTTGACTTATAAACAAATTTTTATTATGTGAGCTGGGGTGACTGAGTGGCAGTCATGCTCTGACCCTAGTCTGACATCTGATCTTGACAGTGTGGGGCTGCTCAGGAGGGGGTCATGACAAATTCTCAGTGGGTGACAGACACCTAAATGCTCTTCAGGGAAATTACTTTACTCAGTAGCTCTTAGTAAAGCCCCTTTTGTCAATGTAAGACCCAGTGTTTGTCAAGAGTTTCTATAGCAACACAGAGTCACAGCTAATTCAGAGCTCAGTCAACCCTTATTCATTTCCTGCACTCCTGTTTAAAATCAGTGTCACAGACATTTGGCTGGCCGGGTAGATATGTAAAACCAGTACACTTCAGCATCAGAGCTTTACATCCGGAGATATTTTAGTCAAAGAGTTATTATAAGTTGCCACAAAATTTATTAAATATTAATAAAAAATTATCTAGAGAGGCTTTTGGTTCATGAGATGGAAATATTAATGGGCCGAGCCGTTTTCCAGGTTGGATTGTAGAGAGTGATTAATGCAGTACCTAAGAAGTGAAAATTCCCTGGCTCTGTTTCAGGAGGAGACACAAATCCCTTTGGGGGCAGCTGGAAGGGCATCCAGTGTAAAAATCTGCCAAAACAAACATGCAGAGCTACCAGCTGTGGAAATCCTGTAATGAACAGACAGCAGCTGAAAGCTGTTTTTATCAAATTGAAAAAGTAAAACTCACAAAGCATTTTATAAAATATTATCATACCAACAGGTGGCAGTTTGATGGCCAGCTTTGCTGCTTCAGGACCTGGATGAGTCACCATAACTGATTAAACTAGAATGCCTATAAAAAATATTCATAATTCTTCAATGGTTCACCCTTTTATTGCTTTAATAAAGGAAAACATGGTCAATATAATTAGTCTGTTTTTTGACAAAAAATGTGCTAAAAAGGCCTATTGCATGTCAAAGTGAAAACAGAGGTTTTCAAACTAATATCAATTATTTAAAGATATACGTAGTTGAATGGAAAAATCTTGTTGGACATGCAACTGGCTGAGGCTGTGAAAGCTGTATGGGAGTGCAACAAAGAGAAAGGCACTGCTGAAAAAAGCTTCTATTAAATCTCACCTGGAATTCTCCCAAAGGTTTGTGTGAGACTCCAACATTGATTGGAAAAAGGTTCTTTGGTCTGATGAGACAAAAACTAAACAGTATGTTTGGCAGAAACATACATGCATACATTCATTTATATTTATATATTTCCCAGGTCTGACAGGGATAGGCCGATGTGATCATCCCTCTGTCATTTTCTCTGGATTGTCTCCAAAAACATCACAGGCCCTGTGCCAGTTTCATCCCTGCCGCATCTGCTATCTGCTGCGACTCCCACAAACAACAACCACTGACACGTTCAAGTCAGAGGGGTCAGTCATGCACCCAGGATCATCACAAGTTTCCAAGATTCCAACCTCCCCATGTTCACTGAGTCAAAAATAGGCTCAGTTAGCCTTTTATAAATCTGAGTGTGTCTATAAAAAGCATTTGGCTGACCAGAAACCTCGGCTGAAGCGACATAACCCTATCTTTAGCTTTATTTATGTCCTGGTGTTGACAGCGCCACTTGCAAAGCTTTCCAGTCACTGTTCAATAGGTCACATGTGTGCTGGGACCCAGGTCTGATGTTGGAAAGCACCGCCGAGGGTAATCAGAAAGCCCACGGCACTGGGCAGCCTGCATCCCTTACAGAAACAAGCCGCCTAACAGCTGCTGAGTTAACGGCTTGATGATTCTTGGCCTCAGATTCTTTCCATCTACTTAGTGTTTATGGAGCTCTCTTCTGATGACAGATAAGCATGTCCACTATTGTGAATTGAGGATTGGCACGTTTACATTGGTCACACGACAAGAACAATTGTAAAAATAGAAAGCCCCATTAACCGTGGCTTTATTATACTGCAGTAAGTCAATTATATTTTGCTGAATGCCTTTTGGTTATACCCGGATCTTGGCGTTTTGAAAGTCATCTGATACAGGGCCTCAAAAAGCACCCGGGATCATTACAAACATATTTATAAAAATAATGAAAAGATATAACACAGATCAAAACAGACTGCAAATTGCCAACAGGTTAGATGAGCCACTCAATGTATTTCACCATCTGTGTGTGTGTGTGTGTGTGTGTGTGTGTGTGTGTGTGTGTGTGTGTGTGTGTGTGCGTGTGCGCCTGTAGGATGTATCTGTAGGAAATATGATTATGAGTACTTTTAGAAGTCCTTGGTCAATTCATCAAATAGTAAAAGCTATAAGAATATGGAACTCTGGGTTAAAGAAGTTAATATTTCAACTAACTTCCTGGGATAAAAACATGTCATTAAGACACATCTATATGTATGGAAATGTATAAAGTAACAGGTCAAACATCAGTGCAACACAGTATTTAAATGTAAAGGAATAAAATTGTGATCTAGCAATCTTAGCTGTGACAGTACAGTTTAGACTACATCTGCTAAAAGTCAGACTCTTTCAGGACATCGGTCAGTCCTGTGCACTTCACATTAAAAGAGAGGAACAAAGTGTCTTCAAGATTTCCAGTGGAAAAAACAGAGCATCTTACTACTCCACTCCAGTCTTTTCTCTTCTTTCTCTCCTTCTAACTCATCTCTCGTGTTTTATCAAGAATAGTTCAGAGCAAGTTTGCCCACACAAAGACAGTAGGTCTCATCCCACTCAAGCTTCAGTTCATGACTGATGGCCACATTCGCTGTGAACAAAGATGGTGTAGGTGGACAGTGTGTATGTGTGTCTGCATCCATGTCTGCATCTCCGAGATTGTGCCACTGTTATGCCAGTGTCTTAGACCTTTCAAATGTTAGGGCAGCAATGTGAGTGTCTTTTGCTCTTCTTGTGTCTCTTATTAAATAATTATTTCAACCGTGGAGCAAATAAGCTGACATTATTTCTATATATAAAATGCCTTATTGCCTTGCATCTATCTATGTTGAGTCTGAGGAGAGCAATCACGTAAATGTCTGTGCCAAGAAGGAGATGTGTCAGTGCTTGTAGATGATATGTGTGGGATGAGTGAGTCTGAGAGGAATGAATGATTGGAACATTTTCATGAAATTATTTTTGCTGCTGTTTTTGGCTGCTGTCACTTATTGAGAGTAAATTTCAATAAGTGAATAAGTAAATCTGTGGATGTTACTGTTCAGATATAAAACACACAAAATTATGTGTAATTCTTTTTATGTCAGGATCACTCCCTCATTAGAGTTAACTGGAAATCTCAAATTTTACCTCAAGTTGATCTTTTTTTTTTTTTGTATGGCAGGAATATCCAGGAGAGTAAATAAATTGTATCGCTGATAAATAGTAGCAATATTTTGATGACTATTTCAATCATTTAATTGATTATAAATAATATGTAATAATACTCTATTGTATATATTAAATCTATAGTATACATAGAATTTTTTACTAAAGTACATCACATTTAGGAATACAAGTCAAGGGGGCTATTGAAGCAGTAATATAGTATAATTTATATTATATATTGAGTATTGCACTACAATATCTGTGTTATGCAGAATAGTGCCAGTGACTATCTATTATTGACAAAGCAAGTTGTAATATAATTAAATTACATACACTGATGCGTATGTATAAATGATAAAATGCAAATAAAAGTACACATATATATTTTAGATTGAGAACTTTAACTTCGTGAGTGAACATTAGGCATAACGTTTGCAGAAACATACACGTTGGAACATTGGAAAAACCAAACAACAGGCAGGACAGCACAGTGCTGCAGTGGTTAGCACTGTTACCTCATAAGAAGAAGCTCCACTGGCCAGCCGGCACCTTTCTGTGTGCACTTAGTTATTAGTCTGTGAGCATGTTCTCACTGTGCCTCTGTAGGATCTTTTTGAGTATTCTGGCTTCCTCCCCAAAGATATGTGTGTCAGTTTAATTTGTCATTTTAAGTTGTAGGTATGGGTGCGCTGTCTGTGTCCGTGTGTCAGCCTCACAAACTACCGGCAAACCTGTGCAGAGCATACCCCATCTTTCACCCTGTAGCAGGGATATGGCTCCAGCCCCTCCTCCTTGACCCTAAATTGGACAAATCATTACGAAGGGCCAGATTTATGGATATTGCTGTATTTGAAAGACTTAAAAAAGACCATGGAAAGAAAGCTATCGAGGGCTTTGCTTGATTTCTTTTTTTCAGACTCACTAACTGACCTACAATATTAAAACGATTCTTCTCAAGTTTATTCAGTCTTACTTTATTTTTGAAGAAAACTTTCACTCTTTGCTCTTTAGTTGCAGAGCACATTTTATACTGTGACTCCACTTAAAAGCTTACAAAGAATGAATACATTATCTGTTTATCTGCTGTTATGAAGTCTGATGAGCGGTGTTTGGTTTAATTACTTAAAATAGAATCCTTCTGGTATATAATTATATTTTCTTGGTGAATAGATTATACATGATATACATAAAAAAAAAGACTCAGTTGCTGCCCGAGTATGCACCAGTAAGCCAAACAGTTGAACTCAGTGGCATATTACCTCACTACACTCACTTGTGCTTTAATCTGGGGCTGAAAATAACCCCAGCATGCACATTTTCTAAACATTTGCTAGAAAGTACCAGCTGTTTAAGGAAATTTTTAGATACTCCTTAAATATGAACACAAATATTGGGGCTTCCGGTTGAAAAACACAAGAGCGTAGGGAAGTCTAAAAATATGCAGCTCACTGCTTGTGGTCTTTTTGTTTTTTGAGTTTATAGATTTGCAGAATATTAGAAGTTCTAACCTTCAATCATTTGGATATTTATAATTCTACACACAGAATACATGTATGGAGGACATGATCACATATTTTTGATTTCATTAGTTAGTGATGTTTGTTTACCTATTTTAACACGAGTTACAATCCTGCTGCTAAATGCATAATATGCTAGTAAGCCAGCAAATGAATATACAAGAAAAAATAACAGTGACGAAATAAAATGAAACAAATCAGACTGCTTCAACAAGCCAGGCACAACCAGCAAATCTACAGTTTCTTTACTGCAGAGCTCCTCTACAGGTTTTCAAACTCAAGCCCACAGGCAACACTTACACCGTCTGTGCTATTGATTCTGTATTGCTCATGTGTGTGTTCCAGATGCTTCTTGAAAAAGACTGATGATTTTCAGCTTCCTGCCTTGATAAACTAAATGTTAGAGTGATTGCAGTCTGAAATGCCATAAATAGCAGGAGTGACGCACACGCTCTGTCAAATGTCTGTTTCATGTGACAAGCAACTTAAATTATTTTCCTGTTCAGAACATCAAATTATCGTATGAATGGATAAAAGAAAACAGAGCCCAGTACTATGACCTTCCTCCTTTAGGGCCTTTTTTTTGGTAAACATTTCAATCCTCATTTAAAAGAAAAAACAAAACACTATTCTGAGGTTACAACACTGACAACATTATGCTATTACGCAGTATTAAAAGCCCAGGCGACCTTGCTGAAGTAAAAGTGTAAACATTTTAGAAAATGTAAGACAACAATTTAAATCTCCAGTGTCCACTTTACAGTTTACTACTCAATACAAAGAGAGCACTCGAGCAACTATTTGATTTTTAGTGTGATTTTCAATTTACCTTCAGTAATTTCTACTGAGGCAGCACGGTGGCACGGTGGTTAGCCCTGTTGCCTCACAGCAAGAAGGTCCTGAGTTCAATTCCACCATCAGGCTGGGGTCTTTCTGTGTGGAGTTTGCATGTTCTCCCCGTGTCTGCGTGGGTTCCCTCCGGGTACTCCGGCTTCCTCCCACCGTCCAAAGACATGCAGCTTGTGGGGATAGGTTGATTGGATAATCCAAATCCTAGGTGTGAATGTGCGAGTGAATGTGAGTGGTTGTCTGTCCCTGTGTGTTGGCCCTGCGACAGATTGGCGACCTGTCCAGGGTGTACCCTGCCTTTCGCCCTATGACAGCTGGGATAGGCTCCAGCGCCCCCCGCGACCCTGAAAAGGATAAGTGGAAGTGAATGGATGGATGGATGGATAATTTCTGTTTCTACTGACCAACAACATATCTATCAGGAAAGGTTTTCACCTTTATGGTTATATTACTTATTATACATATAACTGAGTGCTGTAAAATTATAGGAGATGTTAAACAGCAATGTACTGGCTTGGCAGTGTTGTGATGGCCATTTTGGCTGTTTTGTGTCTCAGCTTTGATGATTGTTGTTGTTGCTCTGTGTGGTAAAGAGCAATGTTAAGTTTAGCTAGCAATGAGCCATCATGACCAAAAATGACCAAAAATCAGTTTCAAGCACTTCAGAATGAAAAGTTAATTTGGAGAATACAGCATCATTCCCACAAAGAATCCCAAACACAAAAAACAGAATTCAGGACACATGCATGCAGACTGAATCAGCATTTCCCATTCATTGTGGAAATGGTGCTTTTAAAGATAGTGAGATACTGATCTACAGTAGTTAGAGTAGAACGATAAAGGGTTTAAACAGAGAAGAAGATTAAAATCAAGTTATTAAAATAACATTAATACAAAAAATTAAAAACTACTAAGAAAAAAAGCTGCTGACAACACCACTTCTTAAAAATCCTTTTTCTATGGTTAAAAAACCCTGTTTATGCAACTTAGTGTAAATAAACCATCTATTAACATCCTGAAGCTGGCAAATGTAGCTGCTGGAATTACTATAATTTAAGAGGGAAAGTGATTATAGCAAAAATCCTGGGGGTTGAATCCTGTTAGGCAGTATCTGCATAGTGTTAACTGCTATTGACTTCACTGTAAATAAAACACACTGAACTTTTACTTTCCTGGGGCGATCGTGGCTCAAGAGCTGGGAGTTCGCCTTGTAATCGGAAGGTTGCCGGTTCGAGCCCCGGCTCGGACAGTCTC
>NW_005187412.1:3539372-3611230 GCF_000239375.1 Pundamilia nyererei | reverse complement strand
GGTTGTTTTGTTGCTTTAATTAATTTATTATTAACAATAATATAAAATTATGCACAAAAGGAATTACTAATGTTAAAAAAGTGGTTTTATTTATATATGTTTATATATAAGTATAAACCTCTGTCAGTGCGCCCCAGGGTGGCTGTGGCTACAATGTAGCTTGCCATCACCAGTGTGTGAATGGGTGGATGACAGGTTGTGTAAAGTGCTTTGGGGTCCTTAGGGACTAGAAAAAAAAAAGCGCTATACAAATACAGGCCATTTACCATTTCCTAGTCCAACATTTGAGTCCAGCCTTGCTATCAGCTGTGACATCTTTGTTGTAAGGTGAATGTAATTTATCCAGTTTTATACCACTAAAGTACCACCAACATCCGATCCTTCATATCAAGTTATGACACTGTCATATACTGGGTTGCCTGTGTTCAGCGGGTGGGCGTTGCGTAGGTTGCCATAAATGGCAACAAATGTGCAAAAGGTGGGGTTACATCGCCTTTCAGTTCTGCCTTGAATTTGTAAATGGAAAATGAAGCAAGAAGTGCTCCATGTGCAAATTATAGTCTCATGGAAGACAGTCCCATTGTTTAGATACAAAGTAACCAGTTAAATATGTATCATAGAAAAAAATGCAATGTTTCCATCCAAGCTATTGTAAAGAAAAAAAGTGACAGAAAATAAACACTGAATTCTTTCATAACTACAGTACTTAAGTAATTGTATTTATTTGCATTCCACCACTGCATGAGCAGAGCTGTAACAAACAGGATTAAGAGTTTCTCACGCTGCCCAGTGACAGTGTTATGTGAAACAACACAGCCTTGCAACCTCTTACAATCACAGGTCGTCTCCACTCACCCCAGTTTTAAAGGCGAAGGCTGGAACATGCAGTCCTGTTCGTTAAAGTGCCACAGTGAGTCCCAAAGCTCTGCCAAAGCAGCTGTTAAAGTGGGGTTACCATAAAAGTGGACAGCTGGAGCACATTGGTCACCGTGATGTGCCGTAACACACCAATGATTGTGTTGCTGTTATGCAGCACAATTCTTGTCAGTGAATCAATTCCCTGTCCAAATGGAAAACCCTAACAACCTCTAACCTTTCTCAACTGCCCCTTAATTGCAGGCAGTTTATATTGGTCAAACATAATTAGCTGAAAGTGCACAGAGATGCTGACACAACTGGCTGCAAGTTTATTCCCACACTCTGCAGACCATTTATTGTCACATTTATTGAAGTCATTTTGCAGGGAGAAAGTCAGTGTTTTTGACATTTTGGAGTTTCCATTAGAACAGTGCCAACAGGATGCAGATGTTGAACATGCTCCTTTTTCCAGATTGGTGGAAGTTTTTTCTATTCCAGAGGTATTTAAAAGGAAGAGTGCAATGCAGTCAGTGGTGTCAATGATTAAAAAATAAAGAAGGCAAAAGTGTTACCCTCCAGGTGAAATGCAATCATACTGCAATCAAAATTCAAATGAGCACATTATAGGAGTAGGATCTCCATACTTCAGCGGTGTGTGACGGTATCATGAATCACTCGGATAAACAATGAACTGGTCTCTTTTTCCACAGCCTCTGAGTATAGGCTTTTAATACTCTAAGTTGTTTTAATATGTATGTTGTATTCTTGTACAGCACTTTGGTCAACGCTCCTGTTGTAATTAAATGTGCTATATAAATAATTAAAATATTAAACTATTATTAAACTATAGCTGCATCACAGCAAATACAAATTGGATTTCATGCCTAAATCTTCTCAAATCCACAGGAGACTGAGATGTTTAAATTGATTAAATGTGCATCAGATACAGACATTTTAGGCTTATAATAGAAATAGATGAAAAATAGAGGATTTCTTGTTAACTGACCTTTGGCTGATCTCTGCTTAAGGGACATGTCAATAATACAAAAGATATAAATTTGTAACTATCTAACTTTAACATCTTTCAAATTATTTTAAATAAGATGAATGGCAGCTTTAAAAAATGTTTATTATTATCGAAACATTATTATTTTCTTGTTATGACCATGCTATAAATATCCTAAAATTAAGAAGAGTGAAAAGTGCAAAATAAACGAAGTTGTTATTTTATCCAGCTAAATAAATGTAACAGTAACTAGCCTGTTGCAGCATGACACGACAACGCTGTAATATTAAAAGCTGTATTGTGTTGCTTTGAATGGTTAAACCCCTTTTCAGTTATAAAAAGTGTACACAGAAACTAAGGCCATGCATTATCTTACAGTATACAATTACACCAGGGATTATAACATCTCGTCCTTTTACTGAATATTCTGTGAAAAAAGTATCCTTTGGCATTGCTATAGCAACGCCATGCGTTTATGTTCCTGGATGTGCACTACACAAGCTCAGACATGTCTGAGAGCAAGAGCAAGATGTCAGACATGGTAAAGGTAATAGCTCCTGGTAATCAAAGGAACTATTTCGACAACGTGCGGCCCAACAGTAAACAAAGCTCCACTGGTTAAAAAACTCGACCCAAAATACAACAACCCAGGTAGAAATAAGTTAAGTTACTTTGGTTAAAGTGTTAAGCATTGATGTTATACTATTATTTTAAATTTCTGGGGAAAACACCTAGGCTACTTTCATGCTGTGTCACTGCTACTTCACTGTAATGGTGCTGGCACCTTTTTTCAACAGATTCACACTTTGTATTAGTAAATGCCATCAGTGACAGATGCTGACTGGAAAAGAAGGATGCAAAATACTCAGGTTAGACTTATGAATGCTGCTGCCTGCAATCTGAAAGCATCAATAAAACATTGTTCAGTATTTTTTTTATTCTATTCTATATCGGTAGCAATATAGTCAACCCTAATATTTCTTAGTGTCCAGCAGAGGGCGACTGCTCGGTCTGTACATTATAAAGAATACAACAACAACAAAACCTTTTTAAATTATCTAGCTGATTAGACAGTTTAGTTTCAGTTGTTAGTTTCATGCCTTACTACAGTATCATGCTAATTTGTAAATTATTGTATTGTGCAGCATAAAATAAAGACAATAAATCAGGGTCTAATTTGAGGTTTAGCAACCTTGTGTTTGATGAGTTGCCTTTGAGCCTGCAGTGTCCTCTGTTTTTCTCTTTTTTTTTTTGGCTGCAGAACCATAATAGAAAAGAAAAAAATGAGATGGTGAAAGCCAAATTGCCAAACTTGAAGCTTCAAAGGAAGAGTCCACAAGAACAGCTGATAGTGGTTATGCCTAGTTGTGTGTATTTGTTGCAGGAATAGTTGTACTTGGACTTGTGTTTGTCTCCTTCTCATAAAAGAAGGATCTCTCATGAGATGTTTGGCTGTGGGAAATAGAGGGCTCTTAAGCACCTAGCTCCCCCATCAGACTGTCAGAGCTAACTAAAAGCGTAAAACTGTGGCAATAACGCTAAAATAATGAGATGACAGATTTCTAATTAATTAACTAACCTTAGCCTAACTGCAGAGGTGTTTGTTTGTAGCCAATATGTGAAGCCTCTTCACAAAGACCTCTTCAGCAAGAGCACAAACATATTGCATCAAAATTATAATAATAGAAGACTGATACACACATAGCATGTCTAACAGCTACAGATGGGGAAACTGTTAAGTTTGGATCCAAAGTGAACTACAGTGATCTTAAAACAAGCTTAAAATAGCCAAAGCTGTGGGGAAACTCAGACCAGAGGGAGGAGGGATTAGGAAAAACACTCGACTGTGTCGGTAACTGAGCAATGGAAAACCGGCCAGCCACTTGGGGAAAACCGTCCACTGCTCTGCACTCTTTCTGTGCTTTCCTGTCTGTCTGTATGCAGTGAGTTATCTCTCGTTTCCCAAGATTGCTTGAAGTAATTTGAAATCTCACCCCACATCTTTCCGTGGCCTTGCACTCCAAATCATCCAGCTGAGCCATCCCTGACATCTGAAGATTTACGGGAACACATCAAGGCTAAAGTTGAAGGGTATTACCACCTAACGTTTGACCCCATGTCACAAGCTAATCCCTACCCCACTTCTTTCTCATCTGCCTCAGGGTGGTTGTCAGTTTTTTGTTTTCTTTTTTAACTTTGAGCTTGCTTTGATTGGAACAGTTAGCCAGAGATATAAACAGACTAATATAAACGGGCAGTGTGTGCGTAGGCCATCGTAAGCATCGTCTGTGTATCTGGTGAGTCAGTGCACATTGAAAATGTTTAGTTAGGCGAGCATTCAGTTTTTATACTCGTGTTTTGATGGAGAATATGTAAATTAGGCTATTTTTGGATTTATTATCAAGTTTTTTTTCTATTGTTGCTGTATTGTCTTTAAATTTCATGATGCCCAGAATACTAAATGTGTGCAATTTAGTTCACAATAGTCTACCATCTAACCTGGGAAACAAATTTAAAACGAAAACAACTGCTACTGTAGAAATGTGTATTCCATTTTTATTTTCTATCTGTCATTTTTAAATTCCAATATACACATTTCATTTAGTGAGAAAATACCTGTATTTTCAGGTATGTGTACCTAAAACATATATATTTTCCAGCTGAAAGTGACTCACAAGATTAATAACGCAGTTCTTAATCAGTTTGATGGAATATTTGGTCACGTCTAAATAAGCAGTGCAGCATCTTTTTAAAGATGTAAAGCTTTGTCTTTTGTGAATGAAAGCTGGGTGACTTCACTGGACTCTCCTGCATGAATGTCATACAGTGGACCTTGCTGAGCTATTCATAGCAGCACTATGGTCTGAATATAGCTTTGCTTGCCGGTTTGTTCGTCTAGGTCAGCATTTGAAAAGCCTCAATTACAGAAACTGGAGCATGCTGCTAATGCAGTTACAGTCACAGGTCAAATTTAGGCTGTCTCATGAGATGAAAAGTGGTTTGGTTTATAACTTGGAAGACAGTATGTTGCCACAGGAACTGGCTGATGATTCATTCAGGTATAAGAGGCTCGTATATGTGAATAATATAATATCATACTAATAGAGCTAAATACATACAATCCTAACTGTAAAAAACTTGGGACACTGTGGAAATTGTAAATAAAAATCTAGGAACTGATGAGGTGAGCAGTTGCTCAACTTTTTAGAGACAAATGTTGTCTGATTTTTATGTGATATCGGACTCTAACTGCTTAACGGTCCTTTGCTTGATTTTCTTTGCGGTATTTTTTTTTTTTTCAGTTGGTAAAAGGTCTGGCCTGCAGGTGGGCCAGTTCAGCTCCTAGAGCAGGGGTGGGCAATCTCAGTCCACGAGGGCCGGTGTCCCTACAGGTTTTAGATGTGTCCTCGAACCAACACAGCCGATTTAAATGGCTAAATTAGCTCCTCAACGTGTCCTGAAGTTCTCCAGAGGCCTGGTAACGAACTAATCATGTGATTCAGGTGTGTTGACCCAAGGTGAGATCTAAAACCTGCAGGGACACGGGCCCTCGTGGACTGAGATTGCCCACCCCTGTCCTAGAGTCTTCTATTACAAAGCCCTGTTGTTTATAGGGTTGTCTAGCGTTGTCTTGCTGTAATATAACAAGTAATGTAACAAGATTGTCTCTGAAAAAAGACATCTTCTGGATGAGGGCACATGTTCCTCTAAAATGGTGCTAAGATGGTGCCTCTCCAGATGTGCAAACTTCCAGTTCCATAGTTACACCCACGCAGACTTTTGAACTAAGCACTGTTAACAAGCCAGGTGCTCCCTCTGTTCTTTAGTCTAGAGCAGGCCTCGAGGGCCGATGTCCTGCAGGTTTTAGGTGTGTCCTTGAGCCAACACAGCTGATTTAAATGGCTAAATTACCTGCTCAACATGTCATGAAGTTTTCCATAGGCCTGGAAATGGATGAATCTTTTGATTCAGGTGTGTTGACCCAGGGTGATACCTAAAACCTGCAGGACACCAGCCCTTGAGGCCTGGAGTCTCCCACCCCTGGTCTAGAGGATGTGGTATCCATGTTCTCAACCCAGCTGGTCGCGACACAGGTCCACCCCTCCCTGAGACTGGTTCTGCTGCAGGTTTTTTCCTGTTAAAAGGGAGTTTTTCCTTTGGACTATTGCCAAAGTGCTTGATCATAGGGGTTATTTTGTCTGTATGTATTACTGTAGGGTCTGCTTTAGGGGAATGTTGTTGTGATTTGGTGCTGTATGAATAAAAATGAATTGAACTGAAAAAAGAATTTTCATTTTAGAATTCCATTAATTTAATAAATTCACTGTTCTGTGGTCAGATTCATCCGAATCTTTCCACTCTGCTTCATCCCATTTTAAATGTGCTTTGGCTCAAAGGTGTTTATGGATCATGATCACATATGGCTTCTTTTTTGCATGATGGAGCTTCAACTGCCTTTCTGGATGGTACACTGAACTGTTGTTCCTGAGCCCATGCAGTTATTGCCATGACAGAATCACGCCTATTTTTAATGCTGTGTTGCCTAAGGGCACAAGGATAACAGGCATCCAATGCTGATTTTCAGCCTTGTTGTTTGCACACAGAGAATTTTCCAGAATATTTAAATCTTTTGATGATGTTATGTAAAGTAGATATGATGAGATATTCAGTGTCATCACCATTTTACATTGAGGAACATTATTCTGAAATTGTTCCACAATTTGTAGATGCAGTTTTTTGCCTCTCTGAAATGCCCAATCATGTAACTGATTGCTGTTTTTGCTTTTTAGTTACGTATTTACACTCTTTTTGCAGACTTTCATTGTCCTGCCCCAACATTTTTGAGACATGTTGCTGCCATCAAATTCAAAATGAGCTAATATTTTTCATGCAATAGTAAAAAGTCTCAGTTTAAAGATTTGTTATGTTTTCTTTGTGGTATTGTGAATAAAATTTGTATTTATAAGATCTGCAAATGATTGCATTCTGGATTGGGGTGTAAATAAATTATGCAGATATACAGCACTTAAAACATTTTTTATTTCTACTCATGTGTTAAGTAACATAAAATCACATGTCAGCATTGAGAGGCACACTTTCCCCACACTTTTGTATTTCCAGCAATTTTTTTTATAAGATTCAAAGAAATGGCATCATAGTTTTATGATCAGATGTGTTTAACATAATGAGTAACGTGTTACAAATTACAAAAGCGTAAGATCAATGTTACAAAATAATCCCTTTTAGAAAAATGTTACTCTTTCATGTAACATTATCTTTTACTTCTTATGTTTTAGAGAGATTTTCCAGCACAATTAGTAACTTTTCTTGTTACAGTAACTGGGCACCATTTTAAGAGATATTAACCGCTCTACAGCAATAACAAAAGACAGACAAACTTAGAAGATAAACTCACATCATGTGCAAGCACAGACCTAAGCACGTAACATACATCAGAGCTCTAGACTAAACTAAAACATAGTTTGCATACATATGAACTTAAAACTGCAAGTGAAGTGTACATTCATTTTAAAGACATTCACGGTCACGTAATGAATTTATTGCCCTGAAACAAGATTGTCATGTTTGTCCCATAAGTAGGACAATACAGTGTAGTTAGATTGACATCTTAAGGGGAACTCTCTCCTGGTTAGTCTTGCTTGGCTCTTTGGGGTTCTGGTAGGACAGTCTCACAAATACAACAATGAGGATCACTCCTGGAAGGACAAAAAATCAACACTGCATTTACATCACAGTTTTATTGCTAATTTAGATGCAACTCCAAGACCTCTCAAAGATGATTAAATCCTACTTTTCTAGATTTTATAATAAGGCATATATTACATTCCCACTTATTTTTAAATAGACTTTAATAGTAATCAAACAGCTTTTGTCCTGCTTACCTATGACTGCAAAGGTGCCAAGCAAAATGCCGACTGCAGACTGTATAGTTGGCATGCCCTCCAGCTGCTTGGCAGCCATTTTGCAGTTTCCTCTGACATTGCAGGGGCACACAGTCACTAACAGGAGAGATAGCAAACACACAACTCACAAATCAGGGATTTTTAACACATCAAAACAGGGTTTGATTCAGGATTGATGTGTCGTCTTGTGATTCTTTGACAAAATTTAGGTTATGCATAACGTTTTTACTATAAATACAAATACTGGATGTTATAACCAGTGGATTTAGATAGTCAAATATCAAGCAAGGAATCGCATATGGCAACTACATTCATTAAAAATAGTGCAGGTGTATTAATGTAATATCTTCATAGGGATTTAAAGGCTCATTTTCAGCAACCATTACTCAAGTTTCTAATCCCGACCTATCATATTTAAAGGCTGACTGGCCATTTGAGAAAGAAAAGAACTATGTTAGCACATATTGAAGATGCAGTAAATTCATCTAGTTGCTTGTGAGGAGCATAAAGTTTTGGAGTCACTTGATAATTTCAAAACAACCCATTATAAACCAAATTTTCTTCTCCAGTTATATTGTGTGTGAAAAAGAAAGATTTCACAGGTCTCCATGTAGTCCTGTGGGGAAAGAAATTATTCAACAGCTTGTAGAATCACAGCAGCAATAACTTGAAATAACCATTTTCTGTATGACTTTAACAGTCTCTCGCATTGCTACACATATTATGTACAGTATTTCAGTTGGGTTACAGTCTGGACTTGGGTCACAAGACAAGTGCTTGGGATCACTGTCTTGTGACCAAGTTCTAGTCACATATGACCCTAGAATGCTTCATCTGTTGTGAAGCCCCTGGTCCTCCTCTGCCAACCTGCCATTTCCTCTCTGTTGTGTCCTGTTTTTTCTCCCTCTCTCTCCTTTCTGTGTGTATTGTGTGTATGGCTTAACTCTATCAGTTTGTTTTAGAGGGGAGGCTCTGCCATGCTTCCCTCCTCTGTATGCAACTGGCTGTTGCTTTCCTAATACTCAAGGCTGAAGAAATCCCTCAGTCATTGCCAAATCATTGCGCTTACCATGGTGTTTGACTCTTTTGGTCGTCCCTTGTGCAGATGCTCCCAGTCCTGAGACTCCCTGTGATGAGCCTCGAGTGGTTTTTACCCACGAGGAGAAATCTGTGGCTATCTTTGTTTGCCCCTCCACCAGCTCAACTCAGACATAACTACCTTACATAAATCCCTGTGTACTTGGAAACCAGCAATAATCCTGCTGAACTTTTATCTCTCTGTTTGAGTCCAGGTCTGAGTCTGAGCCTTGACATCATCATCCCTCCACCACTTTGATAGACAGTTGGTATGAGATGTTTGTGCTGATATGCTGTACTTAGTGTTTGCCAAATGTGGCACTGTGTATTATGGCCAAACAGCTTCACTTTGGGCTCATTTCTCCAAAGTACACAGTTCCATAAGTCTTGGAGTTTACTCAAACGAAGTGCTGCAAACATAAGCTGAGCTATGTTCTTTTTAGAGATAAGAGGCTTTCTCCCAGCAACCTTCCAAATAAGCCATACATGTTCAGTTTATTTTGAATTGTACTGTCATGAACATCAATATTTAGAAGAGTCTTAGCTCTTGCGTTTTTTTGGAGTTTCTCATAACGTTGCACAGTCTGACCATGGGAGGAATTTGCTGGTACGTGTGTGTCATTGTATTAACACACATGTAATCTCTCCAGACCAGCAAGCAGGCAAAACCTGTGCTTTTATAATGGTGCGCAGATGTGTTGATGATCAGTTAAGTGCATTTGAGTAGCAGCACTATGGAGATGTACTTAGCTTTCCACAGTACTGCACAGGCTCATGTGAAAAATTTCTTTTTCATGTGACTGTAGTTTATCCTAACCAGTGTGCAAGATGTGTGTGATGTTGTGTTATGAAATGTCAGAATGGTTATATTAGGCAGAACACAATCTTAAGAGAGCTGTGTAATCACGAGCCTGGAAAAATCATTTGTAAAGCACCATTGCATCATTAATAAACAAGAGCAGCGCTAGGACAAGCTGGCACACTGGGGTTGATCTCTATTGATTGTTCCAGCACTCTTGTCCCAGAACCTCTATGTACTCGCTTTAGCTTATCAGCAGAGGTGTCAGCATTACCTGGCAAGTGTATGAAGGTGCTCCTGGGAGGAGAGCTGCTGTCAGAGATGGTGAAGGGCACGATGTAGACGTCAGGGGGCAGGTATGGGATATTTAAGGACAGGTTGGTGTGAGTATCTGAAGGACAAAACACTTGTTAGTTGGTGCAGAAAAGTGATAGAGACTGTTATATAGATTACATTTATACATCACATTTATGATGACTTAACAAAATAACAAATGAACCTGGTACTTGTCAGCTGTGAAAATCTGTTCAATTTAAAAGCCTTATTTTTCCGTTGCATCCAAAAGTGGTCAACAACAACTATTTTTATGAAAAAAATGATCACATACAACAAGTATACAAGTCCTTTTTAAGTTCTAATAACCGAAGGAAGAAAAACCCAGGCCAAACACATCCATACAACTGTATGAATAAAGAGCAAGCAGAAAGACTCTGATGCGGCTCTGTATGGAGTGGTCTGGAGCCTGTGACTCTTTATCTTATCTCTGTAAATCAGGCTAAAACACAAGCCTGGCTGCATGACGTAAGAACCCTGTCCTGTAAAGAGAAGCATATTATCAAGCTGTTTGAACTCTTATCTGATAGTCTTAAACTGTCCGATTGCACCTTAGCATCATCCCCCTTCATGTTCCATTTGTCAGGTAGGGAAACATGACCTGTGCAGCACCTCTGCAGAGGCTGTTAATGTCGATCTATTTATCCTCTGCCTGCACTGTGTCAAATCTGACGTGACATTTTATAAGTTCGAAGTGTGACCAGCCACCTACCCCGACCAGAGCTATTCTGAAAGCTTGTGATGAAAAAGCATTTCCCCTTACAGCTATGAACAGCCATTAAGAGCGTGCGAAAAAGGAACATGAACATGCCGTTTGATTAACTGAATGTCTTCGGTGAAAAGAACTGTCACTCAGCTTCCCAAAAGACTTGAGATGAATGGCTGTACTACTCATGCACACACAGATCTGCTCTTTCATTCAATGGAGGTTGATGTAATTGTAATTTAAAAGAAAAAAAAATAGACAAGTTTGCTGCAAAATCAGACAGACAAAAGCACACATTTATTGCTAAAACCATTACTGACTATGACCAGGTGCAAAGCATTCTGGGAAATTCCTATTTTAGGCTCCATTAGTTGGCAGGAAACCAGCGGTGACGTGAAAGAAATTACAGACAAGATATAATTACAGCTGGGCTCAATCAATACCAACAGGAACAGGGGAGTGAAAAGGCTAAAAAAAAAAAACTGAGAGGGAAGCGGTTGAGCTGTGTGAATGACTTAATGACAGACGTCATTGCAGTAAATAGTTTGTATTCAGTGAGCACAACACAAGCAGTTACAAAAAAAAAAAGGATAATTATAATATATTATACCTAGCATCTCATATAGGACTGATGTTTTTCAGGCAGAAAATGAATCAGGGCATTTTGCACATCTCTACTCTTGATGGCAATTCACTGAATTTGATTCATGTAAGAAAAATAATGCAAAACATTTGGCACACTGTGGAAAATTAGATGTCCACTGGCTGTATTCAAAATTCGATTTATCCCCTTCACAAGATCCATTTGGCTGGAAGGCAATAACTTGTCCTCTCCAACAAATTAACTTCCTTATGCTCGACATTAATCAGAGCAGATTATCAATTTACACAGACAAGAAAGACACACCATTCACGTACACCTTCACAAACTGCCTGATAGGGTCTAATTTTTCCATGTTACAGAACTCAGGTCAGCAGCTTTGGCTCACATCGTCTACTGTTACTAGATAGAGCTTTTTCAAGGCTGGTAATCTGACTTGTTACTTTTGGAAAGGGGGTTTAGTGGTGATTCATTTCACTTAGTGAAGAGCTCACTGTTACATCCACTCTGGCTCACTTTCAGACCATGTTGGCAACTAAAATCATCTGACTTCACCTTTCTGAAAAAAAAAGATAACAGAACAACTTTCAGTCCAAGTTTGGAAGGTAGAAAAAAACTATTTAAATTTTTTTGAGTATTTTTGGTTACATACAATTTATCAGAAGCCGCTTAGGGGAGTTTCTTCTAGCAGTAGTACATTATTTATTCCGCCTGTCTTTTCACTGTGAATCACATTGTATGCTGTGCGTTGACTGGACCTTTACACAGTTTGTGTTCACCCTACCATTAATAGGTGTTAGCTTCCAGTTACGTCGAACTGTGACATCGCTGCGGAGGGAGAAATTAAGTCGTCCTCCATGCTGCGGTCCATCACTGTCCCGTGATGCAAGCACCAAAGCTTGGTCCTCTAAGCGAGGTGTACACAGGTACTTCCAGGAGTAATCTCCTACCAGCACTGGACTGTTGTCATTCACATCCAGGATATAGACAGTCACCAGGGTGGACGCAGACAGGGAGGAGTTTCCTAAGATGTAAAAAGATGCTAAAAAACCAAACTATTGTACACTAGACTTTTTAACATATGAACATCAGGTTTCCCAGACATGAAGTAAGCCTTAAAGAAAAAAATAATTGACTATATCTATGCCTTGGAAACGGAGTCTGCCTTTAATCAAACCGTTGTGTTGCATACTCAATGATGGAAATGATCTTACGTCCATCCACTGCAATGACCTCCATGGTGTACGTGCTGTTCTCCTCCCTGTCCAAGGCCTGCACAGTCTTTAGCTCACCAGAATACTTCCCAATTGAAAAGTATTTCTTGGTGTCCCCTTGAAGAGAATATCTGTACCAGGAAACATCCATAGCTCTGTAAAATTGAAAACATGGAATTTCACACCCCTCCCAGCTTAAATTAGTTACCTTATTGGGTGAGAATCGGGGTCGTAACCTCGGATGGTGGCAATAACCCGTCCTGGTTCTTCCCCTTCTCTCACAGTCACCTCATAATGGCTTTGAGACAAGATCGGACCCTCGTTCACATCGTCAACATAAATGGAGACCGTTGCTGTGGATGCGGGGCCGTACCGGCCACGGACTAAGGCAACTGGATTCTGGGCACTGAGCACGAGAATGTACTCACTCTCGCGCTCAAAGTCCAACACCTGTGAAAAGATGCGTGCACACAACAAGTTTCACAAAGTGTTATTTAAGTATTACTTAATTTAACTCACAACAGTGCATTTGACAACTACCTACACAATAGAAAAAGCAGAATTTGCAAAGTACTGCGTAAGCAAAACTTCACAGAAAGAGAAAGCAATAAACACAATCACATTCAGAGTGAGCGGAAAGCCAATTTCAGATCATTAAGAAAGAAATCAAGAATATTGATTACTGGATGAAGCATGGCAGCAATACAGGTAAATGCAAGGAGAAAGAAGAGATAGACATATTTGTGTGGTCTATCCTTTTCTGTATTGATTTACATGAAACAAATCAATGATGAGGACTCTCTGTAAAGGTGTTTGTTCACTGCAGCTGCGTCACTCAAGCCCAAGTTTCTCAGTCACTTTTATAATAACTTTTCTGTTTAATAAGCTACATGCCATTCATCCATCCATTTTCTTCTGCTTTTCTTCAGCTTATCCAGTTCAGGGTCGCTGGGGGTGCTGGAGCCAGGCCTAAGTGTCGTATGGTGTGACGCAGGCATTGATATATTTTAAAAGTATTAAGTGGGGTTTTTTTTCAGTTCCAGGTTGGTCCTTGAGATAAAACAGGCACATCTGATGCTGTGCCCTACATTACTCTTTCATATGAGCCTAAATGTGATAAAAGTAGATTTATTTTTGAAAGTTCAAGTGTAACCACACTAAACAGAGAGTCAAAAAACAGCATGTCCTTTTTGCCAGCAGGAGAGGGACACAGTACACCCCCCCTTGTGTGTCTAGTCCCCTTATCTTAGGCCCAAGGAAACTGGATTTACTGGCAGTGTTACTATATTTCTAGACAGTGTAGATACAGAGGAAAAAAAAACAATTGATTCAGTGAGCCACCAGTGAAAGATTTTCCATGATGCTGTTTGAGCAACTAGGGCATGACAGTGGAAAAGATAGTACATTATAAACTGAACACACTGCTTTATTGTTGAAGTTAAGACTTTCATTCTCTAAATTTATGAAAGGGGATACAATTAATTTAATAATAATTTAAAAAACCCCAAAAAACCTAGCCATGAATATTAACAACTTTGTTTTATCCTCTGGGGTGACAGCATGTGCTATTTATAGGTCCAAATATTGGAAGTAGCAGTTTCACAGTGATAGGATTACCATAATCTGTGCACTAAAATAGTAACTTGAACCTTCTGACTCTGATTGTACGATTCAAAAAATAGTTTCACAGTGGGATGATGAAAAGATGGGAAAAGACTGTGATTTTACAGATTTTAGAGGCAAAACAACCCAGCTGAAGGAAAAATGAATCCCATCCCTCAGTCTTTATTACAACTGGGCACAACTGATTTCATTCGGTGTAATCTTTTGAATCCTGCCCTGAAGCTTGTTTTTGTTGTCAGGATTTGCCAGTAAACATGTTTTCTTTTTTCCCCATAAAACAAGACATCGGCAAACTGGCACTGCCTGACATCATCCTGCTGAGTACACGTGTCTTTGTTACCAGGGAGAAAAAAACGCACACCTTGGAGAATAGATGAGTACTGCTGTTAACTGGAAGTGACACACCAAACTGCTCAGTGTGTGTCAGCGCATGAGAGCATGTGTATGGACCCTGGCATTACTCACCTGATGATGCTACTCTTTTTTGAATTAAGTGCCTTTACAGTAGCATCATGTTCTTGCTGTAAATAGTTATTAGCTTAAATTACAGTAATACACAATATTTAAACACCACCAAAATAAATATCCTCATATGTTTCATAAAAACATCAATGTCTACCACATTTGTGTATTTGTAATAATTTGATACACATATTGATATACATAAAACTGTAAAAGCAACAGTAGTGTATCTCTCTTCAAAACGTGATGGGTATCACCATTTAACTACACATTTACACATCCGTTTATTTCTTCTGTCTTTACAGGCTAAACTCTTGAAGGGATAACAATGTTTACTAGATAGTTTTGATGCCATGCAGATAGCGAGATAGATTTTTAGTCTCTCTTGGTGTAAGAAAAATAGTGAGGCTGGTCAGAATGAACTGTTTTGCACACATACATACCTATACAATGCCCGGTCACTTTACTAGGTACACCTAATAGAGACGTCTGTCCAACTGCTCATTCACAGAAATAAATCAACCAAAAACTTTGCAGCAACTCAGTGCATTTGAGCATGTAGACATAGTTAAGACGACCTGCTGAAGTTCAAACTGAGCATCGGAATGGGAAAGAAAGGCAGTTTAAGTGACTTTGAATGTGGCATGATTGTTGGTGTAAGATGGGCTGGTCTGAGTAAACCAGTAGCTGCGGATCTACTGGGATTTTCCCACGCGACGAACTGTAATGTTTACAGGGAATGGTCTGGAAAAGAGAAAAATCCAGTGAGTGAAAATGACTTGTTGATGCCAGAGGTCAGAAAAAAATGGGCAAACTGTTTTGAGCTGATAGGAAGACAAGACTAACTCAGATACCCACTCGTTATAACCAAGGTATACGGAAGAGTATTTTGTTAAACCTTGAAGCAGATGGGCAACAGCAGCAGATCACAGTGAATGCCAACTGTGTCAGCTGAGACGAGGAAACTGAGGCTACAATCCCCACAGGCTCAACTGGATATGCTGTAGAAAATGAGAAAACATTGCCTGGTCTGATGAATTTGGGTTTCTGCTGTACCATTCGACTGAACATGAACATGAAAGCATGGCTCCATCCTATTTTGTATCAACAGTTCAGGCTGCCGGTGGTGATGTAATGGTGTGTGGTGATATTTTCTTGGCACAATTTGGGCCCCTTAGTACTTCAGTGCTACAGCCTACCTGAGTATCGCTGCTGAAAATGTTTGCCCTTTTATGGCCACTGGTTTCTTGAACATAGCGTCGACTTCCCTTTACTCAATTGGCCCCCACAGTCACCAGATCTTACATCATGGATGCAGTACCAACAAATTTGCTGCAACTGTGTGATGCTGTCATGTCAATATGAACCAAAATCATACTTAAGGAATGCTTTCAGTGCCTTGTTGAATCTTTGTCGTGAAGAATTAAGACAATCCTGAAGGTCAAAGAAGGTCCAACCAGCTATTAGCTAATGATGTGGCCAGTGAGTGTATATATTTATGAAACCAATAACTCAAACCTCTGAAAGCCCAGTCTCACGTTAATTTCAACAGAAGTTCCAGTTTCTTTCACAGACTTTTTATGATTCATTTTTTAATTCAATGCGATGTCGCCAATTTTTTCCACACTGATTTGATCCCATCACTTTTGCTTAGTTCGTTCACTCTCCAGCCTGTGTGGTAAAATGCCATTAGTATCTGCTCACATAATCTAATTACTCATTTGGCTTTGCAATTTCTAATAATGAAATCGCTCTGCTTTCTAGTGCTGACCTCACCCTGTAATCTGGTGAATTAAAGGATTTGCTTAAGTGCATTTTAATCCACTGGGGCTTTACTTGTGGAAGATTTAAGCTTTAATTTTTACTACGGTAAGCTAACTAATCTACAGTATCTGGTGTATTCTGGTGATGCAGCGTTCGCTATAGTGATATCTCACAAGGTCAACGTAAGAGCTACTCATAGAGACAGGAATTTAAACTGCATGACATCACTTTTGAAAACAAGCCATTGTCTGTTAAACTGAAATAATAGATCGAGATCCATTTTTAGCTTTTGGAAATGCTCTGCTTTATCTCAGAGGGGCCTGTGCAGCTCACAGTTCAATCACATTCATCAACTCCCACAAGAGGTTGAAAATAATAGACTGTCGCCTGCCTGGCCACTCACAGAGTGCAGACCATTAGAGTATAGACACACACAGACACCACATGCCTCCCTAAAATGCCCTGTAGGATTATAGGAGGCAGGCGAAGGGTGATGCACCCTGGGGACAGGAGAGATTACGCCAATGTCGTGCAGGACTCTTTTTATTATAGGCATGCAGGACTAGAATTTTGACATTTCTGAAAATCCTTTTCCAACTGTCTTTCAATGCATAATATCTACATAGGGTGATATTAAAATCATGCATTTATAAAATGAGGTTAGTTTTCTGTGACTGTGAGTGAATAATCTCTTAGGACATGCACATGCTGCAAGGACAGATACAAGCAGCTATGCCAAAAATTGTCCTTGGCATTAATATCTGTGTCCCTAAGAGGAAATGATCTTTGTATTGTCTCTCCTCTCAAAACAGAAAAATTAAAAAAAAGGAGTTTCATTCAGACTGATGGACCTTATATCATGTTTTTAGCTGATCTTGGTAGTCAAATGTATGAGTGTAGAGCTTCGGTGTAGTTGGTGTTGTTCACCTTCGACAGGACAAGTGTGACCTCATTGGTCTGCTTATCTGTCACTAATGAAAAGACGTCCTCTTCATCTCCAGACTCTAAACGGTAGTCCACCTGCCAGCTGTCTCCACCTCGAACATCTGCATCCCTCGCCAGCACAGCTGTCACTGTCGTACCCACCAGGGCATCCTCTGGGATGTGAAAGGGTCCGTACTGATGGCGAGAAAACACAGAGTGAATGATCACTAAGAAGAAAAAGACTATCTTTTAAAAAAGTGAAAAAGTGTATGGAAGCATTTTGCATTTTTAAAAAAAAGCAGATCTCAAATGTCTCAGCTCACACTAGTTTTCACTGACCTGACCCTCTTTAAGGAAAACCTCCCCTGTAGGAGTGCCTCTAGAATAGTTTTATAGGGGCGGCCATATAAAAATATGGTGGCACACCAAAAACAGAACTTTGACAGGGGCGCAACGAAGGGGGTGACGACGGGAAATCATGAGGGACATACAGATTGTTGGTTTTTTTTTCTCTAGTATTGAGGCACCAGTTGTTGTGAATTGGTGTTACATAAATGAATCTGGCTTTGCAATAACAGCCCCAGCGAATGCTAAATAATGATAATGATTATTTATTTCTTGTCAAGGCCACTGCAGCTTTTGCCAGCAAGTTGTTGATGTTAAGATTGTGCGGTCACCAATAAATGCCAGTGATGACCGATTGCCCAATTTTCTATTGAGACGATGGGTGACTGCATGTGACAATATACATTTGCCCCCTCTTGCCCCCCTGGTGTGAGCTGACCTTTATTTGTGAACCTCTCTGTGTTTAGACAGCCGTTTAATCTGCCACTCCTGGATGTCCTCTAGAGAAGCAACCATGCCTGTGATCTGGCTGCCCCATCCACAGGGTTGCTGAACCCAGTCCTGTCACCACTCACCTCCCACATCACCTCCTATAGGGCTGCACTGCCATGGAAAAAGCTGCACTACTCAGGCGTGACCTGTTCAAGAGCATTTTCCACCTCTGTGTTTGTGTGTCTGTGGTAGCGATTATCTAAGCAAGTGTGCATTTGTTTTTAACAGCATTGTAATGATCATCCAACAATGTTTGAAAGCTGTTTGATTAAAATCCCTAAGTGTCCATTACACTGGGCGTGGATGTAAAGAATAACACGGTGTCAGGTGTTATGTCAAATCTTTGATTGATCTGGACATTGATGTCAAAGCTCTGCAGTCGATTGGTTTCTGTCCTTGACCAAAATTAAACCTTCTTTCATAGAAAACCACTGGCCAATTACACAGTGGGCCTGGAGCTGCATTATTTATGATGCCATCCTCACAGAACTTTCTGTGAGATTGTAATAGCTAAGATAACACTGCTTCTTATACAATTTCTGCCATGTTAACGACACTGGATGGAGCTGTGTAATCGTGATGTAGCCTGCTGTAGATTGACCTATAAATAAATGAGTGGAAATTTGTCTCTAAAGAAAGCTTTATCAGATTAAACTCTAAAAACACTGTCCACTTGGAGTACAGAGAGCCAAATAAAAGTCTTCCAATAACATAATGCCATCTATATAAGCCTGAGATTAGTATCATATCTAGTTCCCCGCCAGGAAAATTAGATCAGTGACCTGCGAAGCGCGTTCACAGTCCAAAATCCACAGATGATGTTTAGCCTGCTATTTTTCCAAAGCTATTGTTTATATTGCCCCAAACAGATCAATGCGTGAAAGGCGTCCTAATCTCTGTGCGCAAGTAACTGTTTGAACACGTGTTCTCGTACCTCGTGTTGGGAGAACACCGGTGGGTTGTTATTCTCATCCTGCACCGTCACAACCACAGTGCAGGAACTGTTCAGACCTGCCAGGGACAGGATCACAGCTTCTGTTAGTGACTCAGGTCAGCCCTTCTCACAAATTAAGAATGCTGAAGGAACAGCAAGTACCTCATGTTAGCCTTCGTCACACCCTGAGTCCATGAGTCATGCAGATCACATCATCTGTCACCCTAGAGGCTAACATATATACATCTCCTGGAAATCTCAAGGGAGGCTACTGACACACTTGCTCACAAAAGTAATTAACTTTTGCCTATTATAGTCATTATGAAAGATGAAATGTTTTATATATAATTGTCTCTGATGCACCTGTTTGTATCACTGCTATACTGCCTCTCTTTAACTCCCTAAAGTACAAGATAAACACCACCTTTTCATGAAAATTGCGCTATAGCTAAGGTTGTATTTTGCCTTATACATAGTCACCTTTGGCATCCTCAGCAGTGATGGTTAGAGTGTACTGCGGTGCCGTGCCCTCCATACTATCCGCTTGGACCGAGATGACCCCTGAGTCACGGTCCACTCTGAAGAGGGCACGAGGACTCTCTGGAATTTGTCCGACTAAGCGGTAGAAGATTCGTACATTGTCTGTCTTAGGGTCATCATTATCAGCCGCTTGCACTGTCAGGATTTCTGTCCCTGCAGGAAAAAAATATATGAATAAAGAGGAGGAGGAGGCTTTCTGATTTATCATCAGAAGATATTTTCAGTTAGCTCTATAAAAAAGGGTTTTCTACACTGTTTAAAAAATGTAAAAAAAAATTGAACCAAAAAATTCCTTTTTTTTTTTTTTTTTTTTTTTAACCACAAATAGAATTTGACCATTTTGAAAATTATCTTTACATTTTATGTTTAAAAAATATGTATAATGCATATACAATATATACATTATTATGTACATGCTCTTTTTCTTTGGCAAATTTCAAATCTTTTTCAAGTTTGACTTCTCCTTTTCTCTCTTTTAACTCTTTTGTCAAGTAATAACAAGAGAAGCTAAAATGACAAGTCTCACAGCACACTGATTTAAAATAGGGAGAGAGTACAACAATAGCTTTCTCATATAATCCTCACTCAGTGATTCCATTTAGATTAACAGATTGCCCTGTGTAATTCATTTCCCCGAATCAGAATGTTTTAAAGCACCAACAAAAGCTTTTATGCCAAGGACCTGATACGTTACAACCCACCGTGTGCTTTTTAGGAGCACAGGAGGGGTGTTGGTGCTTCCCCTGTGTCCTGGCAAAGATCCCAATCTGCTTTCACAAAATGTATCTGGCGCTCTCCACCCTTTCATCACAACAACATTGCATCCAGGCTGTGTTTTTGCACTAAGCTGTGAAACAGTATAAAATAATTTTAGAAAATGACTATTCAAATTCACTGTGTTGCTTTATTATCATCATAATTTGTAAGACGAGTTTCTTTTAAGGATGTTTTACATGCAAGATTGTATTTTGGCCAAAGAAATAGTATTGTTCTTCCTTGGTGTGTGGTCTCAAAGCACACAGCCTGTGTGATGCAGTATCTAAATATTCCACTGTAATCTGATTAGTAGGACTTGCATGAGTGAAAACAAACAAACAAACAAAAAAAAATCATCCAAAACCTATATGTTACCTCGAGCAGCCAGTTCTTTCACCACAGTATGGTACTGTGCCTGTGGAAATGTGGGCCTGTTATCATTAGCGTCACCCACCATCACCCTCAGCTCCACAGGTTTGGCAATCTCCCTGCCGTCGGGACGCTCAACCACAATGCTGATATGAAACTAAGTAAGCAGAAAAGGTGAAAAAAGAAGAAAAAGCAGAGAGGGAAATATCTGGTCACATGTGGTACCCTTAACACTGTGGGTTACGAGTCACGCAACCCACGCTCCCATCAACTTTCTAGCAGCAGACCAAAAAAAAGGGGATTACATGCCCAGTAGACTACTAACGACTGTAAAGTCTTCCTCTGTGCAGAGCATGATAGGATACATTTCTGCAATACGAGTAAACATTTACTTTTTGATCCTGGTTATACTCACGGATTTTGTTGAGATTCTGGTTTCCTAGTTTCTGTCTCATCTCATATCAGCCAATTTTTGCACATTTCCAGCTCAACCATTTCAGATTTGTGTAAGAATGTTATGGTCCAGTGAACATATACAATGAGTGTTATGAATTTTTTTTTCTTGCTTGAAGAAAGCAAAGGGAACTGAAGTCACATTCAATGTCTGCATGCACAAATAAAAGATGATTCTGATTCTCATTCAACTAGCTTTTTGGGGTTTTTTGAAAAATTCTTTCACTTTCAGACTGTTTTGGAAACAATGTTTCAACATGAATATCTCAAAAACTTTTAAAGACAAAAACATGAAATTTTCACTGATCTTTCTTATCATCAAAATGAACCAGAATATGGAATTTGGGACAGATTCATTCAAAAATGTCTTAAGTATTGGCTAGATAAATATTAGATGTTCAGCATTTGTGCAAAGTCCCATATTTTAGCACACACTGATAAAAAAACAAAACAAAACTGCACACTGCAATTCCTGAATGGTATTTAGTATGTATAAAATTATGTAGAATAGATTTCAACAACTTAGTGACAAAAATGAAGAAAATACTATTTACTATTAAATGATAGCGCAAAGCTGTATTCAGATTAAGAGTCTTCTGGCATTTTGTGGTTCTTAAGCACTTTTCACAACTCTTAAAATCAAATATACAAATGTATCTTTTCTAACTTATTTTACCAGTGGTAGCAGTACACCAAACAACGTTTTACGTTTTTTCAAAGCCTTGTTGGTTTTCCGTAAATACTTTAATATATATAACCTTAAAAAACGTGTAAAAAAAAGTCTTGAATAAATATAAGGGGAAGTCATCATATCAGTTTGAGCTTCCTGTTTGTGAGAGACTGTATTAAACCCATGAGACACCAGTTTAAACTTTCATTATCATTTTCAAACTTCCACTGAAAGGTCAGTGAAGAAAAAGACAGGGTAATGTGCTAGAACACTGCGTTTTAACAATAATCACATCACCCAATTGTAGCTCAGTCTTTCTGTGCTTTTCTTTGGTGCATCTGTGCCAGAATATTCTGCTCACTGAGTCATTCAAAGCTCACAGGAGTTTAGGTTGTCTGCAAAGCTTGAGAGCAAAATGCAAACACATGGACTTTAATTTGTAATCCTGATACAAAGGATGATCTTTCCTTTGATCTAAAGTGAGACAGATTTGCAATGAAGAGTTTTAGATTCGTGATCTTTAAAGCCATTATACAACAATCTTCTTGTCACAGGCAGAATATGTTTAATGAATAGAGCACTTTTCAGGTTTTGGTTTGTAATTAGGCTGTGACTCAGTGCTCAGCTTTGCTGAAGTAATGTGTACCAGGGTTCCTACAATAAAAAAGCCATTAAGTTGTAAGTAATAGGAGAGTTAATTAAAAACAGGGACTTTCTTCCAATGAACAACATAATAACCCTTTTAGGGACAATAAGCCTGGCACTTCTCATTGTTCAGCTTTTGAATTAATAATTTTGTCATCAGATGGTGAAAATACTTGTGAATGAATCACATCATCCTGCTAGTTTAAACATAAATGAAATGCACCTGTATGAAGAGTTTTTAAATCAGGGCAGTCTTTATAAACACATCAGCTGACAAACACACATCATCTTTGATATCAAAGTTTTCACGTACTGTGGGTTCAGAAATTGAAATAAAGGGCTCAATCTTTAATAGAGGAATTTTTGACTCTAATCGTGAAATGTCATTTATTATGAGGTGCTGGAGATGTTTGGCTCAAAGTACAGACCTGGTCTTGTGTCTCTCTGTCCAGCGGGGCATTGAGATAAATGACTCCTTCTCTGCTGATGGTGAAGAGCATCTCTGGAAACTCCCCCTCCAGACCATACTCTGCCTGACTGCCACTCCATTTGACCTAAATTAGCACAGACAAATGTATACAAACATTTTATGAGTATTCAGTTTTACATATCTGCAAGTGAATTAAACGCGAATATGGTTTCTTATCTGGGCGTAGCAGGAAAATTGAGCGAAAAACTGTAAACATAGAAAGCTTTGCGGCCGAGCGTGTAAGATGTATAAATACCGAGTTAAGCTACCATTTGTTTATATGATAAGGAGCCAGTTAAATGCGCTGACACTGATGGGGAACAGAGAGCACAGCCAAAACTAACGATGAAGGCTGAAGGGGATTTTCCACTCTGCTTTACAACCCCCTAACAGAGGGCTGTGCAGATGGGCTGAAAGGGCCCTAGTAGCAATCAAACAGCACCCAACAAGGACAAGAGCCCAGTTGTATCACAGCTGATGCAAACCCAGGGCATGTGCATCTCCTCAGCTCACTGTCAGACACTCGTCCCTTGTTTTGGATATAACTGCCCATGTGCAATGCTTCTGTATACACAAAGCCACTTCACACAGCTGGCCGCCTTTCAGTGTTATTGTGTGCTTTGAGACCTTGCAACTTTAAAGACATGTGATTGATGAGCACTGACTCTTTTGTATAGAGTTATATACAAATCATCTATGAAATCATCTGTTTTGCCTCCATCCATGTTTCAGTTTTCCAAGCACGTGCTGTCTCTGTGATATCTTGTGTTTGAGCTTGGTCAAGAGTGGCTGTGCGCCTCTTGGCAGCACTTGGGGCATGATGCTAATCAGTACTTGAATAACGTCAAGTAAACCTCCCAAATCAGGCAATGTTATAATAATAAAGCTGAAGCTAGTTTCTCATTATTTAATAAGCTGACAGAAGATAAGTGTTGTGCAAAAGTCTTGAGACACCCCTCATTCCTTGATGTTTTATATACAAAAATGCAAAATAGTTGCAGTGATTTCTTGAAATGTGCAAACATTGAAATTCAGTAAATAATGCAAAACCAAGCTATGAATCAATATTTGGTACGGCCACCTTCCCACATAGCAACCAGGTCTGGCTCGGATCTGGTATCAAGCCGGCACTGCTGGCTGACTTCTGGCATGATAAGACGGATGTCATCCAGATATGGGCCAGGCCTGGCATAGATGGCACTGTTTATGTGATGGCATGCCATATCTGGCTCAATTGTGGTTTGGTTTATGTGGCCCAGGCCCATAGAAAACAGGTCTGGCCCGGATCTGGGCTTCAAGCTGGCAGAGTGAATGTCAACCAGATGTGCGCCAGGTCTGGCAATGATGGCACTATTTATGTTCCTATTTTCCTGTTTTAGTTAGAAGACCCAAATGCCATGTTGCAATACTATACTACTATAGTAGCTGGCTGTAGCTCAGGAGGTAGAGCAGGTCACCTACTGATTGGAAGGTTAGTGGTTCGATCCCTGGCTCCTTCAGTCTGTATGTCGTGAATGTGTATGAATGTAGTTAGGAAGCACTCAGTTAAGAGAAAGTGTGTGACTGGTGACTGTGGCATGTTGTATAGAGCACTTTTCGTGGGAGACTAGAAAAGCGCTATATAAGAATCAGTCCGTTCACTGTCTGAACGGAGTTATGTTACTTTTGCACAGTTTTGCATGTTCTGGCACATGTTGTTATTACATGGCTTGATTAAGGTACACATTAGGCTGACACCTGGGCCAGAGCTGAAACTGTTCTGGGCCCGCACAGGGCCAGCAGTCTGTCTACAACTCATGGCTCATGGCTGCACACAAATTACACGTGGCCCACATACCGCAAAGAATGATGGCCCTTTGGTGGCCCAGACCTGGTTTGCCAGGGGTGGCCCACACATGGGCCAGCACAAGGCCAGTTGGATAAACACTGGTGGTCCTGTGCTGGCCCATGTGTGGACAATTTCTGGTAAGGCTTCAGTGAACTATAGATGGAGCAGCTGCAGAGCCAGATACCTCTTTCAGGGCCTGTGTCACATCTCTACTGATTTTTTTTCCCTATTTCTCAAGGACATGACTTCCAGAAACTGTTCATCTACTGTAGATTGTCTTTTCAGGTCTAACACCTGCATGACATTTGTTCTTCATTTGTTCAATTTCTTCACAGTTTTTCAAGATTACACAGCGTGTGGTGATATGTAAAGTTTATTGTTAATAGTTCTTTGGGAATAACTTTGCTGATGGAAAAACACCATTCTATGCCTGTAACACTGTTTTATTTTTGTTATTTTTACAACACTAAAGCCATCACTTTACAATACTGACATGGGCACCCAACCACCTTGCATTTTGCCTACTTTGAGCTAAATTTTATCATGAACACCTGAGGGAGCATGGACACTCCCCACCCTGCTGATAGCCTTCTCTGATATGTGATACTGAGGTGGTAGCAAGGTGTGCTGCAGTTCATTCAATTGTCAATTGGAGAAAGGTTATTTAAAATTTTTTCTCCATAAAATCTATTCTTAACACAATCAGGTTTCTAATGACTAATGTTTGATGAGGCACCACAAGTACAAGTATCATCTGTAATATTACTCACTGATCACGAGGCCATGACAGAGTTCGAGTGGGGCTCAAACTAATTCCACAATAAATACTGAAATTTCATGCCAGTGTGAACGCTAACAGTTCGAAGTATTTAAGAGCTTTGATTCATTCGCAGCTACTGGGGCCCTCACTCCCACTTGAGTCTCAATAGATTACAGTCCTGAGTTCAAGTAGTTTCAGTGGTTGCGTTACACAATCTAAGTTTTTAGGCAATGAAAAACATGCAATAGATAACAAATTAAAATGAATCCCCATAGCCCCGGTGATGCAATCGAATTGATATATGTCTGGATTGCATATTTTAATATCCAGTCGAAGCTTGTTGATTGCAGACTCAGAAAATTAAATCATAACACCAGTCAACACTTACTTTTATAACTGACTATTACCCAGGGAAGGACAATGGCAGAGCGCGTGCTAAGCAGCAGGTTGATTTCGGCATCTGTCACACCAAGGACGGTGTCAGCATGTAAAACACAAGATTTGTCATAGTTGAGTAGATGCCGACATGACTGCTTCATTTATCTGAGACAGTAGGGGAGGTGGGATGTGTAGAGTGGGTTCTTGGACACGATTCTCTATGTATGTGTCATAACAGCAGTTAGTCCCACCACCTACTGAGCACAGCAGTATTAGAACACCGCGTGGGCGAAATAAGGCTTCCCCCAACTAAACACCATGTTAACCTAATCCGGATTTGTGTGATTTTAGTTAGTGTTCACGTAGATGATTCAGTAAAGGAACAAGAGGGCTCATTTCACACTCTACTAACACATTTTTCATTAGGAATTAAAAGAGAAACACACAGGAAATCTGCTCATTGAGAGATTTCCAGACAGCCTTGTTTACATATAGAGACACAGATGCTATGTGTTGATATTAAATAATAAAAAGGTCACCGAGCCGGAGTATTACATTATAAATAACTACTAAACCTTTAAGATAAAACTGTAGACTTTGCAGTTGATTTGAACTGGCTTTTGAAAATATGACAAAAAAGAAATCAAATCAGCCCACGCTTGTGAATCCACACGTTTTCTGTGGGTGGCAGGGGACGTTGGAACAGGAGAGAAGAGAGACTGAGGGCGAGTGTGAGGGGGAGGTGGGAGAAAGCCAGAGGAGGGGGAGGTATTGCGGTGTACCTGCTGGCCAAAGCGATTCTCACAATTTGATTGAGCTTTATATTCAGCTCTGCAGGCCCCATTGTTTCCACAGTTCTCAGAAGTGAATAACTAAGATTAGTTTTTTTTTTTTAAATGCAGGTGTAGATTTAAAAGATTTCCTGACAAAGGGTAACTACCACCGCAAGCAGATTTTTTTGCCATGTGTTACATTATTGAGTTATTAATTGACATGTAGTAGATATGGCAACATTATAAAAAGCAAAGGGTTAGAAAAGACCAGGCTCAGACACCAACCTATAAATAGAAATTACATAGATACCACGAGATGCTTTTTGGAGTTAATCCAGTGTGAAAAAGGGACCAGCTCTGTGGGATTGTTGGCTTTTTTTGAAGAAAAGATGGCAATCAAACATTTTCCATGGTATTTCAAGTTTCAGACGTGAAATCATACTCATATCTTCATGCAATCATCAAAGTTTACTTTTGATTCCAACACTCCTTTGTGAGGCTGCAGCACTTAGATTTCTTTATCAATTCATCTTTCATTGCTTTTTAATTAGTATTTACTTAATTTAATCAGAAATGTCATGAAATCACAAATGTCTCTTTACAAGCTGATGGCTTTGGATATTTTGTTGTGGACAACTAAAGGTGTTAAAACTCAAAGATATTCAATTTACAATAAGTCTCAGTTGGATAGAAATACTTACACAGTAGTTTTTAAGGTTACATCACAGCAGCAAGAAGAAGAGAAATGTGCCAAAAAATAATAGGAATGACTTTCTATTGAACTGGACCTTTCTTTAGATTATACAAGATATTCAAATATTTGTAGTAAGCCTTACAATACGATTAAAATTGCACTCCATATGTTCTGTGTATTTGAGTTTAGATTTTGGCTTAAAGCTGTAAGATTTGTGTAATACCCCTCAGAGTGATGGTAGGTTTGTGGGCGGGCAGCAGTGAGTGAGTAAATATGGGAGTTAAAGTGACTCAGTCAGGAGGTGGCCTGAAAGGATCCATGGCATTTGAACAGCCTCAATAATTTAGTATTTGGTCACTTAGAAGGAAACACTAAAAACAGCAACAAGCAATGTGAGGCCACTTTACTCAGACCACACTACTGACAGCGTTTGCTTGATTGCAACATGATAACATCTTTTTACTACATTAATAATGCCGCACCATTTAATTGTTTTTTTTTTTTTTAAATCATGTACAAAGGGCTTTACTTTAGATGGTGCATACAGTGCTAACATGGTGCATTTGTGTTGAACTGTTGCTGAGTCAATACAATCTTTTTGGTGTTTTGCTGTCTGACCTGTGAGATGGGTATGGGGTAAGGGCCCGGAAGATTTTCCTGAAGCCGTACAGGGTCAGGTGATGCCCAGGTGTTTCCTGTCACCTCAACAGTAACAATGCCAGCGGAGAAGAAGGCATCCGCCCTCCCAGCCATGTCCTTCACCATCACTGAGAGCTTGTAACGACCACACATCTCTGGGTCCAGAGTAGAGGCTCCTGGTGGTGACAGAGGCATAAATTATACAAGAAAGCCTACAAGACTTTCTACAAGACAGCACTTTATTGGAACATATGTTTTACTTTCCAGAGTGCAAAAAGGCAAAAGTCCTGAAAGCTAAACAAGCAAACACACCATAATAACATAAAGACACTCCAATAATCAAAGCATTAACATGTCCTCACATGTCTGAGTGCTCCTTCTATCCGTTCTTTTGCAATTTCTTTGTTAAATGGAAGCAAAATAACATAAACAGCCGACTTGAAGTGTAATTGTGACCAGGTAGCCTAAAGAAAAGGTGCAAAAATCAAGGAGGCAATTTTCACTGCTGCTCATCTTGTGGAAATCATCAGCAGCGTGGGCCAGAAAGGACCGGCAAGTGTGAAAGTCATCCAGCTCCTGCCAAACCGTAGCAAAGGGCAATTCCAAAGCTACAGAAATAGCACTGGCACACAAGAATTTCTCGCATTTGTGTCCGCTGGACTAGAAGCGATATCACTGAATAATGTTATTGCAATACTTTTGTATCAAATATTTATACATTACTGGCTTTTTTGTGATGTCAGGCTTTTCCAAGACTTTTCATTATGTTCACATTTTGATCCTGTTTTAACAACTTCAACTTGCTTTTCTCAGAAGTGTTTTAAAGGTTCTGTACATATGTCTGCCTCTATGATTAGAAACTGACCACCAACAGCTTTTTCAGGAAAATATCAATAATAAAAATATTTCCTGATATTCTTTGTTTTGTTTTATGGGGGAAAAGGATTACTTGGTGTGAGTATTGTGCTCTTGCAGACAACATATTTGGACAATAAGAGATTTCCTTTACTTAAGCACATTCATGTGGAAATAAATGAGATATTACAGAGAATTTACTTTTTGATTTTAATATGGAATTATTTAAATCACTTATTTAAATAAAAGAATTGTGTTTTAGAAACGTTTACACACACTAGATGTTTAAAGGTTATTGGACACTTGGATGCTAAATCACTGGTGGACTGAAGTGCATCGTTTCAGTGTTGATATCTGCAGAAAAGAGCTCACAGCAGCTCATACATGGGCTACAATTTAGATTCCATTGTGACAATGAAGAAGATAATAATGAGGTTCACTGTCAAAGAGATATAAAAATAGTTTGCCATAGTCAATATCTGGATTTTTTTTTTTCAAGCAAAAACTATGCATGCACATGAAATCTAGACAATTGCTGGCAACATAGTAGACCAATCAGTGCAAGTCTTGTGCATGATGGTGAAGATAAACCTGTTTATGACTGCAAATCAAGTCAAGAATGCTCGACATTGATGATGGTGAGCATGTTTCCCTCTCTGTTTCAAGATGCAAGCAAAAACTGAAAAGCCAGATTAGGGGTCTCTAAAGCCTTAACAGAAAACAGTAAGGTTGTGTAATGGTTTTGTGGCCTTGTGAAATGAAGTGAAAGTAAAGAAAAGAACTGCTCATGACCCACAGCATACCAACACAGAGCTGCTTCCTTTTGTTGCTTTGGCATGCGTGACTGCTAGTGCATCTGATTTCATTGCTGAATGGAGCAATGGGATGAATGAATGAGGTAGAGGAGCATCCGGTCCATTAGAATTCACTGCATGCCATTTCATCATTCAAGAGGACAAACTGTCTACATGATAAGCTCCTAAGAAATAAGAAAGCAATTTTTAATAAATGTAAAGAGTTGGCCTCTCAAATTGCAGAAAGTTAAACCTACATTGTAACGCTGCACTCTAGGTGACCCTCCACGCTGATTTGTTGGGAAGATATATGTTGAAGATTCCCTTTATGGATAAAACACTCCCCACAAAATTATCTTGACTATTTCCTTTCAGCGGCTGGTTGAGACTGACCTTCCTCAGTGAGTGAAACCTCCCCAGAGACGGCATGGATGGAGAACATTTGGCTGGAGGGAATCCTGGGTGTTTGTTCCATCAGGCTGAAGCGCAGATCAGCGTGGGGACTGTTGCGGTCGTCGCGATCTAGCGCTTCCACTTGCATGAATGGTATTCCTGAGAGATACGGGTGACACAGAATTAAAGAGTGGGACAAAATGTCTCAATTTCCATCCTAACTATACCAAGAAAACATGCTGATGTGAAGGCAAAAGAACAAAAACATGGGTTGTGTAACAGCAAATCTTAAAAGTTAAAAGATGAAAACTCTACAAAATGCCTAGTCTGCACAGACAGAGTAAAACAGTAACAGAATTAGCTTCAGTGAGTTGACCTTTGTGGGAAATTCAAACAGAAAGCTGATCAACACAAAGGTGTATGTACCATCATGGTTTTCTTAAATGAGAAATACATAAAAACATAATTGAGTTAATACTATGAGCTAGACCCTGTGTATATCGAAAGGACTTCAGATGGAATACACTGGGGCCTTTGTATCAAATAAATGTGATCACCAAAACCCATGACAAAGTCTTTTTGTGTGTGTGTGATTGAAATGATGCTGTTTGCAACGTTATTAAATCTATTTATACTGATGTTAAGGTTAAACTGCCGTTTCCACGGAGATATGAGGCATGTTTTTTCACTGTTGACGACATTCAGCATATTTCATAAATCAGGACTGACGAATGTGACCCAGCCTTAAATTGGCTGTGTAATACGTTCACATCTGAGTGCAAGGTTCTCGTACCCTTGAGAAGCCCGAGCTGCACGCTGCCTCTCATGCTCTCCTCTATGAACGTAGGCACGTTGTCATTCTTGTCGATGACACACACTTCAACATTGAAGCTCTGATGATGCACTGACGTTCTGAAGGACACCTGTGACGCGAACACAAACATGTTCTGTAAGAAACACACGCTGGAGCCCGCGTCCACCCTGTTCATGCGAATCGTTTAGCAGCCCCAAACTGCTTTGAACAACAGCACGTGATCATTATGAACAAGATGATGAACAAGAGTATAAAAATTTATTTTGTATGTGAACTATCTGTATGGCACATTGGAGAAAGTCATTCATTAGCCGAAACATGACTGAAAATTGCTTTTGGTGCACTATGATCAGAAAAGAAATGTTTTTATACCTGCAGAGAGTAAGATGGCTGCTTTTCCCTGTCCAGTGGTTTTAGGGCGTACAGAAACTGAGCATCGACTCCAAATATGCCCTCATCATCTCCTGTTACCACCAGGTCACTATAATTAGATGGCAGGCTTTGAAGCTGTGGGGATGAAGACAAAAAGTATGCATGAAAACAATCAGTTTGTCATCCTGGTTAATGGTTAATGAAAAAACATGCACTACAAGCAACTACACAGATGCACCTGCATTTAAACTAGATGACATTGCAACAAATGCAGCATGATTAAAGTGCAAGCGATAATCTGCTCTTCACGTTTTATCCTTTTCTGGTAAGTTGGTTAAAATTGAGCTTTTTTTACTCTCTGCCGTGTTCACTAAGAGACAATAATTGAGCTCCCACAATAGCTGACCACCATTTGTTCCATATGCCTTATGAGAAAGCAGAGCTGTGGTTTGCCAACAAGCAGCAACATTCCTTTGGGCTTCTTGTGAAAGAAATAACATTCAAATACTTGAATAAAAGATAAAGGAAATTCTCAAAGTTGAATCTAAATCCGATGTCTTCATCTGGAGGCTACGTGTTTGTCTCTCTTTATTCACTTTGTTAGTTAAAAGTGTGCTAATCTGCTTAAAATAGCCCCAAAAGAGCCACAAAGTGTACTTATGTTTGAATAAGATAGAGTTTGAGTTAGACTGAGTAGGACATCTTTACTTCTTCTTCGCCTTCTTTAGACACCTCCCTTCAGGGGCCACCACAACAGATCATCTGCCTCCATCTCACCCCGTCCCAGCTCTCACATCATCCTTCACTGCATTTATGATTTATTTTGAGGTCTTCTGGGTGGGTGAAAGGGCATTACCAAAGCAGGAATGGACCAACAGGCTGATTTGTTTGAGCTTTTATAAGTGTTTTATTGACAGTAAAATATGCTTTAGAATTTCTATTTACCAGCCTCCTGCCATTCAACTTCCCCAATGACGAAATTACTTGATTACAAAAAATCCATACAATGTTGCAGTGCTTAATGAGAGGACGCTCATGGATGCTTTGAAGAAAAAATATAGCAGCGTCTGAAAAATCTACTTGAAACTGCGTATTTACAGTAATCTGCGAGTTTAGCCCTCTCTGACGAACGCAACTTCATGAAAAGGTTTTTGCCTTAAACGAATGTGAAGCAATTATTATGTCTATTCCATTTATAACACAAAGTGGGGTTATTATCCTCCATTGTGGCCATTAACAGGCTATTTGTGTGTGAGTCAAAATGACACCCAGACTGACATCAAAGCCTAAATATATTCCTATGTTTCATACAAGACGTGACGACACCACAGTCCAGCCCAATAAAATGCCAACATTCATGCTGTTGCATAACCCAGAGGAGGTCTGACTGACAAGTATGAATTAAACATCCTGTCTGCCACCCAGATGGACTATATGCAGAGACTGAGGCTGACACCTGACAAGCATTGTGAACATGCCAATTACCAGGTTTATACACTTTCAGGTCTGAGTGCAGGAAAACACACAGATCCAGCTTTGGTTTGCAGCATAATTTCCTTTTCTATCAGTTTATTTTTCAACATGTTACTGATTACCGAATGATGATTTTAAATGTTAAATCGTGATTAAATTTTGCATTTCTGACTTTTAAATAGTGAAAGGTCACGCTTACAACACAGAATTCTTACCAAAGTGCATTTGAAATCAAATCAGCTTGTATTTCTGCTTAGATATATAATTACCTAATCGCCATGATTAAAAAGGTTACGTTTAGAGAAACACATCTGCTTTCTTGGAAAATGAGCACAAGAAGTACAAGAAGTTTTAAGTGCCTTACCTTGGTTAGATACCATGGGAAAATACCATCGTAGTTTTCAGGGACACCAATTTTAACATTCGTCCCAGCACATGGTGCAGATGTATAAAGTACTGCCCACTGTGAAACAAAATATTGTCTTGGTAGCAGCTAAAGGTTCATGCAATAATGTTATCTTAGTATGAAAGGTTAATGTAATACAAAAAAATCTGCTTACTATGAGAGCTGTGAAGAGCATTGGTGTAGCTCCTCTCTCGGCCATGTGCCCCCTGCAAACGGGATAAATGTATAATCATAGCATTTCAGACCAACTGGTCTTAGCACGACAAACACTTTGTTAAAGAGGCACCACTTACGAGAGCATTTCGCAGTTTTTAAATGAGCAACAGCGTGCACTCAAATGCACAACCACCTATGAAACCACTACATGCCCCATTTGAGCCCACACAGTGGACAACAAGAAAGACACTTTTGATTGGAAAGCAAAAGTAAATTTCTTTTTAGGTTAATCTAAAAACAAAGCGTATTTCATCATTAATGCCTGACAAATATCTTGTAGCTGTGTAGCAGTACCCAATCACTCTGAATTATGGTCATGGTAATCACTTACAAACTCCTCTAGCTGCAATTAAAGCCTCCAAAGTACAAAAGATAAGCTGTGGGTATACTGTAGCTCGACAGTAATTACGATAGGAACATGCAATTAATAAAGAAAATTAATAAACAAACTCTATTCTCTAAACAAAAATGTTTCATCTTACCTTCTCCAAATGATGCGTGTGCTCCCTCTGAGAGGTGTGAGAGGAGTTTAAATTGGGTGGAAAAACTGAGCACTTGTACTCCTTTTGGTGGATTAATGGTTAACACTTTGCGAGGAACATGCTTAACTGCCTGTTTTCCTTCCTGCAAAACCAGTGACCAGTGAGGTTCTATTGCACCGATAAGATCAAATGAATATTGATGAGGATGTACGTCCACATTTACTCAATTTCTGCTGCGTTATGCTGAATGCCTCGGTGCCTTGGGATTAAAGACAGAAGGCAGTTTATGGATTGTTTTTTATATTTTATTGAAAAAGGAACTCAACGTAAAAAGAATTTTCAAATCATGTCAAAATTCACAAGACTAGTATAACTTATTGCTTTACTCAGACATTCACAACCTGAATTCAGCGTTATGGGAAAAAAAAACATAGAATAACAGATGTTTTGAATAGTCCTCAGTAACTCTGCCGAGGCACGAACCTGCGTACCACACTTCAAGTAAAATATGACTCCAGAATACCTATCATCATTATCCTTTGCCTTGTCTTACAATACAATGAGATGTATGTTGCCTTCAGCGTGACTCAAATATTAGTATATACATCACCCCCCACCCCCTACCCATTTAGTTAAAGGGCACAACATTAACCTAACCGCAAGGCAATTTCGCAGCACATAGAAATAACAAGCCTTTGTGGATTTTTTTTTTTCATACATACTGATGACAATGTGTTTAAGGCAGACAATAAAATAAATGCAGGTTATCACCATGATATAACTCAAACAACATCAGTCATTTCATTAACAATAGCTTCTTTTTGCTTTTGGTTGATGTCTAGAAAACAAAAATATATTTCAGTACAGTTCTGTTAGTCCTTTTGGGTTAGTGTTAAAACACACAGCATCTGGTCTTCAGAGGCCAAGGGGAAAAAATTGTCCTTCTGTCCCATCTGTCACTCAGAGAACTGTTAGGTCATGGCAGGACTTTGACTTCTGCCTGAAAGCCATTTTCTTGTTCTTGCGTGCGACCATGCGACCCAAAAACCTTTTAGCCTTCTTGCCGATGCTCTCTCTGCGTCTGCAGTTGGCCATGCGCCGGGCGTTCTCCTCCTTGCTGTCTTTTCTCAAACGGATCTGTCTGACGATGCCCTCAAACAGGTCCTGCACATTGTGGTGAAGTGATGCAGACGTCTCGATAAACTTGCAGTCGAATACCACTGCACAGGCACTTCCTTCTGTAATGCAGAACACCGGAAAGAAGATTAAAACCCTGAGAAAGTTCACACTGAAATGGAAAACTGTAAGCTTAGAGATGACGAATTAGCCCTAAGTCATGAAAGCAGCAAATCTCTGGCAGATTGCTTGAGCTGCAGAGGAACCTGAATCAACCTGAGCAGTCAGCTGTGAAAAGTGGATTGACCCTAGCAAAATCAGTGAAGCTCAACCATCTGTCAGATTCTGTCTTGAAATGCCTCAAGCAAGGCTTTAGTCAAGTGGATTCAAATCTATCTCCCCTGACTGCACATTTTAAGATCGAGTTTATTAATCTCACTTACCATCTACGGACACCTCTCTGGACCGCACCAGGTCACTCTTGTTGCCCACAAGGATTATGGGAATGTTCTCTGACTGTCTGGCACGGCGCAGCTGAATGCGGAGCTCCGATGCCTTCTCAAAGCTTGATTTGTCTGTCACTGAATACACAATGATGTAGGCGTCTCCCATTCTCATGCACTGGTCCTTCAACCACTGGCTGTTATCCTTCAGGAAAGAAACAGAGACTAAATTTAACATCATACATGGCTGAATGCACCTTTTACAATTTCAAAATCCCTGAATCAATGCAAATGGACAAACACTTCGACAAACACTTCATTAATAATATATAAGTCTCACCTGTTCCCAGATGTCATACAACACGATGGATGCCTCTTCTTCATCCACCAACATAGATCTATCGTAAGTGTTTCCTAAGGGAGGAAAAATAAATATTGTGTTACACACTGGCAGGGAGAGCAAAGTGTCTTTTATCTGAGCAATCGTGTTTGCTGTCAAAGTGTGTTGCTACTATTTTTTTTCCACTCTGATTTTTGGCACTTTTTTTTCTTTCTGAGTCTACTCATTAAACCAGATCACAGTTTGTGATCACGCCATCACTGGCCTTTTGTAGGTTCCCTTCACATAGTGCTATTGGGTGTGCTTCTGACAGCTGGTGCCGCACTGTATGTGGAAATAGCAATAATCAATGCATGCACAGTCCTCATATAATACTGAATTGTACAGCTTTAGTGCAGCCTTTCTGTAATTTAAAAAACTGCAGCATTTGTTTTAAATCTACTGGAAATAAGTGTGGTGATGTAAATTGTAATAGTGCACTTAAAAAGTAATATTACTTTAAAATATGTTAGAACCGTCCTTCTATATATTTTAGTGTTTGTTCAGTATTGTATAAAATAAAATAAAGCAGCCGTTGGCATGCCCATTTATTACATATCTTCACAGACAATGAAACATCTTCATTGTGTGTGTCTGAGAGTGTGGGTTGCTATGGTTGATGACTCATCCCCAGCATCACCATTTACCTGCTTCATCGCAGTCGTGACTAGCATCCTCAACTCCTCCAAAGACGCGCGCCAGGCTGGACTTGCCGACACCGTGCTCCCCGAGGAGAACCACTTTGTACACCTGGGAGTCCGCTTCGCTGCTGGTGGAGATCACCGAGTCGGAGGAGTCTGAGGCGTAGCTGCCACGGTGCTGCTCGCTTGGGGAGTAGGACGTGCACCGCAGTAAATTGGACAGCTCGTCGGTCTGTCCCGTCTGTGGCGTCGTGGCGCGCAGGTCGCGGTCGTCCACGGGCATGCTTCTCCTGTGTAGATTGGGTAAATTCATTGGGAAGGGCACGCTTCCTCTCCTCTTGTCCATGTTCCTCAATTTGTCACCCTTGTTCAAAGTCATTGTGCTTCTATCGAGGATCTGTGGATAGATGTGCCATGCGTAAATTTGCGATCATTTCAGCCACATTTAAAGAAAGAAGCGCTATCAAGGTCTGCACAGAAATACAGTGGGAGATCATTTTACAAATATGTTTACCATTGTAAGTCATATTGTAAAATAAAAGCTGTTATCCCATATTTAAAGTAAATATATATAAAAATGGTCGACCTGACCTGCCCACATGTTTATTCACAAAAAAAGGTCAAGATCTAACCAAAGCTTGAAATCTCTCCCCAGCGGCCCCTTAAAAACACTTACTCGGTGCTGAAAATTAAATCCAACGAAGGCAATCCAGTAATCCTTGGTATAAAAAGTTGCTGTAGCCGAAAAGCGGTTTTTGCTCGAGTCTGATCAGAGTCGCTGCTCGGGTTATTTATACAGGAGTAGAGTGACGTAGTAGGGATTCGCCCCGGAGACTCGCGTCTCCGTTTATTGTAGTGGTGCGTAACGGTAACATCATGCTGCGGAGGGGGTGTATGATTGGAAGAGCTGAGGAATCTCCCTTCCGCATCCTCAAATGGAGCTTACTTCTGAGGGGGCGGCCAGAGATGAGACTTTGAAGAGGGGAAACCCACTTAAAGCTGGAGTATAAATATTTGATATATATCTAGGAGATGGTTCTAGGTGGGATGTTATAGCCTCACATCGTCACGATGCAAGTGTGTTCAGGTTCACACACTAAATTAATTATCTTAACGAAATGTGTTGTCTGGATCCAACTGATCTGATCTATGAGCATCGTGGCCACAGCGCGGTGGTCAATGCTACATGTATGTAATATCATGAGAATGATATGTTGTTATAATATAATATAATATAATATAATATAATACTTTCTATAAAAAGCTAAATATTTGTAATTAGACTAGGGCTTCATACGACCACATTTAAATTAAATTTTCGGAGCATTTTTAAACGGTGCTATAAATGCATAAAATTTTAATACACTGTAGGTGGTGGATTATACTCCATATATCCCACCACCTTGGTCTTTCCACGATGAAATAAATGATGCAATCATCAAAACCGTCCTTGAATTTGTAGACGCCTCCTCTTAAGCAGCCAGGTCTAATCTTTATCCGTTATTCTGGTTATACTGTTTGACTGTGCAAAAGGCTTTAAATGGTGTGTGTGGAGGCTATTTCTAGTGCTAAAGGAGAAACACAGAAAGCCTTAGTTTTCTATATTTCACGTCTGGATGTATTGATATGCTAAATATGGATCCAGCATATTCTGCATAATTATTTGGCTGAATATCAGGCCAACAGCATGACGGCACGGCTGGTAGTGATATTGTTAAGTGTCACGTTCAAGTGGATATTGTAAACTCTGAATGGTGCGTTTCTGCCCTCTTGTGGTTACGTGCAGGCATTACAGTTGAACCTTTTGAACTCGACTATAGTGTGCCAGGTGTTTAATATTATAATACTGCACAATGAGTGTGACTTAAGTATTACTTAAGTATTACTTCTGCTGATGTTTGCATTTTTCCACTGTTTCACTATTAAAGAAACTAAATCTTTCAACATTACATAATCAAGTATAGTTTAGTTCACACCACCCTGAAAAAACAAACCATCACTACACCACCCTGGATTTATACTCTTTTCCAGAAAATAGCTGATATTATGTAACTGAATGATGTTTAAAACACAAATGGAAAAAAATCACATACAGTTAGTCACAAATACTTAGTTTTTAAAAATTAAGTCCAGCTTGTTCTCATCATATTTCAGCTTCTCCAACACAGTTTCCATATTCTCATGTATTTCTGTTAACTGGACAGAATGAACAGTTCCCACGGATGCAGAGTAATTGCCGCTTTTAAGTAGGACACCTTTTAGACTGGCATTTGTACAGACAAGGAACAGCCTCCATCACTGGATGCAGTGAAACATTCAAAGATATAGAAAAATATAATAATAAAAATATCTGGATCGTGTTTCTAATTGCCACTTGTGAAACAACAAAATGAGAAAGAAAAACTGACATTATTTTTTAAATCAGCAACCCAAAATGTGTAAATAACATGTACAGCAAATGTGACACATGCCTTTCTCAGATGAGACATCATGTCGCCATCTATTGGCCATAACACAAATACAACGAATTTGTATAAAAAATAAAGCCATATAAGATGCATAGATTTAGTAACTGAATAAACATTAGTAAAATAAATAGATAAATAAATAAATTTCAGTAAAAACAGTACAGAACTTTGGATTTGACAGAAAGTTTTTATAATGCTTCCTTCTGAGGTGATTTCTGATATTCCTGTGTTTTTCATGTCAATTGTCTGTCAGTTGCTTATATTGGTAAGTATACTGTATCCACCACGATTTACGAAAGAGTTATAAGATACATGAATTACCAGTTTTGTTATCTTAATGACTTTGCGTTATTTTATCTACATTAGCATCAACCAAGTACTTTTGGCGACTTAAAATATATTTATAGAACTCTTATCTTACGTTTGGTGCAATTTCTGCAGCCGGATCATATTTCTCAGCCTGATGTCTCTTGAAAAAAATTTTTTTGTTTTTTTTTATGTGAGTGACATTTATTCAGGTCAGTACATAAAGTCACTTTGCCAAAAAGTAATTGCAGTTTCTACCATGTAACAAGAATTTTCTTCTGGACGAAAATGCATTAATATAAATCTGACAGATTATACGCCAACAAGTCATTTACAAAAGTTTTAATGCCGGTGATCAATTTGGCAGATACCGGAAATCACTTTTTTCCCATGACACCGGAAACCAACCAATAAATGTGACACTGCACATGCGCAAGCCTCTCGTGCGTTCGACCTCTACTGCAAACCGGTGAGTGCTAGCCTCCTATGTCAGAAACTGGGTTTGAATTAAATATATGCTCTTAAGTGTTCTTTGTTGCTCCGTATTTTTGTAGTCTATTATTCACAGCGTCGTGTAGCTCGTCTGATTTTCAGCTAACTTGCCTTTAGCGGTATTGTGCGGTTTTTTTCTCCTCTTGACCTTACTTGCGTGTCTACCCTATTTTTGCAGACTTTGTACTTGGTTGTTTAGCAAAAGGCGCAGTGTCAAATAGCTAACGCTTTGGTTTTTTGTGTTTCATGTGTTTTTATCTGTAGACTTCGGATAAACTCCAGCTGCTGTGGGTGACCTGACCAGAACGTCCCATCGTAATGTATGCCTGCTCTAAGTTCGTCTCCACGCCCTCTCTGGTCAGTTTGATTGAATGAATGAAAACTGATAATTGCTAAACTGCGCCTGTTTACTGATTGAGTATTGTTGGCTGCACTTCCTTCATTGTGAATTATTATAAAGTAGTCTGCTAACACTGGCTGCGAAGCAGTCTTTGACCCTCTGCTAAACTTAGCTAATGCTCATACCTACAAGGACGTCCTAGCTTCTAATCGGGAGGAAGCTCACTGTGTTGGTTTTCCATCATTTCCTCCAAGTCCACAAACTTAATCTAAAGGATATAACGTATTCCATGTAAGGCTTGAAAAGAGAATCAAGAGAAACATTTTAATGGGTCTCTGTTATTGACTTGTAGTGTTATATATATGTAAAAGCTTTGTCACTGCAGCTGATGTAGGTCTTTCTAATGCTGTTCTAGCATAAATTATGGCGAATCATGTCAAAACACTTTCCCCCCTCTAACACAGGTCCGTGCTGGATCCAGGGCGCTGTACAGACCGCTCTCAGCAGCAGTAGTGTCAGACGGCAGGAGAGCAGAGGTGAGTTGCCTGCAGAGCACACCATTCATCAAATGACATTTTGTCATTTTCTATATTAACACTGTGCAAAAAATAGAAAAGGTAAAATACGGATTTGTTTTATTTTAAGTTAAACGGTAGTAGTAGCAGTAGTTGCATATATATTTGAGATCTTCTAGCAAAGAAGCACATTGATTGTTTTTATTACCAACAAATAGTGCCACCCTGCTCACATTATCCCAAAGAAACATTTCTGCAGGCTGAACTGTATATTGAACTGTTAACTGTGGAATTATGGCCACATATCGTAATCGGGTAGATTTAACATGCTGTCTGTGGTCAGAGCCAAAGCAAAAATGACTAATTCATTGTTATGAAAGAACAAACAGAACGAGAGTGTATGAAACGTCTTCCATTTTGTTTTTGCAACCCTACACACTGTGCATCTGTGTATTTCTGTTATAAATATACAACTATAATAATCTTCAAATGGGGAAAACTCCATGTGGGGGTTATTAAAGTTAAATGAGAATCTCAATAACTAGTAAATAAATTTTATAACGGTAAATCTTCATGTTCCCACAAAAATGGGCCATAATGTGATGAGGTACGATTAGAAGCTAGATGTAGTACATCTTAAAATAAGTTTTCTTTAGAGAGGTCTTATTTGATGGGTCTAAATTTTTAGCAGAAGTAATGCTTGCATTAGAAGTAAACTTTACCGTGTGGGGAATTATTGTGTTTGATAGTCTGGTGGTTGTTTTTCAGACTGCTTCGCTTCTGGCACCACTGAGCGGCGGTGTCTCCCAGCAGCAAGTGGCATTGCGGGGATTCCAAACCAGCGCTGTGAGCCGTGACATCGACACTGCTGCCAAGTTCATTGGAGCAGGAGCTGCCACTGTGGGAGTCGCTGGATCTGGAGCCGGAATTGGGACAGTGTTTGGCAGCCTTATCATTGGATATGCCAGGTAAATTTAACAAGTCCCCTGTAGTAGTAATGAGGCCATTTATTTTATTTTTTACTGTCGAGAAGAGAACGTTTTAGTCTTGTTTACTTAATACCCAAGTTCTTAAAATAATGTGACCTAGTGAACAGGTAATAACAAAAGAAAGAGGAGACCTGAGTAGATTTCTGCCATTTGGTGATTAATTATAAAACGAAAAGATACTTGGCATACTTCATTCTAAATGGCATCACTTAAAATCACTGGGAAAGTGAAGTTAGAGGACTGTTTGTTGGTGAAAATAAGATATTAAAGACTTATTTAGCACGGACTAATTATTGATTGTGCTTTAAGCCAAGTCAATCATGGAAAACTTTGGTCTAAACATGCCTCACTAGCTGTACTTCTTAGGCATCAGCACTACTTGATCTCACTGGCCCCTCTGTCTTCACAGGAACCCCTCTCTGAAGCAGCAGCTGTTTTCTTACGCCATCCTGGGCTTCGCTCTGTCTGAAGCTATGGGTCTCTTCTGTCTGATGGTTGCATTCCTCATTCTGTTCGCCATGTAAAACCAGCTGTGAAAGGATAACTCACAATGTTAACAAGAATAAGCAGTTTGAACAGCTGTGTGATTGCTGGTTATCATGTTTATCTTTGTGTTCTTGAAAGATATGAATCCATTCATGTATGAAACTCTGGCAAAACATTTCAAGGACTGTTGTGTCCTCGTTGTATATTTAATCAGCAGTTTTTGTTAACAAACATGCAACCAGTAACAGAAATAAAATGTTTAATTCCTCAAATGTTTTTGTACATTTGTGAGGGGAGGTGGGAGGGCTTTCAATAAACATAATGGGGGATACCTGGTAGGATCATGGACCTGTTCCCTTTTAAAAGAAACTCGTACTGTTGTAATGCCAAGCTGTGGAATGAAGTGATTTAAAAGCAAATGTAGCTTATTTATTTAGATTATGCCCATGGAAATGGGTGCAGCGATTTATTGAAATGTCTAAACCTAAATGGAAATACAACACAAAGGCAAAAAATGTTGAGGTCCGATCTCTGGAGAGGCCAGTCCATGATCGACAGTGTTCAAATTCTGTTTTTTCTATCCAGGTATGCTTTTACTGTGTGTGTGTGTGTGTGTGTGTGTCATAGTCAATTAGATGATCAAAATCTGACTCAATTTCACACATCTATGGATAAACTGAACCCCCAAACCATGGCAGAGGCTCCACCATATGTTATAGATGGTTGTAGAACTGCTGTATTGCGTCTATTTGAAACGAAATAATTCGACCCTCACTGAGACTGGATAAATCCCTCAGATTATGCTGCTAACAGAGTTCCTAAAATTTCCATTTAAAATCGGTTCCTTGACATTGTACGTTATGTAGACACAAAAGTCCTTCCTCACCTGGGTCTAATGCTTTTTTTTTTTTTTTTTTTTTTTTAAATGCTTGGATATTTTGTAAGTCAACCTGTCTCCGCCAGGTTTGAGTCCATTATTACACCCTTACCAACGACAACAGTTTTCCGGTTTAATAGGTGGAACTAAAGCACCGTTTTTGTAGTGAGGGGAAGGATTTGAGGAACGTACTCGTTAGTTTTTAAGTGTTCGCCTGTGTTTTTTGTGTCAAATAGATTTGAACGTTGCCGAAAATAAATTCGGACGTGTCAGCTGTGCAGTATCAATAAGACGGGCTAAACAAATGTTTTCAGTAACGCAGTTGTGCCGTATCTGGAGAAAATCTAGCTTTAAAACTAAGAAGTTAACGCCGACACGTTTGTGGCGGTGTCGCTGGTGTAACTGTCACACAGACCGCGATAATGTATCTCAGCAGCTTAATCCAGAGGATCCCCGAAATAACCAGGTAAACAAACATCAGGGAATATGATGTATCCTACTTTTCCCCCCAGTGTTTGTCATTTACTTTTTACTTTTTTCAAAAAAATAGAAAATTCTTAATTTAAATTTAAAAATCTATTATTTGCATGTTTTTAGGGGGAATAAAAGCAGCGTGGTTATAATAGTTTTGTATTTTATTATTTATTTTTAATCTGATTTTTTAATTTCGTCTTGTTTTTTTTTTTTTTTTTTTTTTTTTTTTTTTAACCCAGGCTAGTTTCAGTTTCCAGAGTGTGCTTGCTCGTCCCAATTAAAATTTTAGTTTTTGTAAATGTTAATGTTAAATAAAATGTTTTAATAACATGTTTTTTATTAGTTGCAATGCTAGTTTTCGCGTTTTTAAATATTGTTGTATTTACTGCAATAAAAACTCAGCTATTTAAACTAGTTGACTCAGATTCTTGTAGTTATTGTAGTTATTATTAAGTATCAATAAAGATGGACGTCAAAGCCCCATCAGGCTAGTTGGGATAATAAATTTGACCAGATCTACATGTAATACGTACAGTCAAACCTCCCAGGGTTGATTTTACACTGGATATCCACCAGGGGTAGCTGCTGTATAAGACCCTAGTTCTTCTTCTGTTTTCTTTTTTTGTAACTTCACTCTTCCATAACCTAAAGGGAACATCAGCAAAACTTGAATGTACATCAGTTATTTTTGTACATGAACTATTGAGCTGGAAAATAGAATAAAAAAATAAAAATTGTACATTTATCAGTGTATGTAGTGTTTATTTAAGATGTGTTTCCTGAGATAGTGGTCTAAAAAAGTTTTTACCTGAGTGGGACTTTCGATGTCTAAGCAGAAAATGTGCCTAAAGTGGATTTTAAGTTTACTTTGTATAGATTTGCCTAATTTTATTTCTGCCTGGTCTTCATGTAATAGGTAACAAAAAGGCACAAGAAGCAAAGAACTTTGTGTCAACCAGTGCTCGATCACTTTGACCAGCAGTACAGTGAGGAACTTGGTGACTTGTGGCCATATGCAAGGTAAATTTCACCTGAAATAATCATTATGCACGTGGACAGTAATTCCACCTTTTCCAAACTGAGATTAATTCTGTCCCTCAGAGAAGTGCTGCTGGACCCTCAGTCATGGCAGTATGGCATCATGCTCAATCGCTTCACTGCAGTGACAGGCATTGCACAGATTCTTCGAGCCCAGGGCTTTTCCACATTGTTGCCACAAGCAGATGTCTCAGTGCTGCATTCTAATGGTCCCTCCACGGTGTTAAATTCTAAATACCAAGAAGGAAAAGATGCTCTGTCAACTCTCTGCATTTCCAAGGGCTCTCCAGGTGACCCCCATCCCCAGTCTGACAACAGCTCCTTTGCACTCGGTCAGGACTCTCAGTCAGAACCCGCCCTCAGTTTTCCTCCTCCTTCATTACAGTGCTACATCCACCCGTCCCCCCTGCGATTTCCCTCTCAGGCTCACAGGCCTGGCCAGCTGAAGCAGTACTACCTCCTCAATGCTGCATCCTTGCTTCCAGTGCTGGCTTTGCAAGTCAAAGATGGCGAAAAGGTTCTGGATCTTTGCTCTGCTCCTGGGGGGAAAGCCTTAGCCATAATGCAAAGTGCGAGCCCAGGTAAAAGAGACATTTTTAGAAGACTTTATTTTGATTTTATTTATACTTAATCGGATTAAAACAACCCCAAATGAATTACTCTATTAGTAAAGGGATGTTCACAGTGTAGCCTTTTTTCCAGATTATGTGTGCTTGGTAAAAAGAACTTGGGGGGGAAAAAGAAACATGTTGGCTTTTATTTTGAATATTAAACACACACTTTGCATCTAAGTCGCTGCAGATGATTGTAAGGAATATTTTTGTCTGCTGCGAATAACCCATTTGCATTGAATACTATAATCAGTAATGCTGCCCTGTGCTGTGTTCCAGCGCTTCTCTGCTGTAATGAACCAGATCTTCACAGACGGGACTGGCTTGCCAAAACCCTGGAGTCATTTTTGCCTCACTCACTAAAAAGCAGAGTGATTGTGTCTGCACAGGACGGACGGTCTTTTGGGCAGAGCGAAGCAGGTTTATATGACAAGGTTGGCAAAGAAATCCTATCATGTTTATGGCAGCATGTGATTTTGTCCTGTAAAATGGGGTGACACTTATTTTCCAAGGCCACAGCTACAAATGAATGAGGACAGCAAGCCTTTGAACAGAAACTAATAAACTCAGCAGAGAGGAAAAAAAAGAAAACTGTTTATTCAAACTAGGAGCCAAGAAGAAGCAGACAAATAGCTGGGAGGAATCAAAGAACTCAAAGTGACTCATATTGGAACACAATATTGAAAAAAGGAAAAGGGCTAAAAAGAGTTAGAGTAAGGCACCGTAGGAGGGGAAAAAGGCTGAAAGGTAATAGAGTGCAAACAAAATGCAGAGGAGCTTTTTTGAGGGATTTCCAAAATCTGAGAACAAACTTGTTGAAAGGTTCAAAGTTCAGATGTAAAAACTTCAAAGCTGTTGTCTTTTATTCAGTTTTATTTAAATGGTAATGGTTTGGTTTTTAGGCGAAATTTATCTTCCACCTCCACTGACCAAAATTGGTCTGTTGATGGCTCAGGTGCCGTGGGGAAAGTGACATTTATGTGGATTATTTTAGACACCTGCAGCATTTTTCATTTTCCTTACATTTTCTTATTCCCTTGCTCTTCCTCTTTGACATGGGCACCAACTACTCGCATTCCTTTCTCTCGCTGCCGTAGGTTTTGGTTGATGCTCCATGTTCTAATGACAGGAGCTGGCTGTATTCGTGCAACAGCCAGCAGGGGGAACAAAGATTGAAGGAGAGAGCCAGGCTTCCTTCACTCCAAGCACAGCTGCTTAGGTAAGCACCCATTCTGACATTGGAAATTCCTGCTTATGCATTAGCCTTATGGTACTCTAATATCTCTACAGGTTGAGAAAAAAAACATTCACTATCCTAATGAGCACGCAATTAAAATGCACTGAAGGAATGAAGGGAAGGTACCGTAGTCCAGTAGTGAATACAAATGAGAGATAAGTTCTAAACTTGTAGATCAAGAAATGAAGAGTAACTGGATTTAGCAGAACTGCTGTGGGAACATCGTTATTAAATAAGTAATTAGATAATCAAGAAAGATGAGAGGTGAGAAAGGATCAGTCAGGGAGGAAGTGATCCATTACTTAACCGGTTATCCAGCTGGAGCCTGTCCCAGTTATTATAGGGCATCTATAGTCAATTTAGAATCAACACTTAACATAAGAAGCATGATTTTAGACCGTGAGAGGAAGCCGGAGAACCCGGAGAGAACACAAACTCCACACAGGAAGATCCTAGATGTCTCTTGTGTTCAAACCAAGGACCATTTTACTAAGAGGTGACTTTGCTAAACACTGCACCAACCGTCAGTAAAATTACAAACCCCCTGAAAAAAAGATTTCAGGTAGATTGGATGGTAAATAAACTTTGTTTCAGGTCTCCAACTCAAAATAGCTTGGAGAGTCAAGTGGAAGCTGTAGCAGTTGCAGTTTTAGTTGTAGTTTGCAGATCAGACTGCAGTTAAATCAGTCAAATAACACCAACAAGCACAATATAGAAACAGCATATACAGTTTTTTAAAGTGAAAATGTGTATTGGTTGGTTGAATGGTTACAGCATACTCTTTGATACAATTTAATTCTAGCTGAGGTCTAAGGTGGAATATTTGTCTGCTGATTACAGGTCTGCACTGTTGGCGGTGTGTCCAGGAGGCACTGTGGTCTATTCAACCTGCACTCTGTCCAGCTTTGAGAACTTTTCTGTGGTTGAGACGGTGCTGAAGGACTTTCCTGAGGCTGAAGCTGAAGACCTGTGGGAGGAGATTGCCATTCCTTTATCTAAATACTTTACGTTCAGCTCTAACCCCAGACATGGACAGACAACTCAGGAGGCAACCCCGAAGACACAAGACGCTTCTGTGTCCTTTTATCGCCACAGACTTGGCATTCTTGTGGTCCCTCAGCTTGGCAAGTCATGGGGACCCATGTTTTTAGCTCGGATTAGAACACGGAAATAAAATCTTACCATGCACGGGGACAAAAAGTGAAATGGCATAACTAAACTTGCACAATAACTTTGTGCAAAACACCAAAATTAAAATTTAGATTAAAAACACTGCAAATACGCACAGTGCCTACCTGTGCCAATTATGCAAGAGGAAATAAGCAGCAGCAGTAGTTTAGACACGCAGATATAAAGACATCGGTGTCAAAACAAACGTGGTTAAGAAAGTCATAAATGCTCCTGTTTTAACAGTGCAACACCAACCATCTGCTAAACTATAAGTGCTGCAGCTACAGTTTTTTGTTGTTTGTAGCTGCTGGCTTCTCTGTGTGTGTGTGGGTGTGTTGCAGGAGATTTAAGCAAATAAAAATAGAACGCTGCTCACATCAGTTAAACTCACCTCGAGCTATCCGCATCAAAGACAGAACTTAGACAATATTCCAGTACTTAACACATGTGAGCAGTATTTTATGGCAGTTTGTGTGAAATAAAGAGAAAATGGCGTGAAAGCAGCCACCTGATCACTCACGAGTTTCTTTTTCCACAGGTCCGCTGCCCCCCTAGGCTTAGGAAGGCTTTATTTTTCATTTCAGCCAGTTGTTTACTTGTCCACCCTGTATCTGTATCATTTTGGTTCAGTTTCACTGTTTTCACACCATCAGCTCTTTGTCAGTAAAATTATCTAATTGAAGCATTTAGCAGCCTCAGAGGGCGATGGTTAACTTGGAAGTGACTCAATGCACATTGAAACAAGAGTGAATACAGGACTTATTATATTTAGTCAGCAGCAATATTGCTGCAGAAACTATATGTAAATTAGCAGCAGTCAAAAAATTCACCGTATAAGCTAAAAAGCTAATAAGTTAGTGCCTCCCAGTGACCGCTGCAACAATAAAAACAAACTGAGTTTTTCTATATTAAACATTAATGTATTGTTTACCTCTGAATCCACCTTCTTTCCATTCTGCGGTTAACAAAGACGACCACCTTGGTTCAGAGGACATGCGCACACATCAGAAAGCTTGTAAATCTGTAACGTCGCCGTGTTTAGAAAACATTCTCCACTCAGCTGCTGGCTAAAATGAAAATACAAACCCAAACAGTACTCACACACTCAGACAGATATTAAAAAATGAAGCAACAACACACATTTCCTGCAGGAGGAACAAAGCTGTCAGAATTGCAGAAACTGTTGGCAGGTCTGTGTCTGAACTGCTGCTGTTATTTTCTTGGAAGTGCAGGCGTGTGTCGCAAAGCGGGCTGCATGGCCATGACAACAAGGGAGGCACGCACACATAAATACCAATTAAGAAAATGTTTATTTAGGAATTACGAAATCATGATAGCTTAAACAATGGTGAGTGTAGTAAGCGAGTGAATTTGTAAAGAGATGGCAGATGCAGTTTTGTGCTGCTCAAGCGGAGAACCACATAGTAACTGAGTGGCTAAGGCTTTCATAGGCCAGGTGGTCCTAGCCTCTCTGATTGTGGACAAACCCTATTAGTATGGGCAGAAAAGAAGCTGCCACCCAGTCAAGCTGAAGGAAACCAAGATGGAGAGAGCTGATGATGTAAGAGTTGTGTTAAAAACACCTGCACAGTTTAGTCTGTTTGAAGCGACTTTTTAAATTCCCTTTTAATGGTAGAGAATGGGAGTTGACATAAGAAGACAAGCACCACCGTCTCCAAGCCTTATTTGCTTTTGACACAAGTCCTCAAAGAATTTTTCAAGTTTCTGTCTAAACACCCATACTCAATGTGAATGTTGGATGTTGTCAAAGTAATGCAAAAACAAGTCCAAATGTTTGCCGACTCGACCAGAAACTAAAGTTTTTCTGTCTGAGAGATTTGTTAAATTGCCAGGAAGAGCAGTAATGATCAAATTAACACACAGTTTCTCTGTTTATTTCTGCTATTGCTCTACGGCACTGTCCAGAAATAATCTCATATGTGCTGTCATACACCCCTTTAGTGTTACTGTTGCATTTTGCAGTGATGTATTACCTGGGAGGACTTTTCTTGTGTGAAAAGTAGATATTTCATGAAAGATTTGTAGCTTCTCATCACCCTGTGATTGCTCAGATCAGAAGAAAAAGGTGTATTGGCAGTAAACACAGACAATAATATACAAAAAGTCATATATTCCAACCTTCCTGCACATAACGGACAAAATAAGCTCTTGCAAAGGCAGTTATGTGTGGAAGCATCAAATATATAAGGCCGGTGCTTCCGAGCAACCCTCCGAGACACCGTCAAAGACATCATTGCTGAGATAGCGTTGCACCGGTTTCATCCGACTACTCCGTGTGGCCATAGACACAAGCATTATTTGAGTGCATTTATATGGCTATTTATACTGGCCGCCCTACTTCTGCTCCACTTTTGAGTGTCTTCGAAAAATAGCTCCAGTCTTTGATATGAGCGAATCATTACGCTACCATAACATCAGCACAACTTAAAAGTGGTGAGATGTGGAGATGAAGTGGGGCTTCATTAGGGTTAACCATATTGCTGACCTTTGTGTGAACCCTGGTTTGTTGACGCTCCCCATATTGCAGTGTTTCCTCAAGGGGAGAATCTCTAAGCAGCTTTTCCTCCACTTCAAAGGGAGAGAATGTAGGCCTGCTTTGCATAATCAGGTGGGGAACAGCTTTTTGCCAGAGAGGCAGGAATTAATTTGTGACACCGCCAGATATAATCATTAAAACCCTAGTCATTGACAATAAGGAGAGAGGAGGAGGGAAAATTAGAGGAGGAACTGTAGAACAGTAGATAGAATGAAGGAGAGAGAGATGTGGAGCATAGGATAGTCCCGAATGCCAGAGGACACTATAGCGAAGCAGACTAATCTGGTCTGAGCTCTGTAAAGCTAGAAAGCCATTTTTTTTTAGTCTAGCTACACTCAGCTCTGTCACTCTGTGTTTGGACATGGTGGCATGAAGTTAATCCTTACTTCCGTTACCCCTTTATTTTATTTTTTTTTACAATTTTTATGTATATCATCATTTTAAAGTGATGGAAACATGATGAAAAATGGATTTGAAATTCCAGCTATAGCATGCAAATCAAACTGAAAGCTCTTCAGCAGCACGCTGTATGTGTAAGCTATAAAGCTACAACCACAATCTATAAATTTACCTCATGTTTCAGTCTCATTGCTGCCATTAACCCAGTTTCTTGGTGCAGCAAGCAGTTTTCAGCAAACAACGTCTGAAACCCACTCAATCAAGCAAAGGAAGTCAGCAACTAATTTCTTTTTTTGCTTAGAACATTATAATATGATATTCTTTATATTACAGCACCGACTTGAACAGGCCAATTCATTATTTCTGTAAAATCCAATTAGGTTGTGACCAGAAGAAACACCCTGTAAAACAAATAAATGTCTAACTTAAGGATTTGACGATGAACGTGTCGGACAGCTAACAACTGGGTCTATAGATTCAGTGCCGTTTGGGGTATCCATCATTCATTTCAAACATCATCATCTGCCGATACTCCATCAGTGGAAGGGAGAGCAGGATTGCTGCTTTTGATTGATTGTTTCGCGACTAATCTCTGAGGAGCGATGTCTGAACAGAATGAAAAATTGAGGTCAGCCAATGATTGGTTTTTGTTAATCTGCATTAAAAACACATGTTTTCTTAATCAGGCTCTATTACAGAACACAAAAAAACATGCACACATACTCCTGCCAGGAAATGAGCAAACTGGTTCCCCCCTAAAAAGACAAACACTGGCAGACTTGAGCCTACAAAGTAGTACACACACACACACAGAGAGACAATAAAAAAAGAAAGAAAATGTCCAAACTTCATCAACTTATTGTGTAATCCAAATGCAGTACATTTCCAAAAATGTTATGTTTTATTTGAAGACTTACTGCATATAGAGTAAAATTTGTCCTTATGTACTTTTTGGCTTGGAGAAACACAAGGTATCATCACTGTCAGCACAGACAGACAGTGCCAGAGGAAAATTAATGGGAAAGAAGTGAAAGTGAAAGCAACAGAAACAACTTCCAGATAAAAGAAGGAAGCACAGATATTCCCACTCTTTTATCTACAAGCGTTTGTCATACACACAGACTCCAAAGGCAAAAGAAACTATAAGACAAACAAAAGTAAAAGTGTTCTGCTCTTAGAGGCTGACCAGTGAAGGTGAGGGGGAGCTCACTGTGTTTTAACTTTTCATACAATTCTTTCTACATCTTCCTTGTTCTTCCTCTGCCACTGGGCTCTATGGCAGCCCCTAGAGCCATATCTTTAAAAGTTTTGACATTTGCACACTGCATTGGTAGAGCCCGCTGATTGTTTTTTTTACCATGTTTTGTTGTGGCTCTCAAATACTTAAGCGCCATCAGTAGATCAAAGCTGGAAAACTTAAGGCTGGTTTTTCTAAAAATTAGGTACCATTGGATACCTTGCAAAGACTCTGATGAATCCTATGATGTCCTAAAAAGGTTTAAACACAGCTTTACCTGGCATGATCTAGTCCAAACCTTACACAGATGATGCTTGCAATCACTTTCTTTAATTAAGGCCAAACATGGTGCAGTACATAGTCTCGAGTGCCGCTTTGGCTGGTGGATTTGACTGAGAAAATGAAGGATGCTGCATGCTGTAAAGCACATCCTGTTTTATCATCTTCATCAGGACTATAAAAGGTATAAAAGCCAGGGTGTTGATTTCGCTCAGTGGATGAGCAGGTGACCACATGCCATATGGCCAGTGCAGCAGTCTAAGTTTGTCCAATCCATGGCCCTTAGCTGGGTGTCTTCTGCATCTTTTTCTCCCCATTTTCACTGTTCCACAATGTAATAAAGGCAAAAAAAAAGCCACAAAATTGTCCTGGATGTCTTGATGGACGTAACTAACTCAATATGACCCTCTGATTTGTGACTCCCATTTTTAAGCCTCATTTCTGCTGTTGGCGTTTGGTAAGCAAACCCCCCACCCATCCCCCCAAAAAACACAAAAAGTAATGAGGCAGGGCAGGTTTGACTGTGAAGCTGCTACTCATTGGTTGATGACATTTGACTGACAAGCCATTAGCCAATGAGTGTGCTGCTTCATATCACGCAAAATCTTCCATTTGAAAACATAATATGACAAGACTCTCAAAACAGACATACATTTTTAATTCAGTATGACCTGAAATGGTAATTGAGCCTATAAACTCAGCAGGAAAGGGCTTACAGGGGTCAAGACCGAAAGCTTTTTTCAACCACAGCTACCGCCACCTGGTGGCCTTCAGATAGAATGCAGGTTTAAGGAACTTCTGGAATGGCTTTATATTTATTGACACAGATGCTCCGTCCAGCTTTGACATACAGTTTATGGTTCTTACAAGCACACTTTTGGATGATCCGATTGAGCTTCTGCTCTCACCTGCTAAACTGCTTGGCCATTGCTACTTGCAACTTTATATGTTGTTGTTTTGGAGGAGAGATTTAGTGGAGAGTGAGACGATCCAGCTTTATTTCATATTCTAAGCAATAGGTGATAATAGTGACATTCAAATGGAGAGTAAAAATCAGTGTCCTAGAGGAGAGCTAAACTCTCCTGTACTCTCTAGAGGAGAGCTAAACTTGTTTATAGATACAGTAGTTTAAGTAATACTTGAACAAAATGTAAAATTTTGCAAAGCAAGATGTTTATTTCATACCTGAGCCAACTTTTTAAAAGCTTTTCCACAGTTTTAGTTTAACTGGAAAAGCAGAGCACCGCAACACTGACTGACTATACCAACAAGAGGAGTGTTTTGGGGTTTTTTTGTTGATCCTTGCTCAGACCTCTCATGAACCTCAGCAGCCGTGAGGAAGGAGAGACATCCATAACAGCTGTGCATGAAGACAAAGAACAGGCTTAACAGGCTGAAGGCAGGACAGATTACCCTGGCCTAGACACTCATTTATCCAAAGAAAAGACAGAATTGATCTGGAGATATAAAACGAAAGCCTTTCAGCAAAGTGGCATTTGAAAGAAAAGTCTTTTCTGTTTTAAGTAATGAGTCATCACTTATCCACAAATTCTATGCAAATTGGAAAGCAGGTCAGAACTGGGCACAAATGTATGCCATTTTCAGATGTGAATTGATACTACTGACTACTTAAACATCACTAAGAATGGTTCACAATCACTTTTGAACCCTCTGTCAGGCTACAGAAACAGAATGGTGAGCAATACCAAAAAAATAAAAAAGCCACATCCCTCTAGTTTTCCTGTTTGAGCATAGGTATTAAAAGGACTGGGTCTAACTCAGGTCCAAGGGAATTATCTATGCTAATTCATTAACGCATTCTAGTTTTCTAATTCAGCACTTAAGAAACATGCTCCCTGCCTTGTAGAGAAATAGTACACTTAATGGATTTATCTTAATGCCTGTCCATATTCTGAAATGCTGACTTTGTGGGACCTTTATTATACCCACAAAAAATGGTTAACTATTTAAGTGACATTAAAAAAAACATGTTAGTGTGTGCTGTTTTTATATACAAATCTTACCTAAATTTATTGTGCCCACTCAAGATGTGCTAATTACACTCTTAATTCTCATGCTAATCACATCTGTTGTTTCAATCCATCAGTATTCACCTTTGAGATCACCTTTGAGTACCCTGTCTTCCGCCTTTTGCTCTGTGTCAGCTGGGATTGGCTACAGCCCCAAGCTGGGTAAGCAGTTAAGTAAATGGATGGATGGATGAATCAGTTTTGGAACACATACCTAAGATCTGACTGTTCATCCGGTAAAGGTGTCCTAGATTGAGATGCCTCGTCGCGTTTTTACTTCACTTCTGTTCAACTTTCCAACTTCAAACCTTGTTGGAGTGGACACGCTTTGACTGAAGGAAAAGCATGAATAATAGATTCTTCACCCAAAGGGGAATGGAAGTCAGATGAGAGAAGTATGAAGCAGCTGATTAAAAACTGATATTCTTCATATCAATGATTTTAAAAGTTCATAAAGGAAAACTTTAGGGGGTGAGGGTATTTAAAGGATCGAATAGGTGACACTGCCATAAAGAACATATTTTTGCAGAGTAGTTTGAGGTAATTCAGGAATAATGGAGCCTTCCTGGAGCCTACCTTTAAAACGCTTAGATTGGATATTCAATAGTCTATTCATCATATTTTATGTTAGCACTTAAGCACTTACACGTAATGTATTTATTATTCATATTCAGCCAGTCACACTGAAATGTGTGCTGCAGTGTGTAGTATCTCTTTCGTGTCTATTTTTCTGTCTTATTTCTATTTTGATAAAAGTTGGGCAGTTAGGAGTTACCACTTAGTGATGGGATTTCCGGCTCTTTTTAGAGAACTGGCTCTTTCGGTTCGGCTCACTAAAAAGAGCCGGCTCTTTCGGCTTCGAACTGGCTCTTCAGGTTGTTTTGTTGCTTTAATTAATTTATTATTAACAATAATATGAAATTATGCACAAAAAGAATTACTAATATAAAAAAGTGGTTTATTTATATATGTTTATACATAAATATATATGGTGGCCCCTAGAGACAAAGCACGTGCAAACTCCAAAGCACATTTCTAGCATGAACTGAACTTCCAAAACAGAGCTACCTTGATCACTTAAATTACACAATTGAAAGCATGTGTGTATTGTTTGTGTATTTATACACAAGCACTCACATATATTCAAATAATTAAAAAAATGTTCATTTACCTGCTACTACCACACACCAAATCCGGTCGTTGGTACTTGCTGGCTTGTGTAGCCTCTAGGTAACAAAAGCTCAACGCTGGGCCTAGCATCCTGGAGCACTTCTGTTGTGTTTGGTACGTGTTTTGGAGTTTTTACGTGATTTGTCTCTAGGGTACCGTAAATATACTTTTATTTATTCACTCCACATAAAATGTAACAAATAAATCATATAATACAAAAAACAACTATTTACATTTCAACTTTTAACTATTTAAATTTTCAGCTTTTTCCTTTTAAACAAATTTAAAGTGAAACAACACAAAACACTGCAAGCCACAACACAATTAAATATAAATTAAAATATGAAAACAAAAAGAAGATGCATATTCTCTGTCATATGGACCTGCATGAATAAACTTTCTGAATCCTTTATCATCTGCAACTGAAAATAGTTGTGGATGATTACTATACCTTTCTAATGTGACGTTGTTGTCCCTGCCTCTCTTTCTCTCTCTCTCCCTCCTGCTTCTTTCAATTTTCTTTCCAGATGTCCTCAGTAGAGTCTATTAATTGCTTAATGGGAACTTGGTGGAACAGAAATGTTTTCAGTTTCTAATCAGGCATTATATATGTACGATTATGTGATTATAGAAAATACTAGTATTGTTTACAGTTAGGTCCATGTACTGGTTTGAGATCAGGTGACATTTATGAATGTTTCATTTCTTTCCTTTGAGAAACACTTGGGCTGTTTTTGAAATATGCTTTGGATCATTATTCATTTGCACTGTGAAGCTCTGTGTGATCAGTTTTGCAGCTTTTGTCTGAATCTGAGCAGAAAGTGTGATCTCGTCACAATGTCACAATTCATCCTGCTACTTCGATCAGCAGTCACCATTAAACTTGTTGCACTTGTACATCACACCTTCCTGTTCTTGAGTTTAACCAACTGTTTTCCACATTTCTGATTTGGCCTCTCCTGAAATTTTTGCTATTTTCCTTATAGGTTCATATTTTTTCAGCCAGTATAACTGGCTATAATGGTCAATAGTTAATGGAATAGTTTTGTTAAAGCATTTAAGTTTGAAAGTTAAGATTGTACTTTAATTGTACTTTTTTCACCTTTTTTCAGTTTTCATTGAAAAGAGGCCATGTACAATATTAACATAAATACTGACATTTCCATTGTACCAGAGCTATTTTACGTCTGCAGTTCCCTTGCCTCTTATATACAGCAGATCACAAAAATGTCATGTAAAAAGTCAAGCACAAAACACACAATACATCCACATACCTATAAGCCCCAAACAAGAAAAAACAGACATCAGTGTTTACAAGTCTGGCTCTCTTTCACAAAATTTTCAGCCTGTTTTTAGAGGTGTTGATAGACCACAGTTCTTAATGATTTCAGTCAGGGCGTTGGATTCAGCTGAGGTTTGCAGAGAGAATGCTGATCGTTTTAAAGTGATTAAAAGATACAGTACAGTATTTGTTTGAAAATATCCTTGTACTGTAGATTCTCATGCATGAAAGTTAATAAACTTGATTGTTTGATTTGAGCACCGCAGTGGTGGAACACAGAGGCAAAACTAAAATCCAAAATCTTATGGACCTGTGTAAAACCTCGTTATGGCTTTCTATGTGTAGCTTGACCATATTAGGTAGCTTGAGTGTAATTACAGTGATCTATGGCTCTTTTTGTTACTCACATGCCATATATGTTTTTTCCATCTCTGTAGAAATGTAGTCCTACATCGTTCTTTGAGGAAAACATGATCACTGCAGGCTTTTTTCCCCCAATTAGCACAACTCAGTAGTCAGTGTGCTGACCAGACAAGTTCAGCGCCCGTCTTGTTTCAAGGGTTTCACAAGATTCACAAAATGCAGAAGGTGACATGGAGGCCAATGCGGCGCATAAACTGAAGTCAGCAATAAGGCAGGTGGCAGAAGGGAATGTCTTCTATTTATCCTCCCTGTCGATTTTTTCTTTACCTGCCTTCCTGTCCCTTCTGTGCTTTCAGAACTCGCTATTCTCTCTGTCTCCTTGTCACTGGATGACTTTTTCCTCTCCCTTCCTCTGTGTCTGTGTATTCTGGCTGTCTTTCTCTACCCCCTCCTCTCTCTCTCAGAGTCAGCCTTTGATCTTGCCAGTCCTAGCACACAGGTAGACAGTGATGCTGCATGGCTTTTCTCAGCCTATTAATGTCCTAACTCTTGCTCTGTCTTTTGCAGGGGGTCTACTGAGACATCATCTCCCCACACCACACTGCCTAATAACAGGACCTGGACACCTGTAATCACAAGTATAGTTTGTGCGTGTGTGATGGAGAGGAATAAGGTAAATGTAAATGAGGCACAAAAAGGTCTGAAATTCACATCAGCTGATATAAATGTGGTGACAGCAATAACACTTCATATCAACGTCCATATCAGTGGGAAACAAAACAAACTATAGCCTGTTGTTTGTCTCCACAGATAATACACAGCTCACACAGGCCGATTGTAATATGAAGCTAATAATGATTTTGCTGCATATTAGAGATGGATACGATAAAAGTCTGTGAAAATATAATGACGCTGAAATGGAAAAACTGTCAGGAACGTATGAAGATTGATTTTGTAATTGTCTATCTTGTGAGCAGATGTAAATCCGGATTGAAATCAGCCTAAACTTTGAATCATTGGGGCATCATTGCATCATTCTATTGCCTTAAATTTTAAAATCGTTACTGTTGTAAGAGAAATGTGAAGATACACATTTCTCTGCGGCAGTAAACAGGTATAATTAAGATAAATATCGATGGTTGTGGGTGCTGAGATTGCTTTCCCAGTGTCACCCCAAAAAATAAAAAACAATGCAAAGAAGTTTGAAGAGCTGCAGGTTTGGAGAACTGGCATTACAATGAAAGATGCCCAGCCAGGCTGACAGTTTTACCCTGCATATAAACAAAAAAGTTAAACCTGACCAAAACAATAATACATTTAAATATGATGCTGCATACAAATGTGCTCAAAGTAGCAAGTGTTTCCCTGTTAATTAAAAAACAAGTACTCAATGATTCACTGTTGGGCTATGATGGGGAGAATCAAATAAATTTAATACTCTGCGCACTTTTCTTTTTTGTCAAAACCTGGCACCTTCCTTACCCATTGACTGCTGGGATAAGGTGCTGCTGCTATAAGGTAAGCTGAATTCACATGTATTCAGTTTGAATCTTCTTGTCCAGTGACATGAATCGTCACAATTAATTTGGTGCACTCTTTTACTTTATGGTGTCAGAAACCACAAGTGACACACTCAAAAATGTTGCTCATGTAAACAAACTGCCTGATGAGGTAGAGAACGCACATCTGTAAAGCGTGTCATCAGCTGACTGCAGGTGCTATTCATATAGGTTCAAGTTCTGCATGCATGTGTGCACATGCATCACAGGATCTGATGTAAGCTGCATATAGTTCTTCACAGCCTTGTGTGAATCTGTACCCTGTACTCTTTGATGCATTAAAAAGCAAAGCTGTTTTTGTGTGCTTCTCTTGTTTATTAAGTGGTCTCTATTTTGGTATCTTTAAGTTTGGATGGGAGAACTGTGAGTGAAGGTTATTTATATGTTAATATTATAAGCTGAGAAACTAAGATGAAAGTTCTTTTCAGTCAGTTAAGTCTTTTTTTTAGTAAAAACTACGGATTAAAATCTAGAGGACAAAATAATGTGACAGAAATAAATAAATTCTGCATCTAAAATTGCTTTAAGATTGCTCAAATATGCTGAACTAAATACAGCCACATGAAAAATCAAGTACACTCTATGATTCATTCATTAGATTCAATCCATTTTTATTCATACACCACCAAATTCCTACAATAGTTGCCTCAAGGCGTTTGATATTTTAGGATAAAGACCCTACAATAGTAGAGAGAAAACCTCAACAATCAGACGACCGACTATGAGCAAGCACTTGGCCAGAGTGCCTCATTTTTAAACTGATGGGACGAGTTCATTGAGGTTTGCGTAATTCATTTATTCATACTTGTTATTAATCTCTGGCTCTCTTCCACAGCATCTTTTTTATCCTGTCTTCCTTCTCTCACCCCAACCGTTTGCGGCAGATAGCAGCATCTCCCTGAGCCTGTTTCTGTCGGAGGTTTCTTCCTGTTAAAAGGTAGTTTTTCCTTCCCAGTGTCGCCAAAGTGCTTGCTTCAGACTTTTGCAATATAAAGCGCCTTGAGCAGACTGTTGTTGTGATTTGGCACTGTATAAATTAAATTAAATTGAATTTATACACAGCTCTCTGACGGTCCTGACACAATATTTAAGCCAGGTAGAGGTCTGGACTTTGACTGAACTAGTGCCACACTTTGATTCTTTTCTTTTTCAGTCACTGAGTTGTAGATTCGCTGCTGTACTTGGGATCATTATCCTGTTGCGTGACTCAATTTAAATGTGAGTCAACCTGGCACCTTTGGTGCTAAAGTGTAACTTGAGTGTTATACTATGGGTAAGGAAGTTGTCAGACAGATGACTTCACATGTGACTGTAGACTACTTTGATATATAGAAAAGTTCTTGGTCCACTCAATGACTGCAGGGTGCCCAGGTCTTGTGGTATTGAAACAAGTCCAGATTATCAGCCTTTGCTGTGTTTGGTATGTGTCAAATATAGCACTGTGTACTATGACCAAGCACATCCATGCTCATCTGTCAAAGGGACATTGTTTTTGAAGTCTTGTTGTTTGTTTTATTGCATCATTGTAACCTGAATTTGTGCCGCCATGTTTGTTTTAAAGAGGAGAGGCTTTCTCCTGGCAAACCTTCCAATTATAGTCTCTTAAAATTGAACATTTAACATGCTAACACAGGCCTGTAGAGTGAAGACCTCTGTTTTCATAAAGATGCTCACACTTGCTGATGATCATTTAATCAAGATCATTTAATTACTTGAATTATAGTTCTACTATTAATTCCTATGGAAGGCTGTAAGGGCGTGCTTCACTTTTCACTGGATTACATAGTCCTGTGAAAACTTTCTTTTACAAGACTGTTATTATTCACAGCTGTATGTGAATCAGCATGAGCATATATACTGAACTCCTTGATGCATTATAATGCAAAATAGTTTTTACGTGTCTCTCTTGTTTGTAAAGCATTTTTCTTTTCTTTGTATTCTGGATTTTTATTATTGTGTCTCTTGGTTTGGAAAAGAGAGCTGCGAGTCAAGGTTATTTATATGTTAATATTATACCCTGACAAACTGTGATGAAACTTCTTTTTTATGCAGGGTTAGTCAAATATAACAGGAAACAAACAAGGCGAAGAAGTGTGGATTAAAATCAAGAGCACCAAAGTAATGTGCAGGTTGGGAAAAACAAACATTTGAGATCTTAGTGTGGCATCAGATGACTGTGCAGCATGATAAAGATGATGCTTTTGTTCTATTTTTAAAAACAGTTTCTGATGATTATTTTCCTATAATGGATTAACTGTTTTAGCCTAAAATATCCATAGAATTTTGTTTATTACAGTCTCAAGCTAATGTCTTCCAACTACATGTTTTACTGCTGTGTAGAAATAGAAATATGACTTAAATCTATCCATCCATCCTCTCCCACTTTTCCTTATCAGGGTCACGGGAGGGCTGGGACCTATTCCAGCTATCATAGGACGAGAGGCAGAGTACACCACCACCCACTTACATTCACACCTCTGGTTAATTTAGAATCAGTCTGTGGAAGGAAGCTGGATTACCCGGAGAGAAGCCACGCACACAGGGAAAACATGCAAACTCCAAACAGAAAACTCTTGGATTTTCTGAAAATCTCGTGAAGGCAATAACTCAAAAAGTAAGTTACCTAGGATTCAAATTTATAACCTTTACTAAGCAAACAAACATCCATGTTTTCAAAATGTATCCTAAATATAATGTCCAACCTCTAAGCCTGAATTTAAGATTCTAAATAGATTTACTGACACTTTAAGATTTTTTTTTTATCCAAATAATACATAACCCTAAATTTGTTATGTTTTTTTCCTCAGCTGGACAGTGTCTAATTGCCTAACCTTTGCACCACGCAAGCTTTCAAGAGAGTGAACACATAATGAAAAAAAAAATCAGTTAGCGGGAAATTTGTTGCTAATTTTACAGGTTCAAATTAAGAAAATTTACGGAACATCAGTTTGATTCCTTTCATCTCACTCCGTGAGACAGTTTTACTTCATGTCACTTTTTCTCCCTTCTCGCTCTCCCTCCCTGCTGTCTATTCATCTTTCTCTCTTTCATGGAGTGATGGCTCAATTACCATTCCTCACACTCAGGCTTCAAAAGTGAACAAAATGAAGTAGGATTTCTTGATCATAAAAAAGAAAAAGAGAAAAGAGGGTAAAAAAAAGTCTTTTAATTTTCCCTTAATCCCCTTCTCTGGCTGTCAGAGTTCACTCAGCTCAGTAGTGAATTGTGACACCAGTAATTTAAGAGGTTTCTGGGTTGGAGCTGAGCTTTGGATCGATTCAGTGAACTCAGTGCTTAATGAAGGAGGAGGGTAAAAACGTCTGAATGAATGTATGAGGGAATCAATTAGTCATAAACTCTACCTCCTATAAAAACTAATATGAACAATGTAATATCATCTAGGCTTTGTATTTAAAGATCACCTGGTTTGAACAGTATGAAAGTCATGGTGGAAAGTCATTTGTCCAAAGCTTTTCATTCATCTATTTTCCTAAGTGCACATCCTTCTGCTTCCCTTTATATCTTCATCTTCCTGTTTCTGAAGTCCCTCCTTTACTCCAGCCTTAATCCCTTCTTTCCCTAAGTGCTAGCTCCCAGCCTCGAGCCTCGGGGATCCACACGACTTGATTGTGTTTTGATGTTCTTGTGAAACCTACAAGTGCACTCAGCACTCAAGACCTATAACATGCATTTTGAAAACCGCTCACCCTGTGGAAAAGAGATGGAGGAGAATCCAAGAGTGTTTACCATTATTGTAGTGAGCACAACGTAAACACTAGCGGCTGCATAAATACTCACAAATCCCTATACATGCAAGAGGGAGAAAACATCCTGTAGTGATACCGATTCCTTTGTATCCTTCCTTTTTCATGTCATGAAATACAACTCCCACCCCTCCCCGCCTTTCTTTAATGTCAGGGAGTGATCTGCTTTAAAACCATGGCGAGGCCACGGTAACTTTAGATACACTTTTAATCATTGTAGTTAATTCAAAAGCACAATCATTTCTTAACCTTTACCAAAGAGTTCCACAAAAATGAATTTTGTCAGCTTGTCCACTGTTTGAAATCCAAGCACACGGGTGGTTTGAATTACTGAGGTAATTTTCACATTTATCCATGTTCAATTCACAGTGGAATTACTTTAATTATAAGTTGTTCTTCTTGAAAATAGTCATGAGGGCTTTAATAGTTATTATTAGACACTGGCTTGGGCATTGCTATATGGATTTTGTAAGTTCTCCCTGTTCTTGCGTGGGGTATCTTTGGGTTCCTCTGCATGGGCCCTCTCCTGAAGACCTTCTATGACTCTGTGGTGGCCTCAGCCATCTTTTATGGTGTGGTCTGCTGGGGTGGCAAGACCGACAGGAAGAGACTGAACAGGCTGATCCGAAGGGTCAGCTCTGTCCTAGGATGCCCTCTGGACTCAGTGGAGGTGGTGAGTGACAGGAGAATCCCTGTTGGACAACATCTCCCACCCCATGCAGGAGACTGACAGCACTGAGCAGCTCCTTCAGTGGCAGGCTGCGGAACCCACAATGTGGGATGGAGAGATTTCGCAGGTCTTTCCTCCCCATTGTCAGACTCTACAACAAATACTTCAACTGATCAAACACACACAGACCCACACGTGTGCAATAAGACTGCTATAAGTGCAATTCTTTTTTCTGACAAAGTTGTACTTTTGTATTTTCTTACTCAGTTGTATATAGCATTTGTATTCTATTTTATTCTGTTGTATATATTATTCTATTTTATTCTATTGTATATAGTATTTTATTTTATTCCATTCCAGTGTCTTCTAATTTCTGCTACATAACTTTGCAAAACAAATTTCCCACCTGTGGGACTAATAAAGGTCATCTTATCTTATCTTATCTTATCTTATCTTATCTTATCTTATCTTATCTTATGTCATGACTCTAAATTGGCCTGGTTTGAATGTGAGTGTGGTTTATTAGTCAGACTTGTAAACTTCTGCTGTGGCTGTACCCTGCCTCTTGGCCAGCAACAACTGTTGTAGGCTCTATTTTACCTACTTTTCCATGAAACTGACGAACAATAATAAAAATAAGCAAATTAGATTAGATTGTTTTAATGTCACCAAACTCTATGGCAAGCCTGCTAACTGGTCTACCTCACAGATGCAAACAATAAGCACAGTGAGAATGTCAGTGGACTACGGATGTATAGACCCTTCAGCTGTATTAATTCAACTGGTAACCATAAGCAATGACAATACTTTAAATGCAACAAACAAGTTGTAGGTTGTGATTGTATCAATGTAAAATAACAAAAAAATTAAAATTATAAACTCATTTAATGTTGAGTCATAAAGGTTACTGAAACTATAGGAGTTTTAGTGGATTTTTGTCTCATTACAATCAATGTAATGTAAATGGTGCACATACTCCCTGGAGATGTTTTGACTAGTTACAGCAGAAAAGCCTCCATTAAGCTGTACCTTGTGACAGCGAGCCAGCAAAAACGCTACCAGAATAATTAAATGTAAGTAGGAAAATGGAATTTAGACATTGGTAATTGAATCATTCATAACTGTTCCTTTTGTGGCACATCAAATTAACCTCAGTGAAAAATCTCTTAGGTGACCATTTAGTAATCCCATTGCTGTAAAGCCTAATATGTTTAACCATAATATGAGTTTCCCAAGTTAATAGCAAGTACCAGTAACAAGTAGGTAGTGAAATATAAAGAAAAAACTTACATCCAAGTGATTTTCTTTTCTAATCCTCATCTAATACGCATATCCCCATGTGTAGCTCTGTCATTTGATTGTTAGTCACAAAGGCATCCCTTGCTTAAAGACTGGTTGTTATATGAGGCACAAATATCACCATGTTCTGAATAACTAATATTAAGCATAGCTGTTCTCCAAAATGTTATAATCAACTGTAACATCCAGGAAACAGTAATAAAGTGGATTTCTAAAGTTGAATGGACTTAACAAAATCATTGTTTCTAATATGTAAAGATTAATATGATCCATATTGTTCCATTGTTCCTGGTAACTATGGAGGCCATCTGATTGTCATAATCAATAAACCAGTTTAACATGATTTGAGCTTTGTGACTTAGTGCATTATTATGCTGCAAGCAGCCATTGGAAGATGGGTACACCGTGGGGGGGATGGACAAAGGGATGGACATGATCAACAACAATAGTCAGGTAGGCTGTGGTGTTTAAATGATACTTATATTGTACTGAGAGGACCACAGCCATCAGCTGCTACCTGTACTGTTTCTACTAGCTCTGTTCATTTATGTTTTCTTTAATACTGCCCTTCTCTTCGGGTCTACGACTTCAAATCGCTGTTAAACATCCATGCCACTGTCGAGGAACAGTACCAAAAGCCCCCAGGATGTGAGGATGTGAGGATTTCCGTGTTCCACCTGTGGTAGAAACCATAACTTCTCCGCAGCTATCCACCTAGCCTTCCCCTCAGGAAGAAACACCACAGAAGGCGAGGGAAATGAGCCAGAATACTGGTCAAATTCATAAATTGTGTGGCGGCATGCATGGCGATATTTCCGGTGACTAATCCTTGTATTCTTCTTAAGAACCTTGCCCCGGACAACAAATGGTTTATCTCCTGGAGCTCCCTTGAATCGGCTCCCCGTTGGATTATAACGGTGCCTCCACATCTTAATATCCAGCGCCCTCGGCATCCGTCCCCACGTCTTCGCAGAGCGGGAGTGGATAATCAAAACCTTCTCCCCCTATGCCGATCATCCCGGCCAGCGGGGCATTCCACGCTAGGTAAACTGGCCCTGGTTAACGTTAGATCACTAGCCAACAAATCATTTTGAATGATTTTTTCACCACTCGGAATTTGGACTTTCTCCTGGTAACCGAAACTTGGCTGAACTTGGGTGAGTTGAGCCCGTTCTCTGAACTTGTTCTTGTTCAGTCAGTCTAAGGCTCAACTCACGAACACGGTCATACCCTGGATCTTGTACTCTCTTACTCATTGACACTGAAATCTGTAAAACATAAATTTTTCAGACCACATGCCTGTCCTATTTGAGTTTCCCTTTTTGGGTCAGCCTGGTAGATCTGTTGTGCACAAACTCAGATCTCGTACGATCAATTCAGATGCAGATCGCTTCGCCCGTTCCTACAAAAATCTAAATCAGGCATTACCTACTAACAGTACCACTCATTCGACCACTGATTGTCTGCTTTCCCTGTTCAACTCAGCTTGTCTGGAAATACTGGATTCCATTGCTCCTTGTACCTTGTAAAACCTAAAACGCAACTTTGGTTAAATAATGACACCAGGGAATGCAGACGGGCATGTAGAAAAGCAGAAAGAAAGTGGAAAAAGGACCGTCTCCAAGTGTCGTTTGAAGCACTTAGAGAATCCCTGTCAAGTTACCAGAAAGCTGTAAGAGCAGCTAAAACAAAATACTTTTCCAAGATCGTGTCCAACAACTGTCATAAACCTCGGATTTTATTTGGTATTACAAACTCAGTTCTTAATCCTCCCACCGCTGATCCTCATATAGCAGTGAACATAACAAGTGAGAATCTAATGAAATTCTTCATTAATAAAATTGTAGATATTAGATCCCACATTATTCCTCCCATTTCTGACCCAGGTGTTTATACTCCAACCTTGGCTGTTTTTGATCACTTCGAGCCAGTATCACTTTCATTACTTAACAAAGTAGACAGAAACTTGAGACCTTCAAAATGTACCCTGGATATCATTCCACCTAGGTACTGAAATATGTTTTTGACACTGTTGGTACATGTCTGCTTTCTGTTGTCAATAGCAGTCTTAAGTCTGGGTCTGTTCCCTTTGATTTTAAACATGCTGTGGTGGAACCCATCCTTGAAAAGTAGAATCTGGACTCAACAGTTCTATCAAATTACCACCCAATCTCTAAATTGTCCTTTTCGTCAAAAGTTTTGGACAAAATTGTCCTTCTGCAGCTCCAGACCTTTTTAGACCAACACAACATTGGTGAACTATTCCAATCTGGTTTTAAAACGTACCATAGCACTGAAACCACTCTTTTAAAAGTTTCTAATGACCTTTTAACTTTTACCGACTTGGGAAATTCTGCTATTTTAATATTATTAGACCTCAGTGCTGCTTTTGACACAGTAGATCACAGGATTCTTATCTCTCGACTACAACAATGTGCCAGAATTAAAGGGTTTGCTTTGGAATGATTTAAATCCTACTTATCTAATACTTTTACAGACTTTCTCTAAAGACAACCCTTTTTTGTGGGGTCCCCCAGGACTCTATCTTTGGTCCAGTCCTTTTGTCAATTTATATGCTCCCGTTGGGATCTATTTTTAAAAAATATGGAATTTCTTTTCACTGTTACGCAGATGATTCTCAGATTTACCTTCCACTAAAATGAAAAACTGTGACTCCTCTAAAGGGACTGTTTGATTGTCTAGAAGATGTAAAGGCATGGATGGCTCTAAATTTTCTAAATCTAAATGAACAGAAAACTGGTCCTTCTGACCATTATGACTTTGCCCCCTTAGAAAATTATAAAAAACCATTTGCAAGAAATTTAGAGGTGATTTTTGACAACAATTTAACATTTGCTAAACAGATAAATAATATAATCAAAACCAGTTTCTTTCACCTTCGCCTAATTACAAAAGTTAAGCCTTTTCTCTATTTCAGAGATTTTGAGAAAGCGATCCATGCCTTTATCTCACCTCGCCTTGACTTCTGTAATAGTCTCTACTCTGGTGTCACCTCTTCATCAATTGGCCGTCTGCAGCTAGTTCAAAACACTGCAGCACGGCTCCTAACTGGCACATGCAAGCAAGATCATATATCTCCTGTACTTGCTTCACTATACTGGCTGCCAGTCAGCTTTCGAATTGACTTTAAGATCCTAACACATGTTTTTAAGTCGTTGCATGGACTAGCCCCTACATATCTTTCTGATCTCCTAACCTGGTATTCTCCTCCAAGATCCTTAAGGTCTGCAGACCAAATGCTTTTGGTTATCCCTAGGTCCAGATTAAAACACAGAGGAGACGGGGCATTTGCTGTGACTGCCCCCAAACTTTGAAATACATTGCCTTTGCATACCCGATCCTCCCCAACACTGGATACTTTTAAATGTCGTCTAAAGACCCATTTTTATTCTCTGGCTTTTGATTCATCGTGAGTTTGTTACTATTATTCTTTTTTATGATTTTATACTCTTCTAAAACACTATTCTGTTTTTTATGTTTATTGCCTTGTCCGTTTTATTGTACAGTACTTTGGTCAACAGCTGTTGTTTTAAAAGTGCTATATAAATAAATGTGAACTTGAACAATGTGCCAAGAAAATATCCCCTCACCATGGCAGGATGGGACCATGCTTTTATGTAGTTTACGTTAAATTCGGTCTCTGCCATCTTGGTGTTACGGCCAAAATCGAGACTCATCAGACCAGACAACATTTTTCCATTCTCCTGCCTGAATGAATCATTGCTTCACATTCATTTTCTTAGCTAACAGGAGTCACTCCAACTTTGGTCTTTTACTGGTGTAACTTATCTGTTTCAACATGATATACAGCAAAGACATCAGAATGTCATTCAGACTGAATAAGCGGATGGTAAGAAAAGAAGGGGATCACGCTGCCAGAAGGCATGAGTGTCTCAGGGACGTGTTTACGGAGCCTGCACCTGGTGAGACAGACCCCAGCCTCTATGGATCTTGTACTTAGAGCATGTTACTGTGCTGTCATGATTAGTGTCTCTGTGCTGTCTTTCAGTCCAGCTTTGTCCAGCCACTGGTAGGATTTCTATAACCCCCCATGCTAACCAAGCCTACCTCGGGTATGAGTGAGAGACAGAAAAATTAAGCCATACCAATTCGGACATTGCCTGGATTAACATCAGGCGTTGAGGAACCAGGACAAACTGATGAGAAGTGGGCTACTGGAAGAAGAAGGCATAAGTGGGCAACATATATATATATATACACATATATATATATATATAGTACTTATTTGGGAGTGATGTCAGTCCAAAATCCAAAAAGCATTGGGCAAAGCCTTGCATTAAAACCTTGAGAGTCCCAGCCAACGCAGTAAAGGCTCGAATCCAAAAACAGCCCTGATATTTCAAAGGTAACCTGCCTAGCACCACTGCTCCTTTCATATTATGCATGGGGGCTGTTTCCTTGTTAAAATAAAACACCATGAGACTCTAAGTAATTGGGCCGATAATGACAATCATAGCTGAACATTAGCTGAACTGCACTGTGCACCAGAAATTAATGTTCTTGCGTACAAAGAGGTAGAGAGAGAGCGCATATCATGGACTGTGTACACCAATGTAGACGTGTTTTATTAAATTAGACATGTAACAAGTGCCTAATCAATAATCAAGAAGTTGTCACCCTTTCGAACTACGTCCTGAACTGGCACAATCAGAAATTTGATTATTTCTTAATTTATGTCAGCAGAAATGTGCCAACAAGCAACAAGAAGCGTAAGTGTGAAAGCCTTTCGGGAACTATCGGTCCAAGATTGAAAACAGACACAGACAGCCTTTTCTGTTGTTGCTGCTTTGCCACATTCATTATGCACAGCAAGTTTAAATGAATAATGCAGGTGACTAAATGGTTCTACAGAAGTAGTTCAATTATCATCATGAATAATAAATTTATTATTAAAAGGTGCTTGGAGATTTTAGTCACACTGTGAAGCAGTGTATAATCACTTTCCTAGACTTGTGTGTCAAATTAGCTCCTCTCCAGCATGACCTACACCAATTACAAACCCTCAGAATATCTCTTTTAACGCAGAGGGCAACATTTTCAAAAGTAAGATATTTACACACAAGAAAGAAAAATTACACTCTTAAAAAGGTGGCAGATGCATCACGACTGCTTTTACAGTCAGAAGCAGATTAGTTTACCTCTGAAAGAAAAAAAATGTTACAAAATTGTGAAGCAACTACGACATCAGGATGTCTGAAGCAAAAATCTGGTTTATAGTTGTGAGAAATGGTCTTATTTCTTTTTCCTAGTTGTTCCTTTCCCAATTAAATGATAACATAAATCTTTTATCTTCTTCTACCATTTAAATTCCCTTCAATCCTTTTTCCTGGCCATGTTTTGTCCACTCCTTTGCCCATCAATAATCCGAAAATTAGAGGGATTAAATTATTAAAGAAGTTCCAGCTGTAGTTTTAATAGATACACGTTAGCGTTCCACATCACCCATCCATCATTTTGCATACTGTACTCACTTAATGAACTCACTGTCAGAAATGCAATTCAGGTTTTCCCAGCATGCTTTTAGTAAGAGAATGGGAAATGTGAGTTAAACCTTGTCATGTCAAGTGTCTTGGTTAGAACTTCAGCGCATTATCTTGGCCGTATCTACTTGCCTAAATCCACTGAGTTGCAGGTATACCTAATAAAGTGTATCTTCAGTGTATATTGCTGAACCAGTATAAAGTTATTGTTTTGCTTTGCCAAAGGCAGCCTAGTCCAATTATTCAAATCCAACACATTCAGTCTGATACACAAAATGTGTTGGATTTGCATTTTGCCCAATTAACACCTAATTAATGAGCATAATATAAAAATCTCAGTCTTCAACATAAAGTGAGGATGTATTGCAGTGCAGTGAAACATTTTTTTTTCTCTGCTTTGTCGGATGCATATGTTTCATGAACATTACAAAAAAGTCCAGCTGGAGAAAATAACTGGATATCACTGCAAATGTTATATTCTGAATCTTTACTCAGGCATGGTACAATGTATGACACTTGTTAAAGACAAATTGCAGACAAGTAAGGTTAATCATGTTAACTAAAAGGTAATGAGGTGGAAGATAAAGCGGAAAAGAAATAGCTGGCAGGAAGCAAAAAGAGACAGCGGGTCAAAAGAGCTGCCAACCTTTATTGCAACCAGTGAGCCAAAAGATGAATGTAAGGAAGGTGAGAGGAGGGCAAACTCTTATAAGTTAGACTATACAAGAAAAACTGAACAAGTATGATGAAAATGAAGGCATTTTTTAAACAATACTAAGAGCTGCTAGCTGATCTTTATGCACAAAGTACTCGGAACCACAATCGCAAAGCTCATGTTAATGCTGCATTACATGTTAGAAGATCAATAAACCCTGTATGAGTCATCCTTCTGTGAGCCATAATTGCCCATCCATAAAGTAGATGCTGGGATTCTTCTTAGGATAAATACGAATTTGCACCGCTTACTAGAAGAGTCAGAGGTTCATTAAATTCATTAAGGTTGCTATGCTATAAATTATGAATATCTGTCTAAAATTTCATAGCTATACACTCAATACTTGTTAGAGATTTGAACCAAAGTGGCAACCAAACAGCAGCAAACATCTGACATTTCTGTTAATTCAACTGCATCACTAGTAATATATCACATACAGCTGGTTGTTAACACAAATATCAAACTTGCTAAAGTTCAAATTGAACATCAAAATGGGGAAGAAATTAGATTTACGTGACTCTGAAAGTGACATGTTGTTAGTGACAGACTGGCTGGTCTGAGTATTTTAGTTCTGTTGATCTACTGATATTTTCGCACAAAACCATCTCTAGGGTTTACAGTGAATGGTCCGAAAATGAGAAAGTATCCATTGAACAGAAGTTTTCAAGGTAAAAATCCCCCGTTGATGCCAGAGGATGATGGACTGACTGCTTCAAGTTGACTGGAAGGAACCAGTAACTCAAATCAGCACTCGTTATAACAAAAGCCTGCAGACAGGTATCTCTGGTGTTGAAAAAAACTGAACCCTGAAGGATATGGATGATGGCAACAAAAGAGCACCTTTGGGATAAAATGGGAGATCCTCATGATGGATGTGCAGCTAACAAATCTGAAGCAACTGTGTGATGCTGTCATGTCAATATGGACCAAAACCTCTGAGGAATGTTTCCAGCTCCTTGTTGAATCTGTGCCATGAGGAAGACAGCTCTAAAGGCAAAAGGGGGTCCAACCCAGGCATCATGTATCTACTAAAAATAACTGAGAACTCAGAAGAAGAGACAAAATCCATCCATCCATTTTCTAAACAGCTTATCCAGGCGGGCCGAAGCCTTCGACAGTTCCCCAATCACAGAGTCGTAACATCACTCTCAAGTCCAAAAAAAATTAATGGTACTATTGTGGTGGACCACTGGAGGGCTCCACTCACACCCAGTTCTCAGGAAGTGTTGTTGCTGTGTTTTGGAGGGAAAGTGTTCAGTTCTGTGGTGATGAGTAATAAACGAGCAGTGTTTATCGAGAGCTCTCGTGTCGTCTGTGTTTACCTCCGCATTGGTGACCCCTGACTCGAACATGCTGCAGTCCGATGGTGGCGCCGACTCCGCTCTGGATGCATCAGTAGCCGCCAGCTCTCTGTCTCCGGTTGCAGCTACGTTTGCTGTGGCGCTCAAGCTGCCGTACTTTTGGCTTCACGATCCCCTGTCGTGGTTCGTGCACGTGGAGGCTCAGTTCGCCCTTCGTGGCATCTCGGCTGACGACACGAAATATCACCATGTGGTGGCTTCTCTCGACCCGCTAGCCACCCGTCGTGC